>NC_081181.1:45851706-46165854 GCF_029867415.1 Vicia villosa | reverse complement strand
GTTAATGAACGGTCGTCTTCAGGAAAGGAAATGGATGAGATTTTAAAGCTTATCAAGATGAGTGATTATAAGATTATGGATCAGCTGCATCGCACTCCGTATATGATCTCTATAATGGAGCTGCTGACGAGTTCTCCTGCTCATAGGCATTCTTTAATGAAAATACTTGATCAAGCCTTTGTGGATCATGATGTGACGTTGGATCAGTTTAATGGGGTTGTGAGTAATATCACTGCGTGTAACAATCTGAGCTTCAGTGATGAAGATTTGCCTGAGGAAGGAAGAAATCATAATTTGGCTTTGCACATCTCTGTCAATTGCAAAGAGGACTCAATGTCCAATGTGTTGATCGATACTGGCTCATCGCTGAATGTCATGCCGAAATCCACTCTTGCTAAGTTGTCTTATGGTGGCACACCAATGAGATTTTGCAATGTGATTGTCAAGGCTTTTGATGGATCGAAGAAATCAGTGGTCGGAGAGGTTGATTTGCCTATTAGTATTGGACCGTTTGTCTTCAAGATTACTTTTCAAGTGATGGACATCTTCCCTGCATACAGTTGCTTATTGGGACGCCCATGGATCCATGAAGCTGGGGGAGTTACTTCGACTCTTCACCAGAAGTTGAAATTTGTGAAAGATGGAAAGATGGTCGTTGTGAATGGAGAACAAGCTTTACTAATTAGTCATCTCTCTTCGTTCCGAACCATAGAAGCTGATGAAGTAGTCATTGGGACTGCGTTCCAAGCCCTGTCTATTAATGATGAATTCAAAAAGGATGAAGCTTCCATTGCCTCCTTCAAAGATGCTCAGCTGGTGGTTCAGAATGGACATTCAGGAGTTTGGGGACAAGTGGTGAGTCTGCAAGAGAACAAGAATAGAGCTGGTCTGGGATTTTCTGCCTCAGGCAAGTCTGTGATGAAGCTTGAATCTGCTTTTTGTCCTTATCAGGAGATGTTCCATAGTGCTGGGTTTCTACATTCGACTTCTCCAGAAGTGAACGCTATCATTGAAGACGAATCAGAGCCAGAAATGTCAAGCTTTGCGACCCATGGAAAGATGATTAAGAATTGGATCACCATTGACATTCCTGAGTGTACTCATGCTTCAAAGTAATTTGCTTTTATGTTTTTCAAAAATCCTTTCATTATGCCCAAGATGAAAGTGAAGTTGGTGGGGCTTTTTCCTGTTTGTTTTAAACATTAAAATCATCAATAAAAGTCATTTTGTTTCTGCATATACATGCTTTTTATCTTTTTGCTTTTTCTGGAAAGTGGTAACACAAAAAACCTTAAAAATGTTTTCATTTGCCATAATCTGCACGATTACATGTTTGCATATATCTTTCCTTTTCCTGAAATAATAATCACTTGTGCAGATTAATCAATAAAACCGTTGAAAGTAATGACCCTGCACCCTCTCCTAACTTCGAGTGTCATGTGTATGAGGTGGAAGAAGAGAGTGATGAATGTATTCGTGATGAGATATCCCGACTGCTTGAGCACGAGGAAGACACCATTCAGCCGTATAAAGAGCCATTATAAGTCATCAACTTGGGTTCTGAAGAAGATAAGAAAGAAGTCAAGATTGGGGCACTGCTTGGTCAAGATGTTAAGAAAAGGATGGTAGAGCTTCTTAAAGAGTATGTTGACATTTTTGCGTGGTCCTACCAAGACATGCCTGGGTTGAACACGGATATTGTGGAGCATCGTTTGCCTTTGAAACCAGAATGTCCTCCTGTCAAGCAAAAGCTAAGAAGAAGTCATCCCGATATGGCGGAGAAGATTAAGAATGGGGTCTTGAAGCAGATAGACGCAGGTTTCCTTGTCACTTCTGTATATCCTCAATGGATTTCTAATATTGTGCCTGTTCCGAAGAAAGACAGAAAAGTTCGTATGTGTGTTGATTATAGAGATTTGAATAAAGCCAGTCCGAAAGATGATTTTCCTCTACCTCACATTGATATGTTGGTAGATAGCACGGAAAAGTTTGAGGTTTTCTCCTTTATGGATGGTTTTTCAGGATACAACCAGATTAAGATGGCACCTGAAGACATGGAAAAGACAACCTTTATTACGCCATGGGGGACATTCTGCTACAAAGTGATGCCTTTTGGGTTGAAGAATGCTGGCGCGACGTATCAGAGAGCCATGACCACTCTTTTCCATGATATGATGCACAAAGAAATTGAGGTTTATGTGGATGACATGATTGCCAAGTCCCATCTAGAGGAAGGGCACATGGAGGATCTTTTAAAGTTGTTTCAGCGTTTGAGAAAGTATCGTCTCCGCTTAAAACCAAACAAATGCACGTTTGGTGTCTGTTCCAGAAAATTATTGGGTTTCATTGTCAGTCAGAGAGGAATTGAAGTAGATCCTGATAAAGTCAAAGCAATTCAGGAAATGCCAGCACCAAAGACTGAGAAACAAGTGAGAGGTTTCCTCGGACGTTTGAATTATATCTCCAGGTTCATTTCCAATATGACTGCTACCTGTGAGCCAATCTTCAAGTTGCTAAAGAAAAATCAGGGATGTGTGTGGAATGAAGATTGTCAGAAAGCTTTTGACAACATCAAAGAATATTTGCTTGAACCTCCCATTTTGCTCCCTCCGGCTGAGGGAAGACCTTTGATTATGTACCTTACAGTGCTTGAGAATTCAATGGGATGTGTGTTGGGTCAGCATGACGAGTCTGGTCGAAAAGAGTATGCAATATACTACCTTAGCAAAAAGTTTACCGAGTGCGAAACAAGATACTCGCTGCTTGAGAAAACTTGCTGTGCTTTGGTGTGGGCTGATCGTCGACTGAGACAGTATATGTTGAACCACACCACCCTATTGATTTCCATAATGGATCCAATTAAGTACATATTTGAAAAACCTGCGTTAACCGGAAGGATTGCACGCTGGCAAATGTTGTTATCTGAATATGATATTTGAATACCAAGCTCAGAAAGCTGTGAAAGGAAGTGTGTTGGCAGAGTACCTCGCTCACCAACCAATTGATGACCATCAATCTATCAGAATGGACTTTCCAGATGAAGATATAATGTATTTGAGAGCTCAAGATTGGGATGAATCGTTGCCAGAAGAAGGACCAAATCCTGGATCCAAATGGGGTTTAATTTTTTATGGAGCTTCTAATGTTCATGGCCATGGTATTGGTGCTGTGATTATCACTCCACAAGGTTCGCATGTTCCTTTCACTGCAAGGATATGTTTTGATTGTACAAATAATATTGCTCAATATGAAGCTTGCATCATGGGGCTTGAAGAGGCCATTAATCTGAGAATTAAGATTCTTGATGTTTATGGAGGTTCTGCGCTTGTGATTAATCAGATTAAAGGAGAATGGGAAACTCGTCATCCTGGCTTGATCCCTTACAAAGATTACGCCAGAAGGCTGTTGACATTCTTTAACAAAGTTGAATTCCACCACATCCCTCGAGATGAGAATCAGATAGCTGATGCTTTAGCCACATTGTCTTCCATGTACAAAGTGAATTTCCATAATGAGGAGCCTCAGATTACAATCAGGCGTCTTGATAGACCTGCTCATGTATTTGCAGTTGAGGAATTAGCAGATGAAAAGCCTTGGTATTTCGATATTAAACATTTCCTTCAGACTCAAGAGTACCCACTTGGGGCATCAAATAAGGATAAGAAAACTTTGAGGAGATTGGCTGGCAATTTCTTCATCAATGCTGATGTTTTGTATAAGAGAAATTATGACATGGTTTTGCTCAGATGCGTGGATAGACACGAAGCAGACATGTTGATGCATGAAATTCATGAAGGTTCTTTTGGTACTCATGCCAATGGACATTCGATGGCTAAAAAGATGCTTAGAGCAGGTTACTATTGGCTGACAATGGAATCTGATTGCTACAAATTTGTAAAGAAGTGTCATAAGTGCCAAGTGTATGCTGACAAGATTCATGTGCCTCCGACGCTTCTCAATGTCATTTCCTCTCCATGGCCTTTCTCTATGTGGGGTATCAATATGATTGGCATGATTGAACCCAAGGCTTCGAACGGACATCGATTCATCCTGGTAGCAATCGATTGCTTTACCAAGTGGGTAGAAGCTGCTTCATATGCTAATGTGACAAAGCAAGTTGTGGTCAGATTTATCAAGAACAACATCATCTGCCGATATGGTGTACCGAGCAAGATCATCACTGATAATGGCTCGAATCTGAATAATAGCATGATGAGAGAACTATGTGAAAGTTTCAAGATTGAACATCACAACTCTTCGCCTTATAGGCCAAAGATGAATGGAGTTGTTGAAGCAGCAAATAAGAATATTAAGAAGATTGTGCACAAGATGGTTGTTACGTACAAGGACTGGCATGGGATGCTCCCATTTGCTTTGCATGGGTACCGTACATCTGTTCATACTTCAACCGGGGCAACCCCCTTTTCTTTGGTTTATGGTATGGAAGCAGTGCTCCCTATTGAGGTTGAGATTCCATCATTGAGAGTTTTAATGGAAACCAAGTTATCTGAGGCTGAGTGGTGTCAGAGCAGGTTTGATCAATTGAATTTGATAGAAGAAAAGAGAATGATGGCTTTATGCCATGGTCAGCTATACCAGAAAAGAATGAAGAAAGCTTTTGATAAGAAGGTTCGACCTCGTGTATTCAGAGAAGGCGACCTCGTGCTCAAAAGGATCTTGTCTTTCACCTCCGATTCAAGGGGCAAGTGGACTCCTAATTTTGAAGGACCATATGTTGTTAAGAAAGCCTTCTCTGGCGGTGCATTAATTCTTACAACTATGGATGGAGAGGAGCTCCCACGTCCCGTGAATGCTGATGTAGTCAAGAAATACTTCGCCTAAAAATAATAAAAGAACAGCTCGCTAAGTTGAAAACCCGAAAGGGCGGCTTAGGCAAAAAAGAGCGTCTCGATGGATCAAAAACTCGAAAGGGCGGTCCAGGCAAAAATTAGAGACATAAACAGAATAAAATACCCGGTGGACTGAAAACCCGAAAGGACGGTCCAGGCAAAAGTTAGGGATTTACGGCAAGTAACTACATCAGACAAGACTTGATCATCAGTAGTCATTTGTTTATCATGAGAAGTTCAACACATTTCAACGGAAGCCTTTGCTCAGGAATTCCAAGTTGAGAGAGAGGATGGGGTCATTACATTTCAATGTACCTTTTCCACAAAATTACCATTTTCCAAGCTTTGTAATAATCCATGGGGTTTTGCCTTTTGCAGGCTACCATTCTATTAAAAAAGTTTGAGCCTTTACCCTTTATTGGCAATCTTATTTCTTTCGTATCTCTTAAAATGTCATTTATTGTTGATAGTAATTTTTGAAACAAAGAGAAAATTGATCTCAACAAAATCCTTTTTGAAAAAATATATAAAAGGAAGTTTTACTTTGATTCATGAGTGCATTACAAGGAATGGATATGTTGATGTATTCATGTGCAAAAGAGGAAGAATATGTTCCACTCAATGTACTTTTGGCCTGGTTCGAATATGATGTAAAACTCAGATGCCGTGTTCTCTCAGCTCCAATGTTTCCCTGGTGTTGGGTAGCATTTATTCTGAAGCCATCAAAAGATTGTTATAGCATTTTTTGCTCTAGTGTTCAGCTCGAGACATGCTTGATTGTTATTTTTGTACTCCATCTCTTGAGTTAATTCTTGTGCTATGTTTTGGCAGCATATGCATCATTAACATGCATCAAAAACAGTCATGCATTCACATTTGCTATCATGAAGTTTATTGCCAAACAGATTGCTCTTTCATTTAGAGTGTCTTAAGTAGAAATCCAGTGAGTTATTCCCTCACTTAGTCTAGTCTTTTTTGGCAGCTTCTTTCCATTTGGTCATGGATTGAATTTTGGTCGCTGGATGATGAATGATGAGATTATGCATTTGTGTTTGCATCCTCAATCTTTGAAAAGAAAAACAAAGTATTATTGATTGCTCTTCACCGTCAGTCGTACGTCGGTGCATCTCTTAATACCTTTAGTGGAACGTTGGTATGTGTTATCGTCAGTGGTACGGCGGTACATCTCTTTCACCGTCAGTGGTACGTCGATGAATTTCTCTTTAATACCTTCAGTGGAACGTTGGTATGTGTTATCGTCAGTGGTACATCGATACATCTCTTTCATCGTCAGTGGTACGTCGATGAATTTCTCTTTAATACCTTCAGTGGAACGTTGGTATATGTTATCGTCAGTGGTACGGCGGTACATCTCTTTCATCGTCAGTGGTACGTCGATGAATTCCTCTTTAATACCTTCAGTGGAACGTTGGTATGTGTTATCGTCAGTGGTACGACGATACATCTCTTTCATCGTCAGTGGTACGTCGATGAATTCCTCTTTAATACCTTCAGTGGAACGTTGGTATGTGTTATCGTTAGTGGTACGGCGGTACATCTCTTTCATCGTCAGTGGTACGTCGATGAATTTCTCTTTAATACCTTCAGTGGAACGTTGGTATGTGTTATCGTTAGTGGTACGGCGGTACATCTCTTTCATCGTCAGTGGTACGTCGATGAATTCCTCTTTAATACCTTCAGTGGAACATTGGTATGTGTTATCGTCAGTGGTACGGTGGTACATCTCTTTCATCATCAGTGATACGTCGATGAATTCCTCTTTAATACCTTCAGTGGAACGTTGGTAAGTGTTATCGTCAGTGGTACGGCGGTACATCTCTTTCATCGTCTGTGGTACGTCGATTAATTTCTCTTTAATACCTTCAGTGGAACGTTGGTATGTGTTATCGTCAGTGGTACGGCGGTACATCTCTTTCATCGTCAGTGGTACGTCGATGAATTTCTCATTAATACCTTTAGTGGAACGTTGGTATGTGTTATCGTCAGTGGTACGGCGGTACATCTCTCTCATCGTCAGTGGTACGTCGATGAATTTCTCTTTAATACCTTCAGTGGAACGTTGGTATGTGTTATCATCAGTGGTACGGCGGTACATTTCTTTCATCGTCAGTGGTACATCGATGAATTTCTCTTTAATACCTTCAGTGGAAAGTTGGTATGTGTTATCGTCAGTGGTACGGCGGTACACCTCTTTCATCTTTAGTGGTACGTCGATGAATTTCTCTTTAATGCCTTCAGTGGAACGTTGGTATATGTTATCGTCAGTGGTACGGCGGTGCATCTCTTCATATCATCAGTGGAACGATGGTGTGTTTTCTGTTAACAGAAGATTGGTATTCTGATTCAGGATGCATATTTTCTCATCCCCAGTGAAAGAGGATGCCCCCTTTCTCACCTCCGGCGAAAGGTGATGTTTTAACCTCTCTGGTGTGAAACGTTTTCCCCAGAGAAGTTTCATTTCCCACCAAAGTTTCGTCTCTCCAACAAAGTCTTGCCTTCCCCAGTGGAGTTCTTCCCATAAGACATTTGTTTCCCCAGTGGAGTTCCTTTTCCTCCCCGGTGTTGCCGTGTTTTATCCTCATCATATAACATTGCATAGCATCTTAGGTTCAAAAATTGTGTTTTATATATTTAAGTCCCTTCGATTTCGTCAAAACGAAGATTTCCAATCATCGTATCTCCGAATCGAAGAAACTTAAATAGGGGCATCTGTCATACCCCAATTTTTGACCCTAAGATCATATATCATTCATATCCCAATCATTAATCAAGAGCTTCACTTGGAAGTTTTGTTTGTGGTGTTGCACTCACCTCATCAATAAGAGGGACCATCAAGCACCAATGATTGTTTATCTTGTATGCATATTATACTAACCCAAATACCAAAAATATTGCTTTGTTTCTTTGTAGGCTTTTGTTTTGTAGGTATCAAGCCAAGACATGCAATAAACAAGGCATTTTCCACATTTTGGACTGATGAAATCGATTTCCCTACTGGGTAAATCGATTTCCCTGCAGCAATTTTCAACAAAATCACATTTTGGACAGCATGAAATCGATTTCCCTCCTGGGTAAATCGATTTCCCTAGTGTATTTTGCGCCAAATTCTCTTCTGGAACAGAGTGAAATCGATTTCACTCCTGGGAAAATCGATTTCCTTGGGGCGAAATTCAAAAAAAATAGAGAGGGAAGCTTGATTTGATTTTGGCACCTATTTTCTTTGACCATTTTTGTCATTTTACCAATTTGCCACCTCACCAAAGTTAATTCCCTTCATTAATTCCATTTTAACCTCATTTTACCATTTAAACACCAATTAAACACAAGATTAATTACCAAATGCCAAATGACCAAATTGCCACTACTCTTACTCTCATCCTATAAATAGAGGTCTCTACTCTCTCATTTCTCAAGCTTGGAGAGCCAAAAAATTGCTTGCAAATTCATTTCTCACCCTTTCCAAAACCCTCACCCAAAGTTCATTCTCATAGAATTAGTGAGATTCACATTGAATCTTACTAGTTTTGAACTAAACCTCCTACATTTCACTCTTTTCTTTGTTTGTTCATCTCCAATTTTGAAGGATCTACACACTTTGTGCTTGTTCTTGAAGCTACTTCAACATTTGATTCAAGAATTGGTAAATTCCTAAACTCTAAGATGTAGATCTTTGTGGCTTGTGTTCAATGCATCTTTGATGCTATATTGGTCATATTTGATGGTGAATTGATGGAAAATTCGTGCTCAAGTTGATGTGTGACCATAAGGTGTTTGTATATTTGTTCAAATCAAGTTTCATGCCTTTAAATGATGTTTTTGCTGAAATTTGCACTGGTGAAATCGATTTCCTTAAGGCTGAAATCGATTTCATGTTGTACGTGACTTGTTTTTTTTTTAAAAACTGCACTATGGAAATCGATTTCCCCCTGCATGAAATCGATTTCCTGCTGGCAGAATGCTTGTTTTTGCTATTTTTGACTTGTTTTTGGTTCTAACTCTTCTTCTACTCCTTTCTTTTGATATTTTCTTTGAATCACAAGTTAGAGGCCTAATTTCTCTCTAATTTCAATGGACTTAGGGCGTCAATAGGATGAGAATCCAAATCCGCAAAATTAAGTGATTGAAATTATGGATGAAAGGAGCTTTTATTGTGGTTCCATCTTTTGCTTCTTTTTATTTTGATCGATGAAAGTCTTAATACCTTGAGAATTCTTATGGATTCTTGGTAAAGACTAGATCATTCACCTATTTTCTTTTCGTGCGGTATTGCTTTCGGAGAGTGATCTACATATCGCTTCTCTCGCGTGCATTAGCACATAAAGTTTTGACCGGCCTCGTTGTAGGGTGATTTCTACATAAATCACTTGGCGATCTGCTTAACATAGCGCAATATTTCGTGTCCCAAATCAAAAAGATCAAATATGGAAGAGAATTGTATGCGGTTGATTTAAGACTTATGGAGGTTTATCGTGTAGTCGCTATGATTTTATCAAGCTTCTGATAAATGTCCATTGAATTTAAATCCGAGAATATCCTTCACTCACCATCGATCTTTCTTACTAACTTTGATAACATACTTGACAAGTTTCAAGATGGTTATCTTTAACATCTAACAACTAACTTTAATTTCCGCAATTTATTATATTGCTCTTTATATTTTGCTTTATTGCTTTACTTTATCATTTCATCATATTTACATTCCGCTATTTTCTTTTTGTCCATTTGGACACTATGTTTATGTTTCCGCTATTTTCTTTTTGTCCACTTGGACCATACTTTACTTTTATGCTAAAACACTAATAAACAACAAAAATCTAAAAAACACATAAGGCTCTCTTTTGGACTATTGGTTACTATCCCGAGCATTTTGGAGATTCGGACTTATGGACTTAGGACCTCTGGACCCTTATTCTGTTATTACTCTGTTGTTATTCTGTCTCTCTGGCATTGGATTGTTGTCTGTTTGTGTGTGCAGGTATTTCCTTGAAAGCCCTTGATGGTTAATTCCAAGGCATTGATATAAGGATTTTACCCGAAAACAGCCGTTACTCTGCCCGATTTTCGTTAGAATTTTAATGTGCTTAATGCAAAGTGGTGCTAAAGATAATAAGTTCATCTGGATCCCCAAGTGGTAATGTGTTGGTTTGGTATTGATAAGTCCAAAGGATGGGAAATCTACCTTGACTCACAATGTCAAGTGTTGGCTTCTTATTTTGGTTAGACCGTTCTTTTCCTTAGCTTTTATTTTACGCAATAGGATAGCCTCTTCATCTCCTCCCCTTCTTTAATTTTCAAAGTCTTCTCCCTTTTTCAAAAACCTTCTTATGCTTGCAACCTTTTCAAAACCTTTTCTCTTAAAATATCTTTTGCCCTTAGTGGCCTTTTTCTTCAAAAAGTTTAGACAGTGTTAATCGTCGAAACGAGTGGTTATACCCCACGATTTTGAAATTGATTGATATAATGAGATCTTTTCCGCGTGAGAGAGCTAGTGGCATACTCGTTGATTTTATCCGAGTTGGAGCCCTTCTTTCATTTGCGATGCAAAGAACTCATTTGTTCTCATGCTCAAGATCAATGGCTGAGTATTTCTCTCCGATGACGATAAAGTGTTTATTCGTTTTAAAAACATTTTTCCCTTTAAGCGGAACTACATTAGCTCTGACTTCTCCATTTCACCGAGGAGGTATGTAGGCACAAGGCTTAACGTCTTGCCGAGCTTATTTTAAAAATAAAACAAACCCTTTTTTTAGCACACACGACACAAATTTTCAAAAAGGTTTCTGTGGAGTACCACAGATATGAGGGTTGTTAAAACCTTCCCCTCATATAATCAACACCCGAACCTGAGTTCTCTTTCTTGTTTTAAAAACAAACTTTGGATTTTTCGTTCTTTTCCCTTTTCCTTTGAAAAAATAAAGCGCGGTGGCGATTTCAAACGAAATATTGAGTCGAGTCAATCCTATGGCTTCGATCTCAGATTTTCCCCGCTACACTTTCCTAGTCAACTACGTTAATGACAAAGCTAACTTAGAAAATCCTTCAATAAATTTTCGATAGTAACCTGCTAAACCAAGAAAGTTTCTAATCTCAGACACAGATTTCGAGGCTTCCCACTGGGATACAACTTCAATCTTCGACGGATCAACAACAATACCTCTGCTCGATATCACATGGCTAAGAAAACTCACTTCCTTTAACCAAAACTCACACTTAGATAACTTAGCATACAACTCCTTATCCTTCAACACTGTTAACACAATCTTCAAATGCTCTGCATGACCTTTTTCACTCTTTGAATAAATAAAAATATCATCAATGAAAACAACCATAAATTTGTCCAAATAGAGATGGAAAATCCTATTCATATACTCCGTGAATACACCTAGCGTATTAGTCACACCAAACGAAATTACTGAATACTCATAGTTACCATACCTTGTTCTAAAATCAGTATTTTGAATAACTTCAGCCTTCACACGAATCTGATGATATCCAAATCTCAAATCTATTTTGCTGAACACACTTGCACCAACCAATTGACCATCAAGTCATCAATTCTCGGGAGTGGATACTTATTCTTGATAGTAACCTTATTTAGTTGTCTATAATCCATACAAAGTCTCATAGAATCTTCTTTCTTCTTAACTAACAAAACTGGTGCACCCCACGGTGATACACTCAGACAAATGAATATCTTCTCAAGCAGATCTTCTAGTTGACTCTTAAACTCTTTCAATTCTGATGCCGACATACGATATGGAGCCATTGACACCAGACTAGTACCAGGAATTAAATCAATTCCAAACTCCATTTCACGCTCTGGCGGTAAATCACTTACATCTTCAAGAAATACCTTTGGAAGATCACAAACAATTGCTAAATCATGAATCGCTAATTTTCCACTAACATTCAAGGTTGCAAAAAACACAAACATCACTGTTCCATCCTTCACTGACTCCCTCACTTGCTTAGCGGACATAAACAAGTCCACTTCCTCTCCAAACTCAGGAAAAATAATTGTCTTAGCAAAATAATTGATATAAATGAAATTCTGGCGTTCAGACTCAAGATGTCCCATGATTTGTTGGAACATTTGATCTGACACATCATCAACATACAAACATTCATGAATTAAAACAATGTTGGAAAGTAATTGAACACACAGAATTGTTCACCCAGTTCAGTGTACAACAACACCTAATCTGGGGACTATCAAGTCGGAAGGAAATCCATTATTAATAGTATCAATTCAAAGTTAAACTCTCCCGTTTACAACTTCTCACTTAATCCCTACCCAGTGCAACTTCTACATAAGAACCTCCTAGATAAGAGAAACCCTGCTCACTTCCAATCACCGTAGTGATGTCTCACAAATAACGACACACATTACCGATATTGATGGCTCTTGACCACAATTGTCAATTACAAACTATACATGATTAAGACACTCTTAATCACCTAATACTTGATATTGCTTAAATAGTATAATAAATGTGAACACTCGGTATCTTTGAGTTTAGTTGGATACCTTCGTCCAATTAAATAGACATTCAATGACACTTTATTTTTTACAATTATTTTATTTTAAAACAAATTTAAAATTTAAATTAATTCGCACATAAGATACGGACACCCAATTATTTATCACGGATATCTAAGAATTATATATATATATATATATATATATATATATATATATATATATATATATATATATATATATATATATATATATATATATATATATATATATATATATATATATATATATATATAATGTGGATCATTTAAATTTAATAAAAAAACATAAGTTTTACGTATTTAAATCTGTGTCTTTTTTTTTTTTTGTTGTAAATTAAAAAATATAAGTTAAAAAGTGTTTTAATTGTAGAAGTATTTACAGATATAAAAAGACTTATCTATGATTGCATAAAAAGCTATCCACTAGTTTCTATCAAAAGAACCAACAAACTACACTGGTTCTATCTCTAGGCTTCTAGTTATAGTTCTAGCTATATAGTACGACCTAAAAGGACTAGAGTTGAACAGGTGTAAAACAAATAGACAATGGCACAGACCAAGAAAATTACGTTCGTTTTGTTATTGTCATGAACATGAGTTCTAAGATTGAAATCTTTACTCCTTATTTTTCGGTACTTTATTCTGAGATGTACTTATCTTATTGTATTATTATTGCTAAGATTGGACATTGGAATGGACATGAGATAGAGTTCATGATTTAGGTACAGTATCTCTTTACTACAGAGGGAGAGTGTCAGATCAGAGTTATTTTACCTTGACAATCATGTCCTTGTTACCATTTACTCATAATTAAGGTAAAGCTTTTGATAGGATTTAATCTGATGTAGTAGGTTACAAAATTTTTAAATAAGACTTGGATGAATGTACAGTGATTTCAATTCAACTAGTAATTTTTCGATTTGATTGGTTTTTTTCTTTTGACTGCGTGTCAACATGTGAGTAGTCACTAACTCATCCATAGCGTATAATTTATGAAAATTTCTTCACCCACCTCCTAACCTTCTTGTCCACCCCTGGTGAATTTACCACAATACCCCTTGTTTTGGAAGTTCATTTCCGAAACTGTACTTTTTTTCTTAAAAAAGGTGTTTTCGGAAATGTATCTCCGAAAACGTGTTTTTTTTAATATAAAATATTAATTTCGGAGATGCATCTCCGAAATAAAGTTACTTTTCAGAAAATGTGGTGTTTCGGAAGTTCATCTCCGAACGCCCCTTGGAGAATTCGGAAATGAACCTCCGAAAATATGTCTGGACAGAATAAAATGAAAAACAACAACAATTCGCTTTATTTAATCGGGTGAAGATTACAACGATAATATTACATAAAATTAAAGTTACATATTGTTGAACACGGGTAGGTGGGGATGAGAGAGTGGTGGGGAGAAAAAAAGGCTTCCAAATTTCAAAAGGTTTTTTTATTCTTTTAATAAAAATACGTACTACTGTAAGTAACAAATGACGGAGGAGGTGTAACCGGGGCCGGAACATATGACGGAGGAGGTGGATGTCCGGAGGAAGAAGAACTGGAGGTACGTCCACCGCGAGACAAAGGAGCCAATCAATGTAAGCTATAGTTTATCATTATCATCAGGGGACGTCATTACAAAAAATTGGGAAAAAAATCTTATTATTTTTAATCTTGATTTTTTAGAAATGACGTCCCTAGATGATAATGATAAACTATAGCTTACATTGATTGGCTCCTTTGTCTCGCGGTGGACGTACCTCCGGTTCTTCTTCCTCCGAACATCCACCTCCTCCGTCATATGTTCCGACCCCGGTTACCACTTCCAAAAACTAACATGATAAATCCAATACAAAAACACTGTGCGATACAATCCGAAATCAGAACAAAACAAAACAAAACACGTCAAACAAAACAAAAACATGTTATTCTGTCCGACGAGCGTTACAAAATACACATCAAACAAAATAAAAACACGTTATTCTTCCCGACGAGCGAACTCCTCCGAATGAAGATAATTATACCAATCCTCATCCCACTCAGTATCAGAACCATCAGCGTTGATCACGCCTGAAGGCTGAGCCTGCACGTCCGAGCCATGGACCCCCAGGGGACGAGAAGCATAACCAGTCAAAAGCTTCTTCTTCTCCTTCACCTCCTTCACCTCTTTCACCTCCTTCTTTGAAGAACCCTTTCTTCCCTTAGCGCCCTCTTTAGAAGACGCAGTCCTGCGTGCTGGTTGGTTGCCTGACATGTTCCTGTAAATAATTGAAAACGATTAATATGCATAGACAAAATAAAAAACAAAAAAATTTGAACTTCTGATACATTTCGGAAGTTCATTTCCGAAAACTAGGATGGAGGTGTTTTCGGAAATGAACTTCCGAAACACCCCTGCGATGGAGTTTTCTGCAACTTCCATGACAGACCCCTAAACCAAACTTCAAACCAAATCAAAATGCTTCTAAACAACCTAAATACTACTAACAACCTAACCATATATCATTTATGCAATTAAAACCCTAAATAACATGCATTTCAATAATAGATCTAAAAATTTCAAAACTTACAAAGTGTTAGGATTGAGGGCTTTTGAATGTTGTTTAGCAGTGTGATTGGAGCCTTGATGCAGCTTTGGAATTCTGTTTGCACAAATTTTCGCCTTTGCCACTTTTTGTTTTGATTTAGGGTAAATGATTGGGGGAGGGGGAGTGTTTTGATAAATCTGCAGAAATCGCAGTATTTCGGAAATGAACTTCCGAAATAAGTCAATTTTTTCAAAAAAAAGACGCTTTCGGAAATGAACTTCCGAAGCAGGGGTATTTTGGAATTTTCGCTGGGGGTGACCCCCATAGGGAGGTGGCCAAAGAAATTGTCATAATTTATTTATCCAAAAAAAAGTTTTAATGCATATTGATCAAAATTTTAAAGCTTTATCATTAATACACTATTCAAAAATTAGGAGATTTAGAAGTTACTAATAAACTTTTAATTAATTTTAACCTTTAATTGAGTAGTTTCTGATTGTCGTTTTATTAAATAAAATTTATTTTAAAATAAATATTATTTACATTTTCATATTTAAATAATTGTTATTTTTCTCAATTTTTTATATTATTATTTTATATACTATTTTCAATATAATAATAAATTAATTTAATAATATAAATGATAATATTATTGTATTTTTAAATTTATGTACTAATTTAAATTGTGTTTTACCTTAATGGTGTGTTTGGTTTAGAAGAGAAATTGTGAAGAGAGAAGTAAGTAAGAGAGAGTGAGAGAAGAAAGAAAGATGTGAGAAATAGAGTAGATTTAAGTTATTGTTTGGTATAATAGAAAGAGATGAGAAATAGAAAAGAGAGAAGTATAATAATTTTTTAAATTGACGATATTGCCCTTGTTTAAAATTTATTTAAATTATTTTTACTTTAATTATTTAAATAAAATAATTATTTTATTAAACTATTTTACTTTTTCAATATATTGTACACTATTTTAATATCTATTTAATATTAATTAATAAATAATTTAATTAATAACTCTTCATTCATATTAAAAAATTTCATTTTGTATCCTTGTGTTTTGAGATTGCACCATTTCCAACTCATTCCAACGTAATTATTCATTCATATTGAAAAAAATAAGGGCATAGATGACAAACAACTAAAAAGCAGCATCTCTTCTCCCTTTCTTCGCTAATATGAGGAGAAACAAAAAGGTGGTAGGACCCACCAAAATTCAGTCTCTCTTCACAATTTCTCTTGTCTCCCAAACAGAAGAAGTAGCTATTTCTCATCTATCTCTCTCTCTCTCTCTCTCTCTCTCTCTCTCTCTCCCCTATCTCTCTCTTTGCTTCCTCTCTTAAACCAAACACACCCTAAAAGATAGCCATTTTCAAATGAATGTAGTACTTAAGCTAATATATTTTTAAAATAAGAGTTGTAATACTCCTTCTCAAATTCAAGGTGCTTGCAAACGGAAACAGATCAACTGCAACATTTTTGGTGCTGCCATCTCTCATGTGCTTGTTACCTCTTTTTGGGCCACAATACTTTTTTTTTTGGGTCTTTCGATACAAGTTAGCCGGTCTCTTTTTCGAACCAAAGGCTAATGATACTTTGTTGGGGGAGTTTATAGTAGGGAGCATTGATACAAAGTTGAGGAACAAACACCTTTGTGAGAGACACACCACTTATCCACCTAAAACCTTAATGTGATAGGTGAGTGGGTTCTCCCGCTTATATATGCTTAAGTCTCCACATTCCTATCCAACGTAGGACTATTTCCCCACTTACTCACACTTGCTATATTATTCCACCCCCTCCCCCCTTCAAGTGTGAGTCCACAATGCTCTCCCTCACACTTTTAGTGAGGAGAGAATGAGAGAATAATAAAGGAAATAAGGAGTATATGTATATTATTGACTTAAATTGTACAAATAAGGATACAACCTATGACTATTTATATACAACCCTAATTGGGCTTGGGCTTACACAACTTAGATTATATTTGATATTATTAGATTAAATTATATTAATATCAATCCCAATAATATCTCAACAAACCTAATAATATCTCAACACACCCTTTATAATCCAAGTTGTCAAACAACTCTAGTCATAGTCGAACTGAACTATTCCTAATTTGTTTCTCAAATTCAGGAATCTGTCGATCTTCAATCCTTTGGTGAAAATGTCGGCCAACTGTGCTTCACTTGAGCAATGCGTAACTTCAAGTTCACCTCGATTCACCTTCTCCCTTAAGAAGTGAAATCTAGCTTCGATATGCTTACTCCTTCCATGCAGAACTGGATTCTTCGCCAGATTTATGGAGGACTTATTATCGATTTGCAACACAAACGGTTTCTTCACTTCGACTTCTTTTTCTTTAAGTAAAGTTCTGATTCTAAATTGCTTGACATGCAACATAGGATCCTGCTATATATTCAGCTTCACATGAAGACAATGCCACCATAGGTTGCTTCTTCGAACACCATGAGATTGGGGCACCAAATACTTGAAAGAAATATCCAGTTGTGCTTCTTCGATCTTCCTTATCTCCACACTAATTAGCATCTGAAAAACAATTTACTACTGCTTCTTTTCCTTCAGAGTCTTGTCGAAATAGTATTCCACAGTTTATTGATCCTTTCAAATATCTCAGGATTCTTCTTACAACCTTCATATGTGACACCCTTGGTTCACTCATATATCAGGTCGACTATTGCACACATACCTCAGAGATCCAATAATTTATTTGAACAAAGTTGCATCAACTCCGTCTTCCTCTCCATGCTTCTCCAACTTCACATTTGGTTTGACGGGTGAAGAGGCAGGATTCAAATCTTCCATTCTGAATCTCTTGAGAATCTCTTTGATATACTTCCTTTGATGTAGCACCATACCTTGCTTCGACACTTGAAAATCCATACCTAGGAAATAAGACAATTTTCCCAGATTCGACATTTCAAATTCTTTCATCATCATCTATTTGAACTTCGACAAGTTCTTCAAGCTATTTCCAGTTACTAACAAGTCATCAACATACAAGCAGATGATTGTTATATCTTGTGCTACAACCTGGACATAGAAACCATACTCAGATTTGCATTTTTACAAATCCCAATTCGACTAAGTATGAGTCGATCTTCTTGTTCCATGCTCTAGGTGCCTGCTTGAGGCCAGAGAGCGCTTTGTGCAACTTATATACTTTACTCGCTTCCTTCTGAATCACAAACCCTGGAGGTTGTGTGACATAGACCTCTTCGTCTAAGGGACCATTCAGAAATACTGATTTCACATCTAAATGAAATATCGACCAGTCCTTGTTGCATGCCAATGCTACCACTAGTCGAATAGTCTCCAGTCTTGCTACTGGAGCAAATACTTCAGAATAGTTGAGTCCTTCTCTTTGAATAAACCCTCGAGCTACTATCCTTGCTTTATATCTTGTTATCGACCCATCAACACTGTGTTTCAATTTGAACACCCACTTCACATCGATAGCCTTTGTATGTGCTGGCAATTCGACTAACTCCCATGTGTTGTTTCTTTTGATTGCCTGTAACTCTTCAATCATAGCTAACTTCCACTGATTAATCATCAAATCTTTGCTATAGTTGATTGTTTCAACACCTTCAAGTAAAGCAAAATGAACTAATTCTCCATCTGGTGTGACTTCATCATTACCCATCACTTCATAATCATGAAGTCTTGTTGGACGAACTCTAGTTCTTTGAGGTCTTTGGCTTGTGCCAACTGCATCCTCTTCGACTTCGACTGTGTTAGGAATGTTAGGAAGTACTTCGAACTCGACCCTGTCTTCAACTGGATTTTCAACAATTCCTTCGACTTCGACTTCAACTGTTTCTTCGTCGAAGTCAGAGCTCAACATTGACTTGCTAACTGAATTACTAGAATTCCAATTCTAGGCAGAATTGTCATCATTCACAATATCTCGACTTAACACAATCTTCTCATTTATTGGATTGAATAACCTATATGCACCAGTCTTGTGATATCTTACCAAAATCATATGTTCACTGTTGTCATCAAGCTTCCTTCTTCTTGCATCCGAAACATGCTTGTAACACATAGAGCTAAACACCCTCAGATGATTTACAGATGGTTGTTTGCCACTCCATACTTCTTTAGGAACCTTATTCTTCAGCATTTTGGTAGGGCACCTGTTCAAGATATAAACTGCAGTCGAAACAACTTCACCCTATAAAGATTTTGGCAAATTCTTCTGCTTTAGCATGCATCTTTCCATATCCAATATGGTTCTATTTCTTCTTTCTGCAATTCTATTGTGTTGAGGCGTATAAGGAGCAATTACTTCATGATTAACACCATGTTCTACACATAAATTGTCAAACACCTTAGATGTGTATTCGCCATCTCCATCTGTTCGCAGAACTTTGATCTTCTTCTCACTTTGGTTTTTGACAAGTATCTTGAACCTTTTAAAGATTTTGAACACTTCATCCTTTTGTTTGATCACATAAATCCACAACTTTCGACTAAACTCATCAACAAACTAAACAAAATATTTTTTCCACCAAGAGTATGTTCTTCGAATGATCCACATACATCTGAATGTACCACTTCAAGTATGCAAGATGACCTCATTGGAATAGTCAAAATGAAATAATTTCTTGATTGCTTTCTGTCATACCCCAAATTTGTCCTACCCTATTTTATCTGGCTTACATTCATGTGCATATTTTATATAGGTCATTCATTCCATACATTCATTCATTTCATGATCACTACTCAAAGAATTGACAAGAAAGGGAGTTCCATTGAAGGAGATTCTGATAAAAAAGTGGATCTGAGGTCTAATTGTGTGGCTTTGTCTTCATTAAAGTTCTCCTGGAATTAGGGTGTCACAACCTTCAACTCAAGGCATTGATTGAAGGGTATAAGCTTGCAAATCATCTGGTCTCCCAAATCAGGGTTTCTGACTAAAGTCAACGCAGTTGACTTTTTGGTCAACATTTAATCAGGAGATGATTTTATAGTGTGAGGTGGAATGAGGCTCATGTGAGGGTGTGTAATTAATTTTCTTTGGTTGATGGTTGATTTGAAGTGGAATCGGAGATTGATTAATTAGAAAATCCGTCTGAAGCTGAAAAAGTCAAACAATTGAATTTTTGGTCAAAGTCCAGGTCAACTGTCCAATATCGAATGTGGGATGAAAATCGGTCAAAGAAAGTCATAAGAATAAATAAAATCAAGAAATATTCAAAAGTTACCATTTTGGGAATGGTAGTTGAAATGTGAAGTTGCAAAAAATGGAAAGTTTACACTTAGAAAATATTTTGGGATTTTTAAAACATGGTTGATCAGCCTACTTCAGGTCCATTTTGCACAAACTTTGAGGCTCCAATTCAAGACAAGGTCAACACCAAAAATGTTCATCTCATGGCATACTACAACTTTGTAGTTGGAATTTTGTTCATTTGAGGCCTAGAATTGGAGTTATAGGAGTTAGAAGGTCGAAGATTCACACTGAATACAAGGCATGTCGCTTGGCAAAATTCTGGGCATGACGCAAGCATTTGGTCAAATAGTTTGTATGCCATTTTTGAAGTTAATTTTAGAGAAGTAAAATCATCACATGGAGTCAATTCCAATTTCAACATACTCTACTCCATGCCCTTTATACAATGAGCCAAAAAACATTGATTTTGGTGGTGTGGTTGGAAAAATATAGAGCTCCAGAGTCATGCTCTTGCAGCTGTATTTGGCTGACATTTTGACTAGGGCACGCGCATGCATTTCATCAAACATGTGGAATGTCATTTTCAAATCCAATTCTAGAGAGGTATGAGCATGATATGGAGGCAAGTCTAACATGATTCTCTTTAGCTTCACGCACTCTTCACATTGATCACAGGATTGAGGCAAATAGTGAGTTACGGTTCGAGATATAGATGCTTAAAGTTGATGCTTTGGACTGATATGATGGGCACGCATGGGATTGGCCAATCCATAGCTATTTTTGCAAAGAACACCGCCCAAATGCTGCAACCTGCATGGTTCTCACTCTTTGCCTTGTTTAGCCATGCGCTTTGGCTGCAACGTGAAAGCACATTAAAACCTTGTTACAAATGCTTGAGACTTGTTTACTAAGTTTTGAGAAATGATCAACTACACATCTATCTCACCATACACACTCACCCTATATATAATCAAAAGCCTCACTCTCATTTAAAAAAACACACATTCATTTTTTCAGATTTTCCCCTCATTTTCCCTCTCTCATTCCTCTCGTTTTTCCTCTCTTCTTCCCTCATCCCTCTCACAGCACCATAACCACCATAAATGCCCTAACAAACTCAACAACCACCACCCTCACTCCACCACAAACGAATCCTTAACCACCACCAATCTTCTCCGATCCTTCATTAAGCTTCAACAACCGTTCCTCTTAGCCACCATCACAGCACCACAGACCTCCACACCATCAACGCATTGAAGTCATCATCATCTTTGTTTGCAACTTGTATTGCCATTAAATCCTGCTTCAAGGCATCTTCATTTTATCTGAGTTTCTTATCCGATCTACAAATCTTGAGTTTATTTCTCAAGATTGTGCTCTTTCCACGGCTTATAATCACCACCATCAAAGTTCATGAGGAGAGGATAGCAGCGGCCGTAGGGTTTCCTCTTCGTTTTCCTCGAATCAAGAACCAACAGGTGAGTCTCTAAATTCCCTCACACTTAGAAGCATGTATAGGTCTTAGCGTTGTTTGTTGCATATGGTGTTCAATCTTTGGTTCTTGAGTTTAAGTTCGGTTTATAGGAAGCGATGCTTGTTTGAATGTTTAAATTGCGTATTTGATCTCTATGTGGCATGAAGAAGGTTTTGGTACCATTGTTGTGCATTTTAGTGAAGTTCTTAGAAGTTAGGGTTTTACACTTTGCTTTGGTTAAGGAGATAGGGATAGAAGTAGGAGAAATGGAGCTCACATTCGAATTCAGCATGAAAATCCGAGTTGAACGGTACCGACCTTGTGTCTTTCTGGGCTGCTTCTCATGGACCTCCGCCGTGGGTGTGGTCGGAGAAAACGACTGGAGCCCTAGCTCCGGCGTCTGGCCATTTGAGTGTTTTCTTCTCTGTCGCGTGTGTGGCGGTTATTTTATTTTTTTGTCTTATTTGATTGGCATGCATTTCCGAAATGCATGAAAATTCAAAAAATACGTTGTTTTTTACAATCAGGTAATATTTCGGAATTTCAATTCCGAAAATAAATCTGCATATACAAATTTCCCTCCTTCACTATTTCATTATTTTTCTCCAAAACTCCTCCAAACCCTCTCCAAAACTCCTCCAAACCCTCTCCAAAACTCAATCAATCTCAATCTATTTTTCGTCTCAAAATCAAGTTTCAAACCGCTGATCACGTTAAAGGGAGCATAGGAAGCTACAATTTAAGGTAAACATCTCTCATTTCATCCCCTATTTCACTACATTGATTGAAGAAATTTGTGCTGGAAACTGCGATGGTTCGGAAGTACATTTCCGAAATAAGTTACCTAACAAATTTCATAAATGTACTTCCGAAATAAGCCCTGGCAGTAAAAAAAAAAACAGTTTTGGCCAATTTTTCTAATTTTTGCATATGTTAGGTATGGTGCATCCGGACAACATTGTCGATGATGACGTAGTAGTTCCGGAAGTTGTCAACGTTAATAACGATCGGGTTATCAAAGTTAAATCTATGATCGATGCGGTTGATGTACGACAACAATTTACAAATGATCGGAGCTTCGGTAGTCGTGAACAATTGCTTGATTGGGTTCGTAACGAAGCTAGTAAACTTGGATTTGGAATTGTTATTTTAAGGTCCGACAATGGAATTTTAGTTTTTACCGGGCCGTTTTTTGTTTGTAATGACCGGTGCGTGTCTTTTTTGTATGTATTATCGTTTACCATGTAAAATCGGACCGATTCAATACATATATAATATAAGTATGTTTTATGTTGTCATTGCCTATTTTATGCCTATTTTGAATGCTTTTGGTATTGTTAACACAGAACAGAATGCAATGCACAAAATGCAAAATTCACCTCTGTTTCTGCATAATTCGGAAATGAACTTCCGAAATATACATGTTTTCAGACCATTTTCGGAAGTTCATTTCCGAAACTTCCACTGAATGCAGGATAAGGTTTGTTGGGCCATTATTACTCCAATAAGTCTATAAATACAACACACTCTTCTTCATCCTCTTCACACCACAAAACACAAATGACACAAACCTACCCCCACCTTGCATTCGTCTACTTCACCAGTGGCTACCCGATGCCGTTGCAATTCCGCTTCTCGCGCGACATGCCGTTTGCGGACTTGATAACGTCGCTCAACACGCTATTTCAATATCCGGAAAATCGAAAGGTTGTCAAGCTCGAGTACCGCTCGCCATCGCTTAACGACGACAGAGACGTTGAGTTTGTAACACCCCGTAAATTCTTGTTTATTAATTTAATTAAGTTTTTAATTAAATTATTGGAATTAATATTTTATTGAGAATTATTTGGAAAATGATGAAATATTGGCTATTGGGCTTAGTGTAGTAGTTAGCAGAAGGGGGGGGGGGGTGTTAACTATGTAAGCCTATTAAGACATTTCTATTTTTCTTAAAAATAAAGAAAATTGGGAAAAAGAGAAGGTTAGAAGCAAGAGGGCAGAAGTCTGAGGAACAGAGAAGTACGTGAAAAGGAGAAGAACCAAAGAGGAAGAGAACCTTCGAAGATTCGACTCTGAGGTAAGGGGGATTCTTCGGGTTAATAATCCTTATGCGGTTATGGGTAGTAGAATTGATTAGGATTGTCGTTTAGTTCAATCGAACGTGTCGGGTTTGGGGATTTTGTTAGGTTTTGATAAACCTTCATAATTTTGCATGATTTGGATAATAACCATTATATATGTTGTTATTTGATGTTTAAAACTTGTTTGAAATGTGTTACAATGCATAATTTGGTGATGTTTGTGTGTAATATTCATGTGTGGACGAATTTGTTGAATGGGGAAAAGTATTTTTGCTGTCAAAACTATGAATTTTGCTGTGCAGGTACGTAGGAACCGGTTCCTGTGTGGGAGGAACCGGGTTCCCATTATAAAAACAGAGGCGTGGGAATTCTGGGTTCCTGGGAACCGGTTCCCATCTAGAGACAACCCGGTTCCCCATAGTAAAAATCAGAGACGAGTTATGGGAAGCAGCCTGGAACCGGTTCCTGTGTGGGAGGAACCGGGTTCTACTGTGTGTTTTTGGAAAATTGTTTTTACTTTAAAAACCCATAACTTTTGATCCGAGTGTCTGATTTAAGTGCCGTTTGGGACATTGCGAAGCTGATTTAATAGCCTATATGATGAATGGGTGAAATGGACGTGATGTCCGAGTTTTATATTCTGCTTGGATTATTTATTGGGTGATGTTTTATATGAATATTTGTGATATACTTGAATGAGTGCTGAAACATATGCATGCTTATTGGTGATGAATTGGTGATTGATAATGAGACGATGTGATACATCGGATTGGTGATGTTGTAAGTATGTTATACGTTGCATTCATTCTCATACATTTTGGTGATGGATCCCGGTGACGTTGTGGATCAAAATGGTGGGCATAATTCCCATTGCGAGGAATTTGTGCTGGTTGAACTGTATCTTGGCGATGAGAAGATCAGTTGGATGGGTTTAGCCCATGTATGGTACCACATGCATAGTGTCAGTCCATTCATGTGCACTATAGTATGATATAACTAAATGATTGTGTAATGTGATAGGTGATACGTGTGAATTGATGCTTGCTTGTCGTAATAATTCTGAAATACATGTATGGTTGGGTGGATGATAATTGCTATGATATTTTATTTCTTATGACTGCATAATGCTTATTAATTCGAATGAAACTCACCCTTACTTTTATGATTTCAGATTAAGGAGTAGCGACATCTTGATTGGGTGAGGATAGCTCGTAGGCCAGTCCGTAGTTCGTGTCGAGTCATGCTCTGATTTGTAACACTGGGATCGATAGTCTTAGAGCTACCTGTGATACACTGTTTTGCCATTATTAGATTATGTACCGTTGATTTTATTGGAGATGTTTTATAACACTGTTGAATGAGTTCCGTTGTGCTGAACACATGTTTTGATATTTTTGGATTATTCCTAATAAAGCATGACAAACGACTTGGAGTTTTCTTTATTTTGTTAATTGTAACATCCTTGTTGTATGATTACTCTGATTATTATCGTATTTTCCGCGGGGGTTTTAGAAGGGTGTTACAATAGTGGTATCAGAGCATAGTCGGTCGTTAGAGTCAGAGTCTTAGTGTCAGTATTCCCTTGTATGCGACTAGTGTAAGGTAGACACTGTCGATACTTTTGTTCTAACGAGATTGTTTTGTGAATTAGCAGAACAATGGCTAGAAGAGGTGGAAGGAATGATGACGCTATCGCAGAGGCTCTGGGCATGATTGCTGGTGTACTGGGAGGGAATGCCAATGGAGCTGGGATTGGTGCTGACAGGCAGTTGAACAGCTTTCAGAGGAACAACCCTCCATTGTTCAAAGGCACCCATGACCCTGATGGTGCTCAGAAATGGTTGAAGGAGATCGAAAGGATCTTCCGAGTAATCGATTGTGCAAAAAATCTAAAGGTGAGGTACGACACTCACATGTTATCAGAATAAGCTGATGACTGGTGGGTTACTACTAGGACTGAATTGGATTCCAATGGGATCGCGATTACTTGGGCCATATTCAAGAGGGAATTTCTGAGGAAGTACTTTCCTGAAGATGTTCGGGGAAGGAAGGAAATCGAGTTCTTGGAGCTGAAACAGGGTAGTATGACAGTGCCGGAATATGCTTCTAAATTTGTGGAGTTGGCTAAGTACTACATACACTACACTAACGATGCAGCTGGGGATATCTCTAAGTGTATCAAATTTGAGAATGGTCTGCGAGACGAGATCAAGCAGGGCATCAGGTATCAGAGAATTTGCCGATTTGCTGATTTAGTGGACTATAGCAGGATCTTTGAGGAAGATAATTTAAGCTGAAATCATCTCACTCTCGCGAGTTAGTTGATAAGAAGGGTAAGAAGCCTATGGATAGAGGTAAACCATATGGTAGAGGAAACCCAAACGCTGGTGATTGGAAAAGGCCTAGTGGGGGAGATTCTGGTGCTCCCATTAGGTGCTACAACTGTGGTGAACCAGGGCATAAGAGGAACGAGTGCAAGAGCGAAGAGAAGAAGTGCTTCAAGTGTGGTAGGGTAGGCCATATTGCTCCTGACTGTAGAATGAAGACTGTGACTTTATATAACTGTGGCGAAGAGGGTCATATCAGTACACAATGCACCAAGCCAAAGAAGAACCAATCTGGAGGAAAAGTTTTCGCTTTGTCTGGATCAGAAACTACTCCAGAGGATAGACTGATTAAAGGTACGTGTTTCATACATAAAACACCTTTAATTGCGATTATTGATACTGGTGCGACTCACTCGTTTATTTCATTGGATTGTGCTAAGAGGCTAAATTTAGAGATATCAAAGATAAATGGAAGTATGGTTATTGACACTCCTGCGTCGGGTTCAATGACCACTTCATCTGCATGTTTGAACTGTCCTATTAATATATTTGGTAGGAAGTTTGGAATGGACTTAGTGCGCCTTCCGCTTGAACAACTTGACGTTATTTTGGGGATGAACTGGTTGCAATTCAACCGAGTTCATATCAATTGTTTTACGAAGACGGTCATCTTTCCTGAAGAGGTTAGTGTCGAGGATTTAGCGATGAACATATGTTTTGATATTCTTGGATTATTCCTAATAAAGCATGACAAACGACTTGGAGTTTTCTTTATTTTGTTAATTGTAACATCCTTGTTGTATGATTACTCTGATTATTATCGTATTTTCCGCGGGGGTTTTAGAAGGGTGTTACAGAGTTCACACCTTTTGAGATCAAGAACGACGAAGATTTAGCGGTTTTGTGGACACCTTTTGACCGATTTTCTTCGAAGGGTCCGATCGAGTTGGATGCGAAACTTCAAAGATCGGGGGCCGACGTTATCAAAATATTGACTCATCCTCACCTACCCGTATTTAACAATATGTAACTTTAATCTTATGTAACGTGATCGATGTAATCTTCATCCGTTAAATAAATCGAATCGTTGTTGTTTGTTATTTTTCTTCTGTCCAGACCTTATTTCGGAAGTACATTTCCGAATTCTTCCAAGGGGGTGAATTCAGAGATGTACTTCCGAATTCACCTATTTTCTGAAAAAAATATTATTTCGGAAATACATTTCCGAAATCAGTTTTTTTCATAAAAAAAAACACATTTTTCGGAAATGCAATTTTGGAGATTTCACCAGGGGTGACCAAGAAAGTAAGGAGGTGGGTAAAGAAAATTCCTTGTTGGAAATCAATTTGAATAAGAACCGGGCCGAATTCACACCCCCTAAAGCCCAGTCACGCCATTTTTGTTTTGCTGAGGAGAAATTATAACAATAAAAATCTGCTTGGACCTATTTCCTTTGGGCTCAGCACCTCAATTTCTGCCTGCACCATAATTTCGCCTATAAACCCCCTGCTTAGAAGAATTTTAATTTCTCTTTAATTTTGTTTCTTTTTATTTTACCTCATAAATCAGATTTAGTCCAAATCAAAAATGTATAAAAAATGCTCTTAGATATTTTAGGTTGTTTGGATAATTATCATAATTTTGTAACTTTTTCTAATTGTTTTAGCATTTTAAATAAACAATTTCTTTTGCTATATGCATAATATTTTCCTTGTTTTAGTCCCTTTTTGTAAATGATCTTGCTAATAAACTTAAGGGTAAAATTAGCCTTGATTTTTGTATGATCTTAGTTAACACCCATGTGATTGTATATACAAATTTTCATGTTCTAATTCAAATTTTAAATAGAATTCTAATTGAGTTTTTACTTGTTTCATGTATGTTTTTTTAGATAAACTTGTATAGCACTTTGACTAGTATTTTAATGCATTTTCACAATTCACTTTGATTCATAATTAGAACTTAATTTTCTTCCCCTTAGTTAGGTAACAACTTTAGATTAGGGTTTGGATATTCTTTTTCTTTACAACATTTAACACACTTGACTAATGATCAACTAATTTCCCCATTTGCATAATAACAAAAAACAATCAAAACACCAAAAACACTTTAATAAATAGTGAAAACAATAAAAAGGGAATGGAAGCTCTCGTCCCTCTTATTTAAGGGGATCACTTGAGTGAAGGTTCCCACCCATAAAAAACACAAACAAAGAGTCACTCGAACCTCCCTTGTTTAAGGGAGTCATTCAAAACACTCGACATACTCTTCTTTTGCTTTTAAGGGCAGGTTACTTCCATTTCATTTCCAGTGTAAGTCTCCAAAGGTCGGGCGGTGGAGTGAGATGTAACTGTTCACTAAAAAACACCCAACAAAACAATAAAAAACATAGAAAACATTGAGCATAACTACGGCGCTCTGATTCTTCATAAGAGGATACGTAGGCATAAAGGCAACTCTAGCGAGCACAATAATTATTAAAACACCTTAGGATTAATCATGCATTGCATTAGCAAATAAGTAGTAAATAACATACACCCTTTAGATAGAAACAAACATAGGTGGATACTGTAACACCCCATTTCTACCCGACAAATATATATAAATCAGAGTTTTTCAAAATTTCTCAATAAACAAATGAGGCATCACATAATCAAAACAAAACAAATCACCTCGTCGCATAAAGCGGATACATAGCACCTTTGAAATAGAATAACTTATTTTATTAAAACACAGCGGAATCACTTAATAATGTATTCAATAAAATATCTTCAGTTAACTTAACATTTTGTCCAACCAAAATGAAACAATTAAATAGCAACATCAATAATAGTATAAATCGTTCCCCCTAGAGTGCTACGTATCAGAGCGACAACCGACTCGAGTAACGGCAACTAAATCTTCATACTTGAATACCTGCATGTTGCCAATATAAAGGCAACGGCGAAACAAGAAAAAAGGGTGAGATATCAAATCATATAAGTGGGCATATGATAAATTGCATGCTAGGATTCAGACATATAAAATCATCACATCACAAGTATCAATAGCTACTATACACATCATACTTCTACAGTTCATTAATCTCACATACTTTTCATCACACAACAAGTCATAATCATGTAAATAGTATCATCTAATAAATTTCACATATTCAAGTAAGCACAAAATTCAATAGTATAATACTCAAAAGATTCAATACTATTATCCCAAATATATACACAATCCATCATTATCACATATTCACATGTTTAACCAATTATATATCAAAACATCACCAATTTCAATTATCACATCTCATGTACACATGACAATCACATAAATGCATATATTCAAACATCACTTAACCTCAATGTGACTCAATGCAAGACATGTGACTCTATGCATGTGGTACCCAATGTGGACCCAAAGTCCCACCGCTTCCGATTCATATAGAATCTAGCCACGCTTCAGATCCGGACAAGATCAAAGCCACCAAATATAAACATAGAGTTTACCGCTTTCCGAATTCACTCTAGAATCTAAGCCCCGCTTTTGTTTCAAAGCAAACCACCTTTGTTTCAAGGCACACCATGACATGAATGCATGTACAATGTTGACAAACATATGCAATTAAGATCATCTCTACCATCTTAATATTTAGCATATCACAATAATTCAACTCGATGAATTATCCACCAATTGTACACAACATTCACAACACATACATATCATTCACATATAAAAGGTCAATTAATCAATTATGATTCACAAAATCCAATTAACACTAGTAACCATACTATCTCATGTTAATTCTCATTTTGCCAATTATATATGAACATACACATTTAAAATCAAGCAATTAATCATTAAAATTAATGCTATCCAACTACCCACAGAGAATCAATATCAAAACAACATCATTGACATAATAATATATATTTCTCAACATACATATTCAAGTCAAAACACAATTACGGATAAATTCTCAAAATATCGTAGTTTACCGACAAACCAAATAGTTAATCTAATTCCAAATTATATTCTAATCAATTAAACACATTGAAATTAATTCAACTATTAATTTAATCAACCAATTAATAATCACACTATATTAATTTAATTCACTTCTATTTCTACTCCATTTCCAATTTTCTAGCATTCTATTACTCAAGACCATTTTTATTAAAAAGAATATCGCGCTAGCTTTCTAACGCCTCGAACGGAGACTCAAACGGAGTTACGGTTCAAAAGATATGAATTGTTAAAGTTCCAATGAAAAAAACAAACACCGACGTTATAGACTGACAACTCTAAACATGTCAGAATTACTCAAAACAAATAAAAATATGACTCTTAATAATTCAAAACAACTCTGACAACTTATTGTCGACTCTAACAACTCTATTGACAACTCTAACAACTCTATTGACAATTCTATTAAATTATTATAATTTATTTATAAAGAATATTTAAACCAAACACAATTTCAGTCGATTCGTAAAATATCACAATTTCAACAAAATAACACCACCATGTTAATCTACTAATTAAATTTAGCTACCATGTAAATTTTCATCGAATTTCGGACAACTAATTATACCGCTTAATTCGGCTATTCCGATCAAAGGGGACTATTTAAATTTTTCATAAAATTCTATAACTGTTAGTGTCACATACTATATTATTTTCTTACTATTTTAATTATATAAAGTTTCATCATATTTCATTACAAGGTATGTTCCAATTATATACATTATGTAGTATATTATGTAGTATTATAACACATATAAACAAACACAACGTATATACATATATGTTAAAGAAATAGCCATCAGCACAGGATATGAAACGTAACCGTCACTTGCGTGTGGCTTCCGTCGTCAGCCAGCATTTCAACATAGTTTTTCCTATTTCTCACACACAGCAACAACGATTCATATAAACAGTGTTTCACGGATATTCAATTTCTAGCAACAATTTTATACAGCAAGAGCAATAAATCTACACACCCAATTCCCCACATACAATTGTTCATGAGCCCCATTATAGGAAGAGAACCCCACCCTTACCTTATTAATAGAAACAACTCAATGGGTCTCTATTTGCATCTTCAATTTGGCATCATGGATGAAAATTTCCAAGCTTCTTCTACTTCTTCATTGCTTGCCTCTTTCTCCTCTATTCTTGTTTCCTCCCAAATGACAACACTACTCTTTCTCATCTCTAAAACCCTAATATAAAACCAATTGGGCTTAGTGTTTAAGTCTCCTCTTTATTATTCTCCACAACTAATTAGGCCCAATAAGTTATATAACTCAAATTAAATCAAAATATCACTTTTATTAATATTCCAACAATATAATAAATTCCAACTTCTAAATAATATTATTCTTAATATTATTATTCGACCGTCCGACTAAAATCCAACTTTTAACTTAATAAATTCAAATATGCTTCTTAAAATAACACCGACAATCCAAATTCGACCAATATATCATATTTCCGGTCTAATCTTAATTACTCAGAAAATTCTCAAAACTTCAAATATTATTCCAATAATATTTCTAATATTGAAAATATTGAAACTCTTGATTAAATATCAATCCGCTATCCCGAACTAATACCGACTAAATCATCTCAAAATACGAAAACTTCACTAAACACTCTGAACGTCTAGATTAAGCGAATAATCGAATTTCCAGGCGTTACAGATACCATCGAGTAAGATGGGCGCGAGGGGTGCTAGTACCTTCCCCTTGCGTAACCGACTCCCATACCTGGATTCTACGGTCGAAAGACCTTGTTCTTATTCGTTTTAGGTTTGCTGACGTTCATTTCCTTTAAGGATAGATATGTTAGTGGCGACTCTAATGTTCATTTTTCGCGAGCGTGCCACACTTTCTGACCAGACATCCTTCACAGAGTTTGTTGGGCATTTCAAGACTTGGAATACCAGTAACCATATCTTGAGTGATCAGTTGATTAAGTGATCAAAAATTCAAATGTCCAAACCTTAAATGCCACAACCAACTATCCTTGTGGTCGAAAACCATTTTTAGACATTTTGCTTCAGTTGAACTGATTGTGGTCTTTAACATCCTGTTCTTCGACAGAGGAGATTTCAAGACCAAATTGTTCTGGGTGTCGAACAATTTTAAAACTCCATCTTTCATGACAACTGCGAATACTTTTTCGACCAGTTGTCCAACACTTAGTAAGTTGCACTTCATTCCAGGTACATAAAGCACATCTTTGATCATGGCTTTTACTCCATTGCTCATCTGAAAAACTATGTCGCCAGCACCTTCTGCTTGCCACGAACTATTATCAGCAAGTTTTACCTGCTCTTCTTCGACTCGTCGAAATCTGCCAACCACACCTTTTGACCAGTCATGCGATTTGAGCAGCTTGAGTTGAGAAACCATATTTTGGATTCGACATGGTTATCTGTAACTGCATCCATAACCACCATTCCACCTTCAGAATCATCTCAATCTTGGCGTGCAAGTTTCGCTCCTTCGTCCTTGCCTTTTGTCGATCCATTGTCTTTCTTGTACCAACAATGTTTGGACATGTGACCCCATTTATCACAGTTATAACACTGCACACCTTTACCTTTTTTTATCTTCTTTGTCCTTTCGATAGTTTCCTCCTCCCCCTTTCGAGGATTCAGAAGTCCTATCTTCTTCCTGCTGCTTGTGGGGGTTCGACCAAGGCTTCTTGCGCTGATTCTTGTCGAATTTGCCTTTGAATTTGTTGGAACCACCATTCTTTTCCATGAATGAGCTTGAAGTGCCTGTATCGAATCATGAACTCCTCTTCTTTCAACAATCCTAATCTCATGCTCCTCCAACGAACCAACCAGATCCTCAAATTTTAGGTCTTATACTTTGTTGGATTCTTAAACAACTACGATTACGTGATTAAAGTGAGAGGTCAACGTACACATTACCTTCTCAACTATCATCTTATCAGTTAGGGTTTTACCACACCCTTCATGAGATGGACGAGTTTCTGCACCTTCTACACATACTCTACAACCTTTTCGTCTTCTCCCATCAACAATAATTCATATTGTCGATGCAAGGTTTGCAACTTGACAACCTTGACTTTGTCACCTCCTTTATAACACTTCACAAGAATATCCATGCCTCCTTTGCTGATTCAGCATGAGAAATCCTGTCAAAGTTCGCTGAATCTACCGTTGTCTGAATGCAATACGCAGCCTTGCAATCTTTCTTCTTGACTTTTTTTTGGGCTGTTTTCTGTGCTTCGGTTGCATCTGCAGCCAACGCATGTACGCTACATGTAACCACTTCTAGGGTTTCATGGAAGCCAAACAAGGATTGCATCTGTTTCTTGCATCAGATCCAATTCCTTCCATCAAGAGTTAGAAGAGAATTCGAAATGCCATTAGTACCATTCATCTTTGCAGCAATTGATTCACGTTCCCTGAAACAATAACAAGAAGCTCTGGATACCAATTTGTTAGTGCGTGAGGCACTTTTAGTGAGGAGAGAAAGAGAGAATAATAAAGGAAATAAGGAGTATATTATTCACTTGAATTGTACAAATAAGGATACAACCTATGACTATTTATATACAACCCTAATTGGGTTTGGGCTTACACAACTTGGATTATATTTGATATTATTAGGTTATATTATATTTGATATTATATTAATATCATTCCCAATAATATCTCGACAAACATAATAATATCTAAAACAAACATTCCCTAGTGTTACAAATCAGAGCATGACACGGACGCCACGACTAAACGGACTAGCCTATAAGCTATCCTCACCGAACTTAATAGCCGCTACTCCTCAATCTGAAAAATGTCAACGGTAAGGGAGAGTCTCATTCACAATTAACAAATTTTACAAGTTCATAAATAATAAAACATCATAAGCACATTATTCACCCAACTGCAATATATTTATATTTTTCAGAAACATTCATCAACAACACCGATTATAATCAATCACATCACCAGGAAGTAACACTGGAAATCTTCCAATCATGTTATAACAATGTATATATGCAATGCACTGACACTATGCATGTGGTACCAATTCATCATGGGATTAACCCATCTGACCGATCTAAACATCACCGAGATATGGCCCTGCCAGCACTAATTCCACACAATGGGAATTATGCCATCCACTGATCCAAAACATCATCGGGAATCAGCCACCAAAAGATGATTATGAATGCATGCACCATATAACATACTTACCATCATCACCGATTCGATGAACAATATCATCTCAACATAACTCACATTATCATCACCAACTTAGTATGTACATGTCTCATCATCATTCAATAATCAAACATACACCATCACAACATTCACAACACAATCATATCATGACCACATTATCACATTGTTACATTTAACCATATATGCCTACAATGTATAACTTCACCAAAATAAATAAATCGTAGTTTTAAAATAAAATCGAGCTACTGCCCAAAATGCCATTTAATTATATAAAATTCTTAATTATTGACACAACGCTCAAAACGACGCTTAGAATGGATACACGGTTTGAAAGTTATGAATTTTAGAAAATATTTTTCAAAATGCATCAGGTGTAACCGGTTACAGCATGGGCGCTACTGTCATACCCCAATTTTTCACCTAAGATACCACCTCATATCATCTTCATGTGCATCATTTACATCACTAACAAATTGCATAGCTTGTGTTTGCTACTTGTGCTCAACAGGGTTTAATCAAGAAACACTCATCAGTACAAGTTGCAATCAATTAGGGTTTTGTTCTCCCTTCATCTCAAATGAACCATCTTCATCAACAATCAACATTTAGTCCTCAAAGATTCATTTCAACAAGCTCAAAAGCTTTGAATCAACCAGATTAGGGTTTTGACTGAAGACAGCATACTCCTGACTTTTGCTCAGGATTTGCCCTAATGGCTTGGGACATGTCCTCAAGACCCCCAAATACATCATCTTGACCTAATCTATTGGCTCAATATGTAACATCCCGGAAATTCTTATTTAATTAATTTAATTAAGATTTAAATTAATTATTCGAAATTAACATTTTATTGAAATTAATTGGAAATAATAAAATGTTAGTTGTTGGGCCATTGGTGGAGTTAGTAATGTGGGGGTGTTAATGTGAAGGAGCCCATTACTAAATTATGTTATGTTTTCATAAAACAAGAAAATAAGAGGAATTTGAGAAAGAGAGGAGAAAAACCTAATAGGGAGAGATGGAGAAGTCATGGACAAAAGCATTTTTGCAACCCTTTGGCAGCCTTCACAAATCATGCCATAACTTTCTGCTCGTAACTCCAAATCAGGTAATTCTTGAAGATTCGGATTCTACACGAAATTTACTTCGATTTGATATATTAATTCATGTCAGGGAGGTTCTCGATGAGGGAGGTAAGCGAGTTTGAAGATTGGAGATTCTTGCTGAAAGTGAAGAAAAGAGGCTTACGGGTTTGATGGAGAAGAAGGGGAAAAGTCCAGATTCTTGGCTAAGGTAAGGGAGGACTCTTCCGGTTAATTTCTATTATGTGATTATAAGTAATAGGATGGATTAACATGTGATTCGATTGGATATATTGGGAATCGATATCGTTAGGTCCGTCATGAATTGAGATAATTGATGAAATTGTATGATTGATGGTTATAATGTGTTATTTTTGAAGTATGATGAATGATTTTAGTGTTAGATGATCACTAAAACGTGTTATATTTGTATTATGTTATATTAGTTGATGAGGTTTTGGTATGGGACTGTTTTGGTGCGATTTGGATGAGATTGGAAGAAGAAATATGTTAAAATCGTAGAAAAATTCTGCATCTGCGAAGTGTGCGTCGACCTAAGTGTCAGATGCGTCGACCTGAATGTCAGCATGCGTCGACCTATTGTGTCAGCGTGCGCATACCCGAGGGGGACAGGAAATCCAATGTGTCGACCTGAAGGGGGTTTTGTGTCGACGCATAACATCCAATTTTTGACAAATTTTCCGGAGGTCATAACTTTCAGACCGTACATCCGTTTTGAGCGCCGTTTCGAGCGCTGCGAAGCTAATTCAAAGCTTTAGATGATGAATTGGTGAAATGGGCAGTGTCCCTATTTTATTATGAATGTTGATTCAATTTAATTGATGGATTTGTAGCATTATATATGTGTGAATGTAACAATGTGTTGTATGGTGATGTAACCACTTTGAATTCGTTGTGACTGGGAGGTGTTATGACATGATTATATGTGATACAATTGAATAATGATGATACTAGAATTGAATATATATTGATATGATTATGTGTGATATAATCGTGGATGGTGTTGAAATCGAATATATCATTCGGTGTTGCTTTTGGTGAGTTATTGGTGATATACATTGTGCGTATGTGGAATTGTGTAAACATGACAATGTTTTAGTGTGATGGTGAATGAACCGTTATTATTATTAATGTGATGATTATATGTTGTATGTTTACATGTATGATTGAATGTAACATTGTGTGCATATATTCTTGAATGTGACAATGTGTTGATGCGGGATAGATTTGTTGTGACTATTATCATGATTGTTGTGATAATATGACGGTGATGATTGAATGATATATTTGATGTAAATATATGTGAATAATTGAATGATTGTGCAGCGTGTACATACTTATTCGGTGATGAAAATGGTGAGTTACGATGAGACGATGCGGTGCATCGGATCGGTGATGTTTTTAAGTATGGTATATGTGTACATTCATTCATATGCATTCGGTGATAGATCCCGGTGATGTTTGGATCAAATGGTGGACATAATTCCCATTGTGCGGAATTTGTGTCGGTTAGGCCGTATCTCGATGAGGCGTAGATCGGTCAGGTGGATTAATTCCATGGTTTATTGGTACCACATGCATAGTGTCAGTTAATCATATGCATCCTTGTCATAACATGATTGAATGAATTTCAGTGTTATGTTTGGTGTTGTATTTGTTGTGATTGTTGTATTTGTTGTGATTGATGAATGATAATTGAATATCTGAATATATGACAAATTGGGTGAATGATATATTATGATGTTTTGTTGCTTATGAATGCATAACATTGATTAATTGAGAATGAGACTCACCCTTACTTGTTGATATTTTTCAGATTGAGGAGTAGCAGCATTAGTGCTCGGTGAGGATGACTCGTAGAGTTTATCCGTTTATGTTGGGTCGTGTCGGTCATGCTCTGATCTTGTAACACTGGGGAATAATAGTTTTAGAGTTTTATGAGATTACTTTATTTTATTTGGTGTTTAATTATATTTCCATTGGTTTTATTGACGATGTTTTCTTATCCCGCTATGATAAACATGATTATGTTTTGGTAAATCGTTTCCTAATGAAGCATGACTTTTGACCATAGTTGGTTTATTTGTTTTAAATAATTGTGGCACCCTGTGTTTATGTTTTTACTCTGATTATTTATTTATTTTCTGCGGGGTTTAGAAGGGTGTTACACAATACATCTCCCACACAAGGATTGATCAACAGTGAAATTTCAGGTCATCGGACTAGGGTTTTGAACCTATCAGGGACTGAAATCGGGGCCCACATTTGGGAAACCCTCAAAGACCCCAGGAAATTTTTCAAATGGCCTAATCATCTTCAAGTAATCCCTATGTCAATATCTAATGGAAATTGTAATTCAATTCAAGAGCCACAACCATCAATTTCATCTGGCCCACAATTAGGGTTTTTAACCTAATTCACTTGGACAGTTGACTTTTAATCAGGACATGGTGCCACAACTCAAACCATGACTCAAGGTCCTCTAATACCTCAATATGATCCATTCATATCATTCATTTGATGAGGATAGCTTGATTCACCTGAAATCTCTAGAAACGCGATTCACTTGAAAAAGTCAACTGTACAAGATCACCTTTGACTTTTTGGATTTTTGGTCAACCATGGACTTTTGAAGATTTGAATCATCAATATATGATATTTGAAGTCATTTGATCAAGAAAAATAAAGAAAATCAATCAAGAATCAAAAAGTCAAAGTTTGACTTTTCATACTTCGAAAATTTTTCTAAGTGTTTTCAAGGGTTTTTTTTCCAAACTTTGGAAGGGAATATCTCAAACTTTCAAGTACAAACTGAAAAAAACTTCCAACATCAAAGTTGTATATTTTGGTCCAATGAACAACTTTGTCACATATAATTTTTTGGCAAAAGATCAAACATTTAAGAGATATGGAGCTTCAAAGTTGGTACCTTTTGCAAAATTCACAAAAAGACATTTTTTTCCAAACTTTATGGGTCTTTTTCACCAATTTCCTTAAGGATCATGAGGAAAATTTTAACTAATGAATTTAAGCACATACCAAGGGCTTTCCAAAATGTCCAAGAGCATGAAAAAATATTGAGTGGAGCTAGGGTTTTGGAATTTGACATTAGAGGTCCTTAAGCTTGAATTATAAGCCATTTTCACAAAGTTTCAAAACACTTTTTGGAGTATGGTGCAAGCAATGACTAAATCAAGTGATGCAAGCAATATTATTATCTCAAAAGATAATATTGGAAGAAGATAAGAAACACTTGAGATTTTTAACCATGGTTAAAGTTTTTAACCTTATGCATTAAATGAAAAGATACCATTTTATCTCTTAAGCCAAAATCATAATTGCTATCTCAACTTGCTTGGCTTTGAAGTCAGATCCTTTGGCCTATAAATAGAGGTCCAAACTTCATTCAAAAACACACCAAAACCTTTCAAAGCATGGGTTTTCTCTTCCTTTCTTAGAATGTAAGTTTCTTAAGTTTCAAAGAGGTTCCAAACCCTTAAAGTTCTGAGCAAATTGGTGCTTCAAACACTTCATAAACATCATATGGAAGTTGTTTTAATCATCTAAACCTCACAAAAACACCCAAAACTCAGAAATCATCTTCAACCTCCATATTTGCACAAAGTGAGCCTTAACATCTCAAATCTCATTCCAGCTCATATCAATCCAAACTATCACTTTAGACATCATCCATATATCATATGTGAGCTATCCCAATCATTAAACACGACCTGTATGTTAGAACAAGATTTGTTCTTATCAATTATCTTAGTTTTGATGATAACAATAATATGAATTTTGCTCAAGATTATATGGTACTCTAATCCAATGCAATTTCCCTTTCAGGAAATATATATAAAGAGTACGCATAATTCAGCGCTCAGAAGTTGTGTCTCAAATGGTTCAGCATGCAACATCAGAACATGGTCTGGCAAGACATCAGAAGATGGTCGAAGCAGAATCAGAACATGGGTCTATGGAAGCATCAGAAGAACATGAGATCAGAAGCACTGAAGATCAGAAGATGGTATCACGCTCAGAAGCACTTCAAGGTCAGAAGATCAGAAGATGCTATGCACCAAGCTGTTTGACTCTGATGATATTCAAACGTCGTATTCACAAACATCAGATCAGAAGGAAGTACACGTGGCAGACTACGCTGACTGACAAAAGGAACGTTAAAGCTACTAAAGGCTACGTCAGTAGACACAGCGTGAACAAGGCTCGAGGTAGTTGACAAAAGCGTATAACATTAAATGCGATGCTGTACGGAACACGCAAAGCATTAAATGCATTCAACGGTCATCTTCTCAACGCCTATAAATATGAAGTTCTGATGAGAAGCAAGGTTAATGATTCTGCACCAAAACAACTTATATCAAACTTGCTGAAACGCTGTTCAAATCTAAACTCAGAATCTTCATCTTCATCAAAGCTCACTACATTGCTGTTGTAATATCTTAGTGAGATTAAGCTTAAACGTTAAGAGAAATATCACAGTTGTGATTATCGCTTTTAAGAAGCATTTGTAATACTCTTAGAATTACATTAAGTTGTAAGGAACTAGAGTGATCGTGTGATCAGTATACTCTAGGAAGTCTTGGCAGTTGGCTGAGCAGTTTGTAACTAGAGTGATCAGGTTGATCAGTAGACTCTAGAGGAAGTCTTAGGAGTGAACTAAGCCTAGAGTGATCGTGTTGATCAGTAGACTCTAGAAAAGTCTTAGAGGGTATCTAAGCAGTTGTTCCTGGAGTGATCAGTGTGTGATCAGAAGACTCTGGAAGACTTAGTTGCGGACTAAGTGGAAAACCATTGTAATCCGTGCGATTAGTGGATTAAATCCTCAGTTGAGGTAAATCATCTCTGCGGGGGTGGACTGGAGTAGCTTCGTTAACAGCGAACCAGGATAAAAATAATTGTGCAATTTATTTTTATCGTCCAAGATTTAAAGTCACACTTATTCAATCCCCCCCTTTCTAAGTGTTTTTCTATCCTTCAATTGGTATCAGAGCCTGGTTCTAAGGTGCAAGCACTTAACCGTGTTTAGAAAAGATTCAGGAAGAGAAAAACGCTTCATTTAAAAGATGGTTGATGAAAGTGAAAAGTCTACATCTACATCTGGCTCTGCTGAGCAATACAACGGTAACAATGGTTATACTAGACCGCCGGTATTTGATGGTGAAAACTTTGAATACTGGAAAGATAAACTGGAAAGTTACTTTCTGGGTCTAGATGGTGATCTATGGGATCTTCTGATGGATGGTTACAAACATCCTGTAAATGCCAGTGGCGCAAAGTTGTCAAGGCAAGAAATGAATGATGATCAAAAGAAGCTTTTCAGGAATCATCATAAATGCAGAACTGTTTTGCTGAATGCTATCTCTCATGCTGAGTATGAGAAGATATCTAACAGGGAAACGGCCTATGACATATATGAGTCCTTGAAAATGACTCATGAAGGAAATGCTCAAGTCAAGGAGACTAAAGCTCTAGCCTTAATCCAGAAGTATGAAGCCTTCAAGATGGAGGATGATGAAGACATTGAAAAGATGTTTTCGAGATTTCAAACTCTGACTGCTGGATTGAGAGTTCTTGAAAAAGGATACACCAAGGCTGATCATGTAAAGAAGATCATCAGAAGCTTACCCAGAAGATGGGGTCCTATGGTGACTGCATTCAAGATTGCAAAGAATCTGAATGAAGTTTCTCTGGAAGAGCTGATCAGTGCCTTGAGAAGCCATGAGATTGAGCTGGATGCAAATGAGCCTCAAAAGAAAGGTAAATCTATTGCATTAAAATCTAATATCAAGAAATGCACTAACGCTTTTCAGGCCAAAGAAGAAGATCCTGAAGAATCAGAATCTGAAGAAGAAGATGAACTGTCCCTGATCTCCAGAAGGCTAAATCAACTCTGGAAGACCAAGCAAAGGAAGTTCAGAGGCTTCAGAAGTTCAAGGAAATTTGAACGTGGAGAATCTTCTGATGAAAGAAGATTTGACAAGAAGAAGGTCATGTGCTATGAATGCAATGAGCCTGGACACTACAAGAATGAATGTCCAAATCTTCAGAAGGAAAGTCCCAAGAAAAAGTTTCATAAGAAGAAAGGTCTTATGGCAACCTGGGATGAGTCAGAAGATGATTCAGAAGATGAGCAGGCCAACTGTGCGCTGATGGCGACAGAAGATGACGGATCAGAATCTACATCAGAATCAGATTCTGAAGAGGTATTTTCTGAACTTACTAGAGATGAGTTAGTTTCCGGTCTAACTGAACTTCTGGAACTCAAGTCTCAGATTAGTCTCAAATACAAAAAGCTGAAAAAGCAATTTGAATTTGAAACAAAGAAGCTTGAGTTGGAGAATTCTGAATTAAAAGAAAAACTTTTAAAATTATCCAATAATGTTGGATCTCCTTCTGATTCAGAAAACTCCACTCCCAGTCTAAACCATATTCTGAAAGAATATGATTTAAGTTTCAGGAAGTTCTTATCTAGAAGTATTGGCAGAAGTCAGCTAGCTTCTATGATATATGCTGTGTCTGGAAACAAAAGAGTCGGCATTGGTTTTGAGGGTGAAACCCCATACAAACTTGAACCTGTTGATGAAATGAAAATCACATACAAGCCATTGTATGATCAGTTCAAGTATGGCCACTCTCATGATATTAGGCACACTTCACATGCACAAAGTTTTCACATAACACACACCAAGAAGCATGTGACACAACCTAGGAAATATCATGAAACTCACATTAAGAATTATCATGCTGTTCCTCCTATTGCTTACAATGTTAAATCCAAGTTCAATCAGAACTTGAGAAAATCTAACAAGAAAGGACCCAAAAAGATGTGGGTACCTAAGGATAAGATTATTCCTATTGCAGATATCCTTGACTGCAAAAAGGACAAGGCACAACATGTCATGGTACCTGGACTCTGGATGCTCGCGACACATGACAGGAAGAAGGTCTATGTTCCAAGACCTGGTGCTTAAGTCTGGAGGAGAAGTCAAGTTTGGAGGAGATCAGAAGGGCAAGATAATTGGCTCTGGAACTATAAAGTCTGGTAACTCTCCTTCCATTTCTAATGTACTTCTTGTAGAAGGATTAACACATAACCTCTTATCTATCAGTCAATTAAGTGACAATGGTTATGATATAATCTTTAATCAAGAGTCTTGCAAGGCTGTAAATCAGAAGGATGGCTCAATCCTATTTACAGGCAAGAGGAAGAACAACGTTTATAAGACAGATCTGCAAGATCTTATGAGTCAGAAGGTGACTTGTCTTATGTCTGTTTCTGAAGAGCAGTGGGTCTGGCACAGAAGATTAGGTCATGCTAGTTTGAGAAAGATTTCTCAGATTAACAAACTGAATCTTGTCAGAGGACTCCCTAATCTGAAATTCAAATCAGATGCTCTTTGTGAAGCATGTCAGAAGGGCAAGTTCTCCAAACCTGCATTCAAGTCTAAGAATGTTGTTTCTACCTCAAGGCCATTAGAACTCTTGCACATTGATCTGTTTGGACCAGTCAAAACAGCATCTGTCAGAGGAAAGAAATATGGATTAGTCATCGTAGATGATTATAGCCGCTGGACATGGGTAAAATTCTTGAAACACAAGGATGAGACTCATTCAGTGTTCTTTGATTTCTGCATTCAGATTCAATCTGAAAAAGAGTGTAAAATCATAAAGGTCAGAAGTGATCATGGTGGTGAATTTGAGAACAAATCCTTTGAAGAATTCTTCAAAGAAAATGGTATTGCCCATGATTTCTCTTGTCCTAGAACTCCACAACAAAATGGGGTTGTAGAACGAAAGAATAGGACTCTGCAAGAAATGGCCAGAACCATGATCAATGAAACCAATATGGCTAAGCATTTCTGGGCAGAAGCAATAAACACTGCATGCTATATTCAGAATAGAATCTCTATCAGACCTATTCTAAATAAGACTCCCTATGAATTGTGGAAGAACAGAAAGCCCAACATTTCATATTTCCATCCTTTTGGATGTGTATGCTTTATTCTGAACACTAAAGATCATCTTGGTAAGTTTGATTCCAAAGCACAAAAATGTTTCCTTCTTGGATATTCTGAACGCTCAAAAGGCTACAGAGTATACAATACTGAAACATTGGTTGTAGAAGAATCAATCAATATCAGGTTTGATGATAAGCTTGGTTCTGAAAAACCAAAGCAGTTTGATAATTTTGCAGATTGTGAAATTGACATATCAGAAGTTGTTGAGCCAAGAAGCAACGCATCAGAAGCAGAGCTTCTCAGAAGCAAAGAATCTGAAGATCAAGTATCAGCTTCTCTGGAGGATCTAAGCATATCTGAAGAACCATCTGTCAGAAGATCATCCAGACTCATCTCTGGTCATTCAGAAGATGTCATTCTTGGAAAGAAGGATGATCCAATCAGAACAAGAGCATTCCTTAAGAACAGTGCAGACTGTCAATTAGGTCTTGTATCTTTGATCGAGCCAACTTCTGTTGATCATGCTCTAGAAGATCCAGACTGGATAATTGCTATGCAAGAAGAACTAAATCAGTTTACAAGGAATGATGTTTGGGATCTTGTTCCTAGACCAGATGGATTCAATATAATTGGTACAAAATGGGTCTTCAGAAACAAGCTCAGTGAGAAAGGTGAAGTGGTAAGGAACAAAGCCAGACTGGTGGCTCAGGGTTATAGTCAGCAAGAAGGGATTGATTATACAGAAACCTTTGCACCAATGGCCAGGTTAGAATCTATTCGTCTATTAATTTCTTTTGCCACTCAACATAACATCACTCTCTATCAGATGGATGTTAAGAGTGCCTTCTTAAATGGTTATATAGATGAAGAAGTTTATGTCCATCAACCTCCTGGTTTTGAAGACTCTATGTCTCCTAATCATGTTTTTAAACTTAAGAAATCATTGTATGGATTGAAACAGGCTCCCAGAGCTTGGTATGAACGCTTAAATTCTTTCCTTCTGGATAATGGTTTCACTAGAGGAAAAGTGGACACTACTCTCTTTTGTAAAACCTTTAAAAAGGATATTTTAATTTGTCAAATATATGTAGATGATATTATTTTTGGAACATCTAATGCTACACTTGGAAAGGAGTTTGCTAAGTCTATGCAGGCTGAGTTTGAAATGAGCATGATGGGAGAACTCAAGTACTTCCTTGGAATACAAATAAATCAAACATCAGAAGAAACGTACGTTCACCAAACCAAGTATGTGAAGGAACTTCTGAAGAAGTTTAATCTTCTAGACTGCAAAGAAGCCAAAACTCCTATGCATCCAACATGCATCCTAGGTAAGGATGAGGTAAGTAAGAAGGTAGATCAGAAGTTATACAGAGGTATGATTGGATCTCTTCTATATCTGACTGCTTCTAGACCTGACATTCTGTTCAGTGTTTGTTTGTGTGCTAGATTCCAATCAGATCCTAGAGAATCTCATTTAACTGCTGTTAAGAGAATTCTAAGGTATCTGAAAGGTACTACTAATGTTGGCTTAGTTTACAGAAAATCTAAAGAATACAACTTAGTAGGATTCTGCGATGCTGATTATGCTGGAGACAGAATTGAAAGAAAAAGTACTTCAGGAAGTTGCCAATTTCTTGGAAGTCATTTGATCTCCTGGTACAGCAAGAAGCAAGCAACTATTGCGCTATCAACAACAGAAGCAGAATATGTTGCTGCTGCTGGTTGTAGTACACAGATGCTCTGGATGAAGAGTCAGTTGGAAGACTATCAGATATATGAGAGTAACATTCCTATATTCTGTGATAATACTTCTGCTATATGTTTATCTAAGAATCCTATTCTCCATTCAAAAGCTAAACATATTGAGATTAAACATCATTTCATAAGGGACTATGTTCAGAAGGGTGTTATTTCTTTAAACTTTGTTGATACAGACCATCAATGGGCTGATATCTTTACAAAACCCCTGGCTGAAGATAGGTTTAAGTTCATTCTGAAGAACATCAGTATGGATTTATGCCCAGAATGAGAAGATGAGAAGTTCTCATGTATGAGTATCTTCTGAAATGAATGTGGAACATTTCTTTTAATCAGAAGTTCTGATTGAAATCTTTTAGAAATTATGATTCAGTTATTACTAACGTTTCATTGTCTAAGTTGATTCAGAACCTCTTTTAAAGCAAAACAGCTGTTACGTTTTATCTCGGGATGGTAAACCTGTCGTTACTATTCATGGATAAGCGCGCGTGCAGTTGAAGGGACGCCGACCATAGGTAACTGTGCTAGTCACCTCATTTGTCTTTATTATCTCTCCTCACGTCACGTAACATTAAATGCTAGTCATCATTCGTTTCATTTTATTTCTTTTTAAATACTCTTCAAAATGGTTTTTGGTTTCCTATCTCCCTGTTTTCCTCTTAAAGTTTTTCTTCTCTCTCTCTCTCTCTCGTTTTTCATTTCTTCTCTCAAAACCTAGCGTTCACCCTAAGACTGTTGAAGCTCCATGACTCAAAGGCGACAGATCTCTGTGCATCTCGGGATGGCCCTTCTAATACCGCTCAAGTCAGACTCTTCTTTGATGTTGTTATCAACTTTCACCCAAAGACAGAAGACTTTCTTGAGTTATGGGAGGAGGTTAAGAATGATATTCTTAACTTCTATGTTGAGGGAAAGCCCCGTTTGCAACATTAGCTCTCTGTCTGTGAACTGTCCCTCTCTTCCTCTTTGGTCACTTGGATCTCTCCTACAGTGGAGGTTTCAGTCTGGAAGACAAGAAGTCCTCCGGGATTCTTGATGGGTTGACACAGAGCGTGTCTAGCTAGGGTTCTGTTTTTAATTTTTGTAGTGATTTCCTCTTTGGAAATTCTACTTTGTATTTGCTAGGAATGTTTCTCATCTTGTTAAACATAGGAACCTTTTGTAATATCTTTTGATTATCAATGAAAAGTTTCTTTGTGTTTTACATTCCAGTAAATGTTTTTCTATTTGTCTTATGCATCTGAATCTTTTTAATATTCTTTTTGATGTTATGACAAAAAGGGGGAGAAGATAAATGATAAATGATTTGATTAAATCTATCAGTTGCTGGGTAAAGGCTCCCACACATTCACTAACAAGAACTGCAAGTTCTATATGGTTTAAGTGTTTTGCAGGTACAAAGAAGTGAAGAAAATCTTCAGAAGCAAACACCAGAAGCAAAACCATAAGAAGCGTTATTCTGTAAAAGGAATAAGCTCTTGGAAACTGAAGCAAGCTGAGTGCTGTCAAGCTTCAGAAATCAGAAGCAAGAAAGAAGAATGAATCAGAAGCACTGATAATATAATTTGAATATCATTGTTTATCTTGTTCTGACAAAATTCTATTTGCTCTGATACATATAATGTTATGGCTCTGATACATTATTTGCTCTGATACATTATTTCAGCCTATATGGCTCTGATACATATAATGTGTTCAAACATACATTTTATGTTCTAACTCGTTCATGCTGACTTTTGTCGTTTAGTTTTTGTTCTGTAACATTTCAGGATGTAGAGATGCTCTGATGATGCTCTGGTACATTCAACAATGTTCTGATACAAATCTAGCATGAAGTGATGTTGGTAGACATTCAAAGTTCTGAAGCTATCCGAGGGAAGCAGAAATCAGAAGATGTGAATGTTCTAAAAGATCCAGAAAACTCAAGTTCTGAAGCTGTCCTGAATGGAAGCAGAAGTCAGAAGCTGTGAATGTTCTGAAGATCAAAGAAATTCAAGTTCTGAAGCTGTCCACGATGGAAGCAGGAATCAGAAGCTGTGAGTGTTCTAAGGATCTAAAGAAATTCAAGTTCTGAAGCTGTCCAATGGAAGCAGAAGTCAGAAGCTATGAATTCTCTGAAGGCAGAAGCTTATATGATCGTCTCTACCGAAATAATCAGGGAAGTCTTTTATCAAAGTTCTTCGAGTATTTATTTCAGGGGGAGATTATTTATCTCAGGGGGAGATTGTTAATCTCAGGGGGAGACATATTCATATGCTTATGCTATAGCTGTGTAATTTGTCTTTTGCCGTCTACTCTTTCTGATCGCAAATTCATATCATTTATATATGTTTTTGTCATCATCAAAAAGGGGGAGATTGTTAGAACAAGATTTGTTCTTATCAATTATCTTAGTTTTGATGATAACAATAATATGAATTTTGCTCAAGATTATATGGTACTCTAATCCAATGCAATTTCCCTTTCAGGAAATATATATAAAGAGTACGCATAATTCAGCGCTCAGAAGTTGTGTCTCAAATGGTTCAGCATGCAACATCAGAACATGGTCTGGCAAGACATCAGAAGATGGTCGAAGCAGAATCAGAACATGGGTCTATGGAAGCATCAGAAGAACATGAGATCAGAAGCACTGAAGATCAGAAGATGGTATCACGCTCAGAAGCACTTCAAGGTCAGAAGATCAGAAGATGCTATGCACCAAGCTGTTTGACTCTGATGATATTCAAACGTCGTATTCACAAACATCAGATCAGAAGGAAGTACACGTGGCAGACTACGCTGACTGACAAAAGGAACGTTAAAGCTACTAAAGGCTACGTCAGTAGACACAGCGTGAACAAGGCTCGAGGTAGTTGACAAAAGCGTATAACATTAAATGCGATGCTGTACGGAACACGCAAAGCATTAAATGCATTCAACGGTCATCTTCTCAACGCCTATAAATATGAAGTTCTGATGAGAAGCAAGGTTAATGATTCTGCACCAAAACAACTTATATCAAACTTGCTGAAACGCTGTTCAAATCTAAACTCAGAATCTTCATCTTCATCAAAGCTCACTACATTGCTGTTGTAATATCTTAGTGAGATTAAGCTTAAACGTTAAGAGAAATATCACAGTTGTGATTATCGCTTTTAAGAAGCATTTGTAATACTCTTAGAATTACATTAAGTTGTAAGGAACTAGAGTGATCGTGTGATCAGTATACTCTAGGAAGTCTTGGCAGTTGGCTGAGCAGTTTGTAACTAGAGTGATCAGGTTGATCAGTAGACTCTAGAGGAAGTCTTAGGAGTGAACTAAGCCTAGAGTGATCGTGTTGATCAGTAGACTCTAGAAAAGTCTTAGAGGGTATCTAAGCAGTTGTTCCTGGAGTGATCAGTGTGTGATCAGAAGACTCTGGAAGACTTAGTTGCGGACTAAGTGGAAAACCATTGTAATCCGTGCGATTAGTGGATTAAATCCTCAGTTGAGGTAAATCATCTCTGCGGGGGTGGACTGGAGTAGCTTCGTTAACAGCGAACCAGGATAAAAATAATTGTGCAATTTATTTTTATCGTCCAAGATTTAAAGTCACACTTATTCAATCCCCCCCTTTCTAAGTGTTTTTCTATCCTTCACTGTAAACACTCCATCATCAGATTTGATCATCACTCCAAGCAACGGCAGATCGGGTACCATAGCTTGATCCAGGTGAATTCAATCCATTCCAAGCATTCATACATGTTCCATAATCATCATTGAAGCTGTCCAGATCAAGAAACAACTTCTGGAAACACTCTTTTGCAGAATTCGATCCTCACTTTTTGAGAGGTAAGTGTTGAATCTCAAACTCTATCATTTATGCATCATAAATGAAATATTGCTTTGCCATCATGTTTCTGCACCATCACTGAGTAATAGCCCTCAATCAATTTCATAATTCATCAATCATACACGATTTCATGATCAATCTCAGTTCTAAGGTTCTTCACAATTTCCAGAAAATTGATGATCTTAGAGTGAATATAAATGAATTATGCGGATACCATTGTGATCCTTGTGAAAAATCGAGCAAGATAGACTATCTACTTGATCAAAACAATCTAGTTTTAAGGATTTTCAAAATTCAATTAGGATTGTGTTCTTGGCGCCATTTTTTGGTTCTGAATTTGAAAAATTGGTTTGAAATATAATCAACTCTTTGCCTTTGTTAATCAGACCACGCGCGTGGTCCAGTTGGTTGAGTTTTTGAGTGTTTGGTATAAGGTAGTGGGTTCAAGCCCTTTGGAAGACAAAACCTTATTTTTTACCACTTTTTTCATTCATTTTCTTCACAAATTCATTTAATCATTTAACCTATCAAATGAATTCATTTTTTATTGATTTTTTGTACACTTCTCATTTAATATATATATTTTATGAATGCCCAAAAAAAATCACAAAAATAATATTTATTTAATATATTTTTATTAGGTTTAAAATGACTTGTTTTTAAGTGTTTTTTAATACTTTAAATATAGTTTTTCATTTGATTTTCGAAACCTAATCATTTGTAAATATCTTGTGATCAAACCCTAATCACTTAGGTCTTAATTAGGCATAGGCTTTGTCCTTACCTTAATTAAATTAATTTTCAAACTATTTTTCAATCCTCGATTAAACAAACGATCAAAGTTTTCAAACAACGAAACCTTGCATCTTTTAACAAATCATTCAACTGTTTTTTTTTCAAAACAACAAACAATGGGCATCCCTTAAGGTATAAGCCCCACTCCCTTGTATAAAATTATGTCTTTCTTTGTATATACACCTATCTTTTTATACCCCGATCAATTTGATTTAAAACTTTGAATACAAATCAAAATTAGGGTTTTCTTCAAAACCTTTTTTTCTAAAAAAAAACACTTGGGCCTCTCCTTGAGTATAAGCCCCACTCCCGTGTACATAATCTTGTTTAATAAGCCGTTCATCCTTAAAGGTATATTTCCTTCATAAACTCCAATGTACACACACACTCTGTCAAATATACTTGTTCATATACTTGTTCATACTTGTTCATGTTATATGCTTGTTCAACTTAGTACAACACTAGGTTCCCCATAGCCTCCTATTAGGCTTCGTGCAAAGAATTTCTCTTAGCTAGGTTAGGACATAGAGTATGGTTTCCCGGTGAAATCGCTCTAAGAGCTCAAACCAACTATACCATGCCTCCTCTTGGGCTTCATACAAACGACTGTGCCTCCCATAGCCTCCTCTTGGGCTTACAATGCATGGACCCTCGATTGTCCCTCCCATAGCCTCCTCTCGGGCTTATAATGCAAGGACCCTCGAATAGCCTCCTCTTGGGCTTCATACAAGGACCCACGGGCTTCTTAAAATCATCCCCATATCATAATCAAATACCCTAGGAGTTTAGACATTTATCATCTCTATGACAGGAGTATCTCTTCTATATCATCACAATCAAACTTTTTGCCACACGGCTGGCTCATCAAACTTTTTGCCACAAGGCTGGCTAATTAAACTTTTTGCCACAAGGCTGGCTAATCATACTTTTTGCCACAAGGCTGGCTAAACAAAACATCTTTATCATTCTAAGAACCATAAGTGGCACATCCCAGGTCTTATAATGAAAAGATTCAAACAAAATCAACAGATGTATGTGATGAAATAGATTAGATACATCGATCATTGAGATGACATTTGTCTCTTATCCTTTGCTTCCACTAGCATAAGTGGGAACTACGATTGCTCTGACTTTCTCAACATCCTTTTGAGAATACGTAGGCACAAGGTCTTATCCTTGGCGAGCATACTTCTATCTCCCTCAAACCACTCAAACCTTAGCTTCCCGTAGACCTCGAGCTACAGTTGCTCTGATTCCCTCTAAGGGATATGTATGTAGAAGATTGCGATGATCTTTGCAAGCATAATCAAACAACCCATTTAGTACCCCACCTATCCCACAAAGGAGAAACTTTCCCAATAACATAGCAAGAAATAAACAAACAAGTGTAACAAAGGATCCTATAGAGTACTATAGATACGTAGGGTGCTAATACCTTCCCTTCGTATAACCAACCCCTTACCCGAAATCTCTCCCCCTTGCATTGCTTTTAATTTTATATTATTTGCATTGCATATCTTTTAAGGTTTATGCAACTTTTTCCCTTTTCCTGCTTTAGAAACAATAAAAAGTTTGGTCGTGACCAAAAAACAAAAAATCATTTTTTAAGCCCGAGCCCAAAAAAGGCATCCGGTGTCTCTCCCGATTTTTCACCACGACAGAAATGGCGACTTCACTGGGGACTATCTTTTTATTGTTTCCAAAGAAAGGGTTAATCCTAATTGTTATACTTGTCCATATTTGTCATTTCATTCTTGCTACATGTGTGGTTCTGTTACAAGTGATACATTATGGACAAATCCTAACCCGAATTAAGTACACATAAGAATTAGGTGGGGGTAAAGTCATGTATGGCATACAAGGAGTTCAGTCCTTAACAAGCTGTCATGAGAATCCTTCCGCTCAGTGGAGGTTCCTTGTTGGTAGTATATGTTTAGCAAGTTCAGTTGCGAAGACATTATTGCTTTCATTGGACTGTAGAAGCTGAGTTGGCCATAGAACCCATTATCCCATCCTGGCCTTATTAGGTTGTGGCGCAGAAACTATTCAGGTGTAGACTTGGATTAGTTGTCATGCGGAGAGCCACACGCAGACGAGTTTTTCTTGAGAACATTGTTAGCTCACAAGTTCAGTTGTGCAAGCCGGTAATATCCGAAAGAAAAATGCGGACTCTAACGTATCAGTAGAACATGTTGTGCAGGTAATTAACCCCTAGTACTATCCCATGTTTGGTTCTTTGACCTCATGCTCGTGATGTTGAACCTTTGAACCTATGTGTACCATGTTTGCATTATCATGTTTGCGTTACCATATCTGTATATGTGGCATTCATGCATCCATGCATTCATACATTGAAAATCCATTATTTTCATAAAACATGATTTTTCCAAAAAATTTAGAGAATTTTCTTTGCAAACATTATAGGCCTAAGTTATGGAATGGGTAAAAAGGCATTCCAAAAGGTACGGTTTCAGATCGCCTGATGTGGAAAAACTGAGAGAGTTAGCATCTTTGGTACAAGATCCTTCCTATTTTAGGAAAAGCCATGGAAAGCTTTTGCCTATCTTGAACACTAATGTTGATGAAGGACTTCTCAAAACTCTGGTTCAGTTCTATGATCCCGTTTATCGGTGCTTCACCTTTCCAGATTACCAGTTGGTACCAACCTTGGAAGAATATGCCAATCTTTTGGGTATTCTTGTGTCTGACAAAATACCTTTCAATGGTTTGGAAGCCATTCCTAAATCACAGGTCATTGTAGCAATTATTCACTTGAAAAAATCCGAAGTAGACAGTAATTGGACTACTAAAGGAAACCTCCAAGGTTTGACTTCGCAGTTTCTAATGAAGAAAGCTTTTGGTTTTGCCGAAACTGGTAATGTGATAGCTTTTGAAGCTATATTAGCTTTGCTCATCTATGGGTTGGTTCTGTTCCCCAATGTCAACAACTTTGTTGATATCAACGCCATAAAAATCTTTTTGATTGGAAATCCTATTCCGACTTTGCTTGGTAACATGTATTTCTCTATCCATCACAGAAATCGCCAAGGCGATGGGATCATTGTGTGTTGTGTACCTCTATTGTTCAAATGGATTGTTTCACACTTACCCGGATTTCCTATCTTCAGGGAAAACCGAGAAGGTTTGCATTGGCCCCGAAGACTTATGTCCCTTACTACTAATGATATTCGTTAGTATACTCTGGCTCGCCATGGTACGGAAACCATTGATAGTTGTGGAGAGTTTGCAAACGTACCCCTCATAGGTACACAAGGAGGAATTAACTACAATCCGATCTTAGCCCGACGACAGCTCGGGTATGCAAATGCAGCTAAACCCATTGGTCTCACAGTGGAAAGCTACTTCTATCAAGAGGGGGAGGTTCCTCAAGGGTTGAAGGCAAGAATGGTGAGAGCTTGGTACAACATTTGAAGGAAAGAAAGAAGTGAGGTAAGGAATTGCATTGCCATAAATGCCTACACCTGTTGGGTAAAGAAAAGAGCAAGGGAGTTCCAAATGCCTTATGATTATGAAAAACCCATGTTCCCTGTGGTATCTAAACTACCCAGCATTCCCATTGACACTATGGAGGAATACCAAGAGACTTTGGCCCAGATGAGGTTAGAGAAAGACGCTTGGGAAGACAAGTTTCATAAGACTGATGTGGAAAACAGAAAGTTGAAGAAACGAGTGAAAGATCACGAAGAAACCCTCTACTGTCAAGATGGATGGCTCATGAGTAAAGATGAGAAGATCCGTCGAAAAGACGCTGCAATCAGGAGGTATATCAAAGAGAGCAAGAAAAATCTTGAAGGCTCAACAAGTGACACTCCAACTCCTGGCAACTGGAAGAATGTTGTTGACATGAAGCTCAAGCTGCATAATGCATTTGGTTCTTCATCCGATGAGGATGCTTAGGATTTTTTAGCTTTTCTTTATCATTTGCTTTTGTAGGAGCTACGCTCCAATGTTGTAACCTTTTCCCAGCATTTTAATAAAATAATAGTTTGTGTTCAAATGTTTGCAAGAAAATAATCTTTAAAATATTTGGAAAAATCATAAACTTTTTGCATGCATCATCTCACATTTCGAGTCTGTTATCTAGAGTCTCATCTTTTGGATTTTTCTCCATTAGATTGTCAAGCTGTCGCGTCTCAAAGTTTCTCGACCGCGCTCGCAATCAGATCACAGATACAATACTCGTGCAAACAAAAGAAGAGTAATGGAAAGCTTTGAACAAGAGAATATCGAGCTTCGTGGTACAGTAGCCACCCTCCAAGAAAGGTTGGAAAGTCTCATTACTTTGGTTGACTCCTTAGTGGCCGCACATAATCAACAGCCACCACCCAACAGTCAAGCAACAGTGATATCTGAAATCACTACTACTACAGTCTCTATAGTTGCATTCAGCAATCTATTTTTCTCCATGCCAGAAAGTTGGAGCACGCCTTTTAACTTTGGTACACGTTTTCGCCATAATGTTTCAGGGGTTCAAGCAACCACAACTGAAACACCTGCTGCACAAAGTTCAGTGTTCACTCCACATCAGGGGATAACCTCTTCTCAGGTCACTATTCTCAGGTCACTATGTCGGTTTCTCAACCCATTATGACGGTTGCAACTCCTGTGGTTCACACTGTTCCCTATGGGGACAATGAGATTTATCATGATCAAGGTGATAGCACAAATCATCGTAACCGCATGGAAGATCTCCAAGAGCAGTTTAACAAGATACAACTAGAGGTCAAAGCTATCCGTGGGAAAGACTTGTTCGGGAAGAATGCCCAGGAGTTATGTTTAGTTCCTAGTGTGCAAATACCAGCTAAATTCAAGGTCCCTGACATTGAGAAGTACAAAGGTAGTTCTTGTCCACAAAGCCATCTCGTGATGTATGCTAGGAAAATTTCCACCTATGCAGATAATCATCAGTTACTATTCCACTATTTTCAAGACAGTTTGACTAGTGCCGCACTAAAGTGATACACATGATTGGATAGCACCAACATTGGAACATTCAACGACCTAGGCGAGGCCTTTGTCCGACAATATAAATACAACTCGGATATGGCTCCAGACAGAGACCAGCTCCGAGCTATGGCTCAAAAAGACCATGAAGCTTTTAAGGAATATGCCCAACAATGGAGGGAAACTGCTGCCCAGATTAATCCACCGTTAAAAGAGAAAGAGATGACAAAGATGTTCTTAAACACTCCTGGCCCATTTTATTATGAACGTATGATTGCTAGTGCTCCAAGTGATTTCACCGAAATGGTAAACATGGGGATGCGTCTAGAAGAAGGAGTCCGAATCAGACGTCTAACTAAGGAAGTTAGATCTTCAAGTGGAACCAAAAAGTTTGGAAGTGGTTTCCCAAAGAAGAAAGAACAAAGTGTTGGCATGGTATCCCAAGGGAAACCAAGAGGGAATGTGAATCATCAACGACAGATTGCTGCCATCGCACCAGCTGTTAATGCAGCACCGAACTCGGGATTTACCCCGCAGTTTCAACACCAACAACCTCGACAACAGTCTCAACAGTTTAATAACAATCAGAATCGTGTGCCAAGAACTTTACAGTTCGATCCAATTCCAATGACCTACACGGAGCTGTATCCTGCTTTGATTGAAAGAGGTCTTGTTCAAACTAAAGCACCACCACCAGTACCTGATAAACTACCATGGTGGTACAAAGCTGAGGTCTCATGCCCTTATCATCAAGGAGCACCCGGCCATGATCTCGAGCATTGCATAGCTTTGAAATCTGAAGTTCAAAGGTTGGTTAGATCAAACCTCCTCTCTTTTATAAATTTGAATCCAAATGTGCAAGCAAATCCGCTGTCCAATCATGGAGGGCATGCTGTAAACATGGTATATGGATGTCCTGGCCAATACCGAATCTTTGACATAAACTTATCAAGAGCGGATTTGGTGCAAATGCATGCCACTCTCTGTCAAATGCGAGACTTTCGCCGACATCATTATGGTTCCTGTAGAATATGATGCATAGATCCCCATGGATGTTTGACGGTGAGGAAAGATCTTCAAGTATTGCTAGATGATGGCACCATTCAAATCTTCAGAAATAGGAATGAAGATGAAGTTAACATGATAGGATGTTATCCACATGAGCATTTAGTCTCAGATATCAATCGGTAACGCCTGAAGTTAACATCATCGTTCCTCATTTCAACATGCCCGAGCGCATAGAAGTTACCTACAACAGACCAAGGGTTCCTATCATTCCTTTGATCATTTTTCTACCCGGACCTGTTCCTTATGACTCTGACAAAGCAGTTCCCTACAGCTACAACGCAACAATGATGATGAATGGACAAGAGGCCCTGATGAGAGTTTTGGATCAAGCTTTCGTAGACCACGATGTAACTATTGGCCATTTTGATGGGATAATAGCCAACATAACAGCTTGCAACAATTTGAGCTTCTGTGATGAAGAACTCCCCGAGGAGGGTAGAAATCATAATCTTGCTCTACACATTTCTATCAACTGTCAGTCAGACTCCTTGTCCAACGTGCTGGTAGACACAAAATCTTCCTTGAACGTAATGCCAAAGACGACTCTTGCTTGTTTATCTTATCAAGGAATGCCTATGAAGTTCAATGGTGTGGTAGTCAAAGCATTTGATGGATCGCGAAAATATGTTATTGGCGAAGTTAACTTTCCCATAACAATTGGTCCACATACATTTCAAATCACCTTCCAGGTCATGGACATTCAAGCTGCTTATAGTTGTCTGTTGGGACGACCATGGATTCATGAAGCAGGGGCAGTAACGTCTACGCTCCATCAAAAGCTAAAATTTGTGACAAATGGAAAGTTAGTAACAATAAGTGGAGAGCAGGCCTTGATGGTAAGCCACTTATCCACTTTCTCTTTCTTTAATGCTGATAATATGGAAGGAACGCAGTTCTAAGGTCTCTCTTTAGAAGACAAATCTTCCAAAAAGAAAGCATCAATCTCTTCTTACAAAGAGGCAGTAAAGGTAGTAAAAGATGGCACTACCACCCGTTGGGGGCAAGTTGTGATCCCTACCAACAATGAAACCAGAGCAGGACTCGGATTTTCACCGATGTTCTCAAATTTCACCAAGAAGGATGAAACCCTTCGTCCGATCAAAGAAACGTTCCTTAGTGGAGGGTTCCTTAACCCGATTCCTCAAGAGGTTAATGTCCTTATCGAAGAAGACACCGAAGAAAGTCTCTCCGATTCTGAAGAAGAATGGAAATGTTATCTCAATGATTCGGGATACCTATCTCAGGAAGAACCGTATACACCGTTCTATCCTCCTTCGGAGAAACCCAAAGGCATAGTCAAACCAATTGCTAAAGAAAAGATCCCGCCTATTCCTGCAGAAGTCTGGGACACCTTGGGACAACCAAGTGGCAAGTTTGATTATATGGTGAAATATACTGCGCCCGAAAGTTTAAAGATTTCGATCGAAGACGTCCACCAGAAGGGGCCTACGAACCCTCTCAACTTTCACAGCAACCTGAGATTACTGAAGATTTCATCTTCAACATATCTACCAAAGTTGATAACCCCGAAGTTGTTTATTCTCACATAAACGCCATTTTTGGAGATGATGGGGAAGATGGCCCCATAATTGACTTGGAAAGTGTCTCTGACAATGAGTCTCTTCATCCCGAATATTGGGAAATACATCCTGAAGATCTAGAGCATGTGCCTCTTGAAATTACATATGCCTCATCTTATACTCTTCAGGAAGCAGAAGAAGATCGCCTCAGCACTACAAAGAACAAGGTTAACAAACCAGGACCTTCAAATCCTACTCGACCAACGGTCAATGTCATCACTGAAGATGATTCTGATAAAAGTCTACCAGAATTCATAATACACAGAGGAGTTCGTTGCTACTAGAAAGCTGTCGAAGTTCCAAATGTTGTTCACCGCTCGAAGTAATCACCTCGCTGTTGTTTTGACCTCCTGCCTAGCCCAAAGCAGAGAATGTTTTATAGTGATTTGCTTTTAATTTTTTTCTCTTTGTCCTCGCTGTTGTTTTGACCTCCTGCCTAGCCCAAAGTAGAGAGATGTTTTATAGGGCTTTGCTTTTAAACGTTTTTCTCTTTGTCCTGCCCAAGACAAATGAGTTTGTGTTCAGGGCTGTGTTTCAAATATGAATCATAAATAAAGTGTCATTTTGAATTCCCGACACTATGTGTTTTATTTTTTGCTTTTTTCTGGAAATGGTAATCCTAAAAAACCAAAAAAAAAACTTTTCAATAATCTGGATACATTGTTGCATTCACAATTTTTCTAAAACAAGCATAAATCACATGTGCAGATTTACTATTGATAAACCCATTGAATGTAATAACCCTATGCCCTCGCCCAACTTTGAGTTTCCTGTGTTCGAAGCCGAAGAAGAGGAAGAAGAAGAGATCCCGGACGAGATCTCTCGATTACTTAAGCACGAGGAAAAAGCCATTCTGCCTCACAAAGAGCCTTTAGAAAGGATCAACTTGGGTTCTAAAGAAGACAAAAAAGAAGTGACCACTGGATCGCTGCTTGATGCTGATATTAAGAGTAAGCTGATGGATCTTCTCAAAGAATATGTTGACGTGTTTGCTTGGTCCTACCAAGATATGCCTGGGTTGGATACCACTATTGTTCAGCATTACTTGCCATTGAAGCCAGAATGTCCACCATTTAAGCAGAAATTGCGAAGGACTCACCCTGATATGGCTAACAAAATCAAAAAGGAAGTTCAAAAACACCTCAACGCAGGTTTTCTTGTCACCTCCGAGTATCCTCAATGGTTGACCAACATAGTGCCAGTTCTGAAGAAAGATGGCAAAGTCAGAATGTGTGTTGACTACCGTAACTTGAACAAGGCCAGCCCAAAAGATGACTTTCCATTACCACATATTGACATGCTGGTCGATAACACCGCTAAGTTCAACATATTTTCCTTCATAGACGGGTTCCCCGGTTATAATCAGATCAAGATGGCTCCCGAAGACATGGAGAAGACATCTTTCATCACCCCATGGGGTACCTTTTGCTACAAAGTGATGTCGTTTGGATTAAAGAATGCAGGCGCAACTTACCAAAGGGCAATGACTACTCTCTTTCATGACATGATGCATAAAGAAATTGAAGTTTTTATGGACGACATGATAGCCAAGTCCAGCACAGAAGAAGAACATATTGAATACCTTTTGAAGTTGTTTCAACGACTAAGGAAATATCAGCTTCGCTTGAATCCTAACAAATGTACTTTTGGGGTTAGATCTGGAAAACTCTTGGGCTTCATTGTCAGCCAAAGAGGTATCGAAGTAGATCCCGACAAAGTCAGAGCTATTCAAGAGATGCCTGCACCAAAAACTGAAAAGCAAGTAAGAGGATTTCTCGGACGATTGAACTATATCTCCAGATTTATCTCTCAAATGACTGCTACTTGTGGGCCAATTTTCAAGCTTCTCCGTAAAGATCAAGGGGTTGTATGGACTGAAGATTGCCAGAAAGCGTTCGACATTATCAAGGAATACCTGTTAGAACCACCAATATTGATTCCTCCAGTTGAAGGAAGACCACTAATCATGTATCTTACCGTGTTGGAAGAATCCATGGGTTGTGTGCTTGGACAGCAAGAAGAAACCGGTAAGAAGGAGCATGCCATCTATTACCTGAGTAAGAAATTCACAGATTGTGAGTCTCGTTACCCCATGCTCGAAAAAACATGTTGTGCTTTGGCTTGGGCTTCAAAACGTCTCCGCCAATACATGATCAACAATACTACTTGGTTAATCTCCAAGATGGATCCAATCAAGTATGTTTTTGAAAATCCTGCATTAATAGGAAGGATTTCCCGATGGCAAATGCTGTTATCCGAGTATGACATTAAGTACCGTGCCCAAAAGAGGTCAAAGGAAGCGTTCTCGCCGATCACTTGGCGCATGAACCAATTAATGAATATCAATAACTCAAGTTTGACTTTCCGGACGAAGATGTCATGTACTTGAAGATGAAAGATTGTGATGAACCGTTACCTAAAGAAAGTCCTGATCCTGGATCAAGGTGGGGCCTAATTTTCGATAGAGCAGTTAACGCTTTTGGTAATGGAATTGGGGAAGTCATTATCACTACCAAGGGTACTCATATCCCGTTCTCCACCAGATTGCTATTTGATTGCACCAACAACGTCGCAGAATATGAAGCTTGTATCATGGGTCTCGAAGAAGCCATTGACTTAAGGATCAAGATCCTCGACATATATGGAGATTCAGCCCTTGTGATCAACCAAATTAAAAACAAGTGGGAAACTTACCACCATGGCTTGATTCCTTACAGAGATTATGCAAGACGTTTGTTGACTTTCTTCAACAAGGTTGAATTGCATCATATACCTCAAGATCAGAATCGAATGGCAGATGCCTTGGCTACTCTATCTTCCATGTTCAAAGTCAATCATTGGAACGATATGCCTAAAGTCAGAATTATGCGCCTTGAAAGGCACGCCTATGTGTTTGCAACTGAAGCAGTCATCGATGATAAACCGTGGTTCCACGACATCAAATGCTTCCTTCAAGTACCCGCTTGGGGCATCAAACAAAGATAAGAAAACTCTAAGGAGGCTTTCTGGCAGTTTCTTCCTAAACGGGGATGTGCTATACAAAAGAAACTTCGACATGGTTTTGCTCAGATGTGTGGACAGACACGAAGTAGACATGTTAATGCACGAAGTGCATGAAGGGTCCTTTGGAACCCATTCAAATGGGCATGCAATGTCCAAGAAAATATTAAGAGCAGGTTACTATTGGTTGACAATGGAATCTGACTATTATAAACACGTGAAGAGATGTCACAAGTGCCAGATCTACGCGGATAAGATCCATGTGCTACCGACTCTACTCAACGTTCTCTCATCTCCATGGTCTTTCTCCATGTTGGGTATCGACATGATCGAAATGATCGAACCGCTTCAAACGGTCATCGTTTCATCTTGGTGGCTATTGATTACTTCACCAAATGGGTCAAAACAGCATCTTACGCCAATGTTACAAGACAAGTGGTTGTGAGGTTCATCAAAAACAACCTCATTTGCCGATATGGTGTTCCAAGCAAGATCATTACTGACATTGGTTCGAACTTGAACAATAAAATGATGAAAGAACTGTGTGAGGAATTCAAGATTGAGCATCATAACTCTTCTCCTTACAGACCAAAAATGAATGGCGCCATTGAAGCCTCTAATAAGAACATTAAGAAGATCGTCCAGAAAATGGTCGTCACTTACAAAGACTGGCACGAAATGCTGCCATTTGCTTTACATGGGTACCGTACTTCAGTGCGTACTTCAACAGGGGCAGCCCCCTTCTCCCTAGTATACGGCATGGAAGCTGTGCTCCCCGTAGAGGTTGAAATCCCATCAATGAGAGTCCTCATGGAGACTAAGTTATCAGAGGCTGAATGGTGTCAAAGCAGATACGATCAGTTGAACTTAATCGAAGAAAAACGTATGACTGCTTTGTGCCATGGACAGTTATACCAAACAAGGACGAAGCAAGCCTTCAACAAAAAGGTTCGACCTCGTGAATTTCAAGAAGGCGACCTCGTGCTTAAAAAGATCTTGTCTTTTTAACCGGATTCTAGGGGAAAATGGTCTCCTAATTACGAAGGCCCATATGTTGTCAAAAGAACATTTTCTGGCGGCGCAATGACTCTTGCAACTATGGATGGTGATGAATTCCCACATCCTGTGAGTGCTGATGCAGTCAAGAAATATTTTGTCTAAAAAAGACAAAAGAATAGCTCGGTAAGTCGAAAACCCGCAAAGGGCGACATAGGCAAAAATGAGCGTCTCGGTGGACTGAAAACCCGAAAGGGCGGTCCATGCAAAAATTTGAGGCAATAAATAGAAAAATTCATCCTGGTAGATTGAAAACCTGAAAGGGAAATCTAGGCAAAAATTAAGGATTTTTGACAAAGTAACTGCATCAGTCCGTACTTCGTCACTTGAAGAGTCTTTTCATCGGAGGATCTTCGATCAAATCATCACCAACCTGAAGCGACAAGCACAGTTGGAACTCAAAGTTGTTAAGGAGAATAGTGGTTATTGCTTTCAATGTAGCCTTTTCCGCATATTTACCATTTCCAACTCTTGTAAATACTCCATGGAGTCACGCCTTTAGCTGATTACCATCCTATTAAATAAATTTGAGCCTTGTGCCCATTTGTTTGCAATTCTTGATCTCTTCTAGCTTGCAAAATGACGCTTTAATTGTGTTATTCACTTTTGAAAAAAAAAGAAAGAAGAAGTTTTAAATGAATTTACTTTTCTTTTTGAAATAAAAGTGAAACTTTCCTTTGAGTTGTGAACAACAGAAGGGAACATCAACAGCTATCTCCATAGGATGAACAAAAGATTCTCCCTGAGAATTGTTCTCTTCATCAAATGAGATTATGAAACAACAATATTCTTATCCCAAAAAGAATTCCTGAATCAATTACCCCTCGCGGTAGAGAAGTTCTTTCATCTCTAGTGAAGAAGTTCTTCCATCCCAGTGAGAAAAGATGCTTGTCTTCCCCGGAGAAGTCTAAAGCATGCAACACCATTCATCACCCGTGTTATCTACACCGTGTTGAAGAACATTTGCCGAGTATCTGATTGTATTGCGACGTTGGTCCTTCTCCAATATACACTTCTTTGTCTGTCAGTATCGTCAGCATGCATGCGACATTCATGACATTCATCATTCATACATACTTGCATCATTTATGCATTCTTTCATTTTTCAATGTTTGCTTCGAAATCACTTGTTTAGGATGTATCTATCCCCAAAAGAAACAAGTATAGGCGTGTCATCTCTCCAGTAGGTTGTCACCCATAAGCAGAAAGAGCATGTTCTTTCTCCAGTTCCCCACTAAGATCATTCCTCGTGGAAGAAGGTTGCTTCAGCATCTCCTCTCAAAACGAAGGAGAAAATCCCCAGTTGAGTTCATTCCTCATTGGGTACAAAGTCTTGTTTGACCGTTTCTCTCCAGTTCATTCTTGGATAGAACTTTGTCTTCACCAGATTTAAATTCCGATTCCCCAGTAGAGTCGCGAAAAAATCTCCCCACAAACAATAAGCTTCGCCATCTGAGCAACTTATTCCTCTTTCAAATGATTGTTCCTCTCTGGGAAACCAATCATGAAAACCCATTTGACAATCTGTGCTTATTACTGTTTTTATTCACAAAGTTGAATAATCAGTAAAATCAATCTCAGAACCATTGTATCACTTTGCTGATAATTGATAATGTCTTCAGAACCTCTATCACGAAGCTGGTAGTTGTTGACATTCTGTTCTGGTTATATTACTCTTTATCATGTCTATCACAATGCTGATAGTCGGTAATATTAACCAAACCTTTGAAGCTCCTTTACCATTGTCATGTCTATCACCATGCTGATAGTCGGTAATACAGTTTCATGCCTTTTAACTTCGCATTATTCTTTATCAAGTCTATCACTGTGCTGATAGTCGGTAATGTCGATAGGTGAGATTTTTGCAGAGCTATTATTTCCCGATGAAGCATACACTTGCTTTCCCAAAAAAATGGATTCTCTTCCTAAAGCGGATTGAGACATCCTTTTCGATCTCTTGTCCCCGGTGGAGTCATCTCTTGGTATCCCCTCGGTAAAGATATCCTTGCATCATTCGCAATTTTGTTATCTTAAGTCCAAAATTCGCGTCTTCTGATATTTAAGTCTCTTCCACCCTATCAAAACGAAGATTTTCAATCTTCATATCTCAGGTTGAAGAAACTTAAATAGGGGCATCTGTCATACTCCAATTTTTGACCTAAGATACCACCTCATATCATCCTCATGTGCATCATTTGCATCACTAACAAATTGCATAGCTTGTGTTTGCTACTTGTGCTCAGCAGGGTTTAATCAAGAAACACTCATCAGTACAAGTTGCAATCAATTAGGGTTTTGTTCTCCCTTCATCTAAAATGAACTATCTTCATCAACAATCAACATTTGGTCCTCAAAGATTCATTTCATCAAGCTCAAAAGCTTTGAATCAACCAGATTAGGGTTTTGACTGAAGACAACATACTGTCGCACGCTCGCGAAAAATGAACAGAGTCACCACCAATATATTTATCCCATAAGGGAAAGGAATATCAGAAAACCTAACAAAGGAAGGAACAGGGTCTTGTGACCAGAGAATCAAGGTACGAGAGTCGGTTACGCGAGGGGAAGGTACTAGCACCCCTCACGCCCATCGTACTCGATGGTATCCACCTACGTTTGTTTCTATCTAAAGGGTGTATATCTATGTCTAAAATCTAAATGCGAAATGAATGCAAAATGTAGGGAAAATAAAGAATTGTACTCGCACGGGCCCTACCCCGCTGCCTACGTATCCTTTTCAGGAATCAGAGTTACCGTAGCTCGGCTCACGATTTTTTGTTTGTTTTTGTGTTTTTTAGTTGGGCGGAGTTAACGTTCGCGCTCTTGCATAAGGGAACGACCTACGATGCGTATGAGCGGAAATAACAATGCCCTTTGGTGCCAACAAGGCAAAAGAAAAAGAAATGATTGGTTTGTGTCTGTTAGCATAGATGAGTGATGAACAGTTCCCAATACCGGGCCACTCACCACTTTCTCTACTTTGTTTTGAATTTGAACCATTGTTAGGTGTTTTATGTGTTTTTGGCTATGTATTTTTTAAGGGGATTAATCTGCGAGTTGAATCACATAACAGTGTATAATGATCGAGAAGCAGATTAGGGAATGAATCCCACTCACTTCCATCCCATTATGTAATGTTCGAGAAACAGATTAGGGAATGAATCCCACTCATTTCTCTCCCATTAATTAATGTTTGAGAAACAGATTAGGGATTGAATCCCACTCATTTCTCTTCCATTAAATAGTGACCGAGAAGCAGATTAGGGAATGAATCCCACTCGTTTCTATGCCACTAAGCGATTGAGAAACAGATTAGGGAATGAATCCCACTCATTTCTCTATCACTTTCTTAATGTGATTCGCATCTTCCTTTTATTAAGTATTTTAAAAGTTGAAAAGAAAAAAGAATGAAATGGGGCGCTAGTTCTAAATTCTAATCTAAGTTGTCTAATTCCTATTTATGTCTAATGGAGTCTAAAAAAGGCCAAAAATATGGCCAAAGTACAAGCAATAAAATCACACAAGCATCATACAAAAATAACATGGAACTAGCACAAAACAATTCAAGCATTGGTACAAAATCACATTAAAATACTACTATTTTTTATGACCTTTTATGAAAGAGAAATGAATTCTAAATCAAGCAAAAAAGAGACTAAAACCATAAGCCTAAAACTAATATTTTTTATGAACATTTCTATGTCAAAATTAGTATTAAAGTCTAAAAATGATAGTAGAAAAATTAGTATTTTGATCACCTAAAAAAAATAGAAGAAATCTAATCAAACCTAAATTCTAGTAATCAAAAGAAATAGAAATAGGGGGGTGCGAATTGAATTTAGTTGTGATGCATAGCAGGGCGCAGGGCCCAACAAAGGCTGGCCCAGAAGTGGTTGTTTTTGTATGATTTTGCTGCCAAAAAGGCATGGGCCCGAGAGGGTGCGAATAGCAGCTTGGCCTAAGAACACTTGTTATTCAGACTTTTATCCAAACATTATGTTGATTCAAAAAATTATCTACAACTAAATCCAATTATTCAACAATTATCAATTAATACAATTAATCTCCATTCAAATCATTATTAATTTTCAGATTAAAACCATATGCTAAAATCATATTATATAGAAAGGGAAATTAGGGTATTTACTTGTGACCTTTGAGATCCAAACGAACAAGTTTCCTTCTTCTTTCTCAAGGACGAACGGCGCGACGGCATCCTCACCATTTCCGATCAACAATCCATCCGCCGTAGACGTCGGTTCTCACCTCACAATCCGGCATCGTTTACCTCTCTCAGATTTACTCTCTTTGCCTTCTCCGATTCAGGGATAATCTCAGCACCGGAGCGAAACTTGTGTCTTAGACGGCGTTGATTCAAAATCCGGGAAAGACACCTCATCCTTTCAGGTATGAATACTTCTCAGCCTTTGTGTTCTTTTTCGATCCTCTTCGTCTCTTTCATAAGCTTCTGATGCGCAACCGTAACGTAACTTGTTGTCGATGCAGAGCAAGGTTATTGATTGGTTGCGGCAAAGTTGTTGAATGCAGAGAGGTTTTGGTAATTTTCTGCGTGAATTCGAGGTGAAGATTGAACTGATTTTGGTGGCGTTGAATGGAGGATTCCGGTTAGAACTGTGAAGAAGATGGGAGAAGGTTTTTGTGAATCGGTGAAGAAGATTGATGAAGAGGCCAAGAAGGTGAATTCAGAGAGAGAGGTAAAGTTTGTTACGGTATTTTATGATTTTCTCTTATCTCCTCCCTTTGTTGTTTATCGATTTTTCTTCTGCAAATTTCAAAGGTGATGATGAGATGTTGAATTGAAGAACGGTGAAGGTTTAGAATGAAGAACGGAAGAGATTGAAGGTGAGAAAAAAGATGTTGAAGAGGGGAAGCCGTGAAGGTGATGGAGATGGAAGAAAGATGGAGGAGGATCGAAGGGGTGAAGAAGTGAAGAGAGGTGAATGAAGGTGGAAGAAGAATGGTGGTGAATGAGAAGTGAAGATGAATAAATGAAGAATCGAGAGAGGATTGAAGATGATGAATGAAGTGAAGACCCTCAAAAACGGTGGAGTGATTCTGATTTATAGAGGTGAGTTTTTTCTCTCTGATTTTCTGTTAGTTTTCAGTTATCTTCTATTTCTCATCCCTTCCTCTTTTGTTTTCAATTATGTTTTTTGATGGTTATGGTTTGATGCAGGGTAGTTATAGATTCTGTTATGGGAAGTTAGGTTGTTAGAAAGTGGTTAGAATTGGTTGGAAATTAGTTACAAAGCTGTTAGGAAATTGGTTACCGAGCTGGCATAGTTAGTTATGTCGGTTTAAAAAACGGTTAGATGGAGTTTGTTAGTTATGTTGATTTAGGGAATGGTTTAGTGTGGTTTGAATTGATGTGTATGTGACTGTTAGCAGGGCTGAATTGCTTAATTATGGGACTGTTTAGAAACGTATGGATGGCTGCTGCAGGGATTTAGATGGTTTGGAATGGTGAATTTCTGAATTTTGTATAGCCTTTTGTGGAATGCAGGTTGCTGTTTGTGGTTGTATTGAAGTGTATTGTATTGCTTTGGACTGAGTATGTGCTGGTTTTTGGTATGTTGTTTGGACTGGCTGTTGATGTAGGCAATGGTTATGAACAGGTTACATGGTTATGTTGCAGGGCTGTAATGACATGGAAGCTGATTTGTGCACTGATTCCGTGAAGGTTTTGATGGTGTCTGGAGATTGCTTGAACTTGAGGAATGGTGGAGATCACAAGGCTTGAAATGGCAAGATGAAGTTCTGAACAGAAGTGGACTTGAAGAAAATATGAAGAGGAGCTTAGGATTTTTGGAAATTGATAGATGTATCTTTTTGTTGTAAACTTTGGTGGTTATGTCTTGTTTTACAAAATGGATGTTCTTCATGTAATGATATAGTGAGTGATGTAATGTGATGAATGCTACTGTTGGTCCCCGTTTTTCTTTAATAATTCAATTTGTTGTATAGTTTTCTATGTAACGGTATGGATGTACCGAATATGTATCAAACACGGACATGGGGTAATGGGTGAATATTGTAATGAAGTTCTTTTCTTTCACATGAATGTAACTCTTATTCTCTTCCTTTCCACTTTTTGTAATAGCTTCTAGTAATGTATGAATTGAATGGCCGTTTGACTTTGCCATGTATGTTGACCCTCTTGTGTAGCCTCTTTATGATTCAAGTAGTCAAACCAAATGCCTTGTGACCTTGAACAAAAGGAATCTTCTAAACATGCTCACGCTTTTGGCAATTCAAACCATAAACCCTTGACTTAAACTTTGTAAATTAATCTATAAGTCTTCTTTTGCCTTGACAAAGTTCCTCATTGAAGATAGTATTTGAAGCATAAAGGAAAGCCTTGTCCTGAAGTACACAATAACCATGAATCCAGACCTTACTCTCACAGTCCAATGCTCTGAGGAGCACTCGATGAATCAGTGATATTTGATATATACACCTCAAAATCACTATGAACCCTTAATGATTCAAGATCCTTGATCCCGATGTCAATTTTATTAGTTAATGAATGCATGATGAGTTATATGACCTAATGGGAGGTATGTACATGAGATTATGAAATGCATAAGCCTAAGCCAGATAAAAATTAAGGAGTAGGACAAATTTGGGGTATGGCAGCTGCCCCTATTTAATCGTCTTAAACCTGAAGGTGAGATTGGCGCTAGCCTTTCGAACATTCGAGGTAGAAGAAGATTAAATATCAAAGTACCAGAAATTTGTCCTGAAATGATGGTGGAAGTGTTATTCTTATCTATTTTTGTATTTTGATATCTGCTGGGGAAAGATATATTTTTGTTTTTCTGGTGGAAGAATTTACAATGAGTAATGGATTTGAATGGTGGTAGCTTGTAACGTGGTAGTGGTGCCAATACAAGGTTCTCAAAGGAAATGTTTATTGCATGGGGGTGGTTGGAACAGAAGAAAGGTAAGATAACATGGACGAATGTTTTTTAAGGGAGGTACAGACGAGTATCGAAAAAAAATACATACGAGTATCAACGGAACGACACATACGAGCATCGGAAGGAGATACAGACGAGTATCGAAAGAATGACACATACGAGCATCAAAAGAGATACAGACGAGTATCAAAAAAGTGACACATACGAGCATCAAAAGGAGATACAGACGAGTATCGAAAGAATGACACATACGAGCATCAAAAGGAGATACAGACGAGTATCGAAAGAATGACACATACGAGCATCAAAAGGAGATACAGACGAGTATAGAAGGAATGACACATACGAGCATCAAAAGGAGATACAGACGAGTATCGAAAGAATGACACATACGAGCATCAAAAGGGAGATACAGACGAGTATCGAAAGAATGACACAGACGAGTGTCAAAAGGGAGATACAGACGAGTATCGAAAGAATGACACAGACGAGCATCAAAAGGAGATACAGACGAGTATCGAAAGAATGACACATACAAGCATCAAAAGGAGATACAGACGAGTATCGAAAGAATGACACGTACGAGCATCAAAAGGAGATACAGACGAGTATCGAAAGAATGACACAGACGAGCATCAAAATGGAGATACAGACGAGTATCGAAAGAATGACACAGACGAGTGTCAAAAGGGAGATACAGACGAGTATCGAAAGAATGACACAGACGAGTGTTTGAGAAGCTTGGTAGATGGACTTACTGGGGATTGGGATTTAGTCGTGAAATGATTTTCCAGGACGGAAGGCAAAGGATACGCAACACGGGGGTTGGATCTGAAAAATTTTCCCGTACGAGGGAAGGAATCACGGAGACTAGGGACGACTAGGCTCGGCAATAAGATGACAGTAACCACTGGGAATTACGGGGATATCGGTGCTTACGAAGCATAAGAGTTACATTAATCCCTCAGGCCAAAAGACGGGGTGTAACTCTTCAAGAGTGGCAATCGTTCGAATTGCCACACACCAAGTATGGTTATCCAAACGAGTGAAAAATGAGATGGGTTGAATGCTCACCCTCATTCCCACTCTAATTTGCACGCAACATACGGGAAATAACCATGACAAGACTAGAGACGACTAGACTCGATAAGAAGGCGATAGTAACCACTGGGGATTACGGGAATATGGATGCTTACGAAGCATAAGAACTACATTAATCCCTCAGGCCAAAAGGCGGGGTGTAATTCTCCGGAGCGGCAATCGTTCGAGTTGCCACACACCAAGTATGGTTATTCAAACGATTGAAAAATGAGATGGGTTGAATGCCCACCCTCATTCACGCTCTGATCTGCACGCAGCACATGGGAAATAACCTCGGAGACAACGATTCTGACGAAGAAAGACATTGTATCCGATCCATGTTGGAGAGAGAAAATGAGACCTCTTTTGGGGATTAAGGATACCAGGTATCGGCACCGTGGCTTTATGAGATTTGTAAGGTAGTAACAGATATCAATCGGGGTTTGTAAGGACAACTCTTTATGTGGGGAAGTATCGTCGTCTTGGTTGAGTGTTGATTTGTATTATCTGGCTTATGCTTTGTATGCATTTTTGAATTTTTCTGTGGCGTAATGATCCGCTTTGACGGATATGCTACGCTTTTGAGGATGCAATGTTATATGCAGTGACCACTATATGCAGGATGCCAAATAAAGGCATTAGTGAGGTAAACACCAGGGAGAATCCCCTTAGTGTTAAGGACCATGTGGAGGTGCCAATAGATATTGGACTTTGATTTGTAAGGTGCACCTTCTTTGACTAGAAGAATAATTTCTGACTTCTCACCATGTGCCACTGCTTGGAGGATTTTCAACCTGAGGAGATTCCCTTGATTCACCATGTTAGGGATTATCCGAATAAGGGCACCAGGTTGGAGAAATGGAATAACTCTCAGGAGAAATAAACTCCTGTGCTTGGGGGAAGACCAAATTTCTAGGAGAAATAAACTCCTATGGTCATGGAGCGACAAAAAACTCAGAAGAATGTGCCCCAAGCTTCGTGACTTATGGAGGAATTTGCCCTAAAGGATCTTTGGAGAGATTTGTCGAATCTCGACGTAACTGCCCTTGGTTGAACTCAAGAGAGATTCCTCGACATGATTGCCCCAGATATGCTGAATTTGAGAGGTCAAACCTCGATTCAATTTCCCCTGATTAGGTATATCTTACTAGAATCCTCAAGCTTTCTTTGTTTTGAAGTCAAACAAACGTGGAAACAACTTTACCACGCTCAACGGAGTCTTCAAACTCTTCCCCTCAAGGTAATCAAAGAAGGCATTAACTGTTCATGCCCAACGGAGTTTTTAGAGGATCTGCCCCTTGATGGTCAACATTTGAAATGATTAGCTTTTACTCCTCGGAGTTCTCAAGTCTTGTTACTGTGACATGATCAAGCTCTTCATCGATTCTCATCCTTGAAAATTTCCTTGATGTTAAGCACATATTTTGTATGCAAAAGAATGTTAATTCTAAGAATGATAATCCTAATGCAAAGCGTATATTAGTCTTGAAGTTTAAAACTTTTTATGAAATGAGGTTGCGACCTCTTGTGACTGAATCACTAGTTGACACAACCTCGATTTTTGCATGTAGAAGGTAAAGCAAACGTACGATACCAACATGGATGTGTGTTACGCTTCATTGGGAGTCAGTTAAACGCTATCTCATCGGAGTGCACTTTCAAAATAAACCCTACTTCAATTAGGACTTTTAAGGGCTGTAACTTGGTCGGGTTCACGGTTTTCAGAAAACAAAGGATTTTTAGGCTCAAAATTATTTGGTGCCCACCCCCTTCGTGATGTTCTCCATTCCTAGGTTCAATTAACTCGACATGAGTGTTCATCACTCACAAGGAATTTGGAATGGTTGAGGAATCAATGAGGTTTTTTTGGACATGGCGGTCGCTCACCTTTCGTTCTTCTGATTCATTATCACACGACTTTGTTTTTCTTGCTTGGCAATTTCATCATCTTTTTTTTTTTCGTGCTTGTTTTGCCATTTTTCATCCTTTTCTTCTTATTATTTTTTGCCTTTTCTTTTTTTGCTATTTTTTTTAACAAGTCGTGTGACCTCGCATTATCTTTGATTCGTTGGAGGTGATTGCGAATGCCTCAGTCCTTTGTTTTGATGAAGGATTACCATTGTGGTATCGTCATCTCTTGATCTCTTGATGGAATAAGGATAATCATTGCGGTTTTGACATTCCTCAACCTTTTGAAGGATAACCATTGTTGTATCCTTAGATGCATACCCTTTTGGTGAGTTTTGAACACTCGATCAAGTTAAATGAACACTACCCTGCCCCAAGGTTAAAATAAGGGTCTTTATGATTAGGAAAGAAACTCCTGCTTCAAGGCTCAAAGGGGTTATCGAGGGTCTATCTCCCTTATATCTCCGGTGTTTGGGGATTTGAAATAATGCCTGTACATCCACAGTAGGGTTTTATTCAAAAGCACACAATGGGAGATTTTGCATTTTATTTTTCATCATTCTCCCTCAGCTTTTTTCCTAAGCAAGCGATTAGTAAAGTTGGTATCGTATGCAAGCAAATCATTTTATGAGTGATAACGAATGGATTACTTCAAGACAAACATAAACAGTGTATTATGATTTTCATTCAGAAATTAACAAGTTTTTACATGCTAGCAATGCTTAAACAAACAATGAAATGTTGCAAATGAGAATGCAATGAATAACTGAATGGCCGCCATTGTTGAGGAGACTTGACTCCGTATGGACTTATTGCTCTTGAATACTTTCTGCAATTTTGATACCCTCTTGAGACTTCAGTTTGTGCATGAACCTCGTGATATGAATCAGCCATGTCTTGCACCTTGTCTCTGAATGACATACAATCCTCAGTTGAATGGCTTTGTGCCCCAGCATGGTAGTCACTTAGCATCACCATTACTTCCCAAAAGAAAATTCCAACGAAGTTGCCCAAGAGTTGTAAATTTTTGCCTTATTTAGGGATTCGAGCAATGCGAGTGATGCAATGCTCAAGATAAGAGTACGTCTTGCTTATCCCTCAATCGGGAGCCCCAAGTATAGTTGCTAGAGTAGTAATCGCCATCATAAATGGAAGAAGCTTGTACGATTATCTAATTGAAGAGATCTTTCGTGGTGAAGAAGACCCAATACACGAATCTTAACCAATTGAAATTCCGACAAATGGGGAAGCAAATGAGCACAAGGCAATCACATCAATTTGTTTCTCATATCCTTTTTGTTTCTGTTAACAAGCGAAGGCCATTGAGAAAGAAATTCCGAGAAAAGGTAATTGAGATATGAAGCAGAACCATGAGAATGAGAAGCGTTGTGTAGAACACTCTTGATTACCACGCGGAAAAAGATTCTGACAAAGTCAACCAGGAATTTGTAATGCTTTAAGGGATTCGAGCAATGCAAGTGGGGCAAAGCTCAAGATAAGAATACGTCTTGCTTATCCCTCGATCGGGAGCCCCAAGCAACTTCCACACATGTAAAAGAGATGATTACCAATTTAGCTTCAATATCCAAACCATTAGGAGTCAGAGTAAATGACCCTTACAGTTTTTTTTTTTGACATCAGGCATTAGGCTCAAACACACAATGTATAAGTCAATGGAGTCACGACCTTCTATGGATTTCAACCTTTTCTCCAAGAGGTGGAACCTTTTGTCAATCTCAATACTCGGCAACTCGAAGACTTCAATGATGTGAATTCTCCTTACCAAGAACAGGAATCTCAACATTATTTCAGACAAACTGATTCATAAGACCTTCTCATGGGTGAGATTAACATTTGCATTTGGCGTCTGAGGAACTTGTCTCAATTCTTCTTGTCAAAGAGGAAAGGCTTGAATATACTCCACACACTAATTCATGTTAGTTCCCATTTTTGTTCTCATTTTAGTCAAAGAAACCCACGGAGTTGTTCCAATGTTAACTTTTGAGCACGTAGTGGTGAGAAGTCAATTGTATTGTTGGAGTCAGAACTTGAGTAGGAAGGGCCTCATAAGCTTATGAGAGAACCATGAAATGCATGATAGTATGAATGCATGTTTCATTTATGGAGAATCCTAAAGTCCTTTCACACACTTTTCCTTTTTCTTCTCTTCCCTTTTTTGAAATCAAGGCTTTATTTTCTATATAATATCTTTTCTTTTTTCTTTTTCTGGTTTCCTTTCTTCTCTTTTTTTGGAAACAGACTTTAGAATCCCCCACAAACGAAATGGATAAAGCAATGATGTTATGCGATGCAACAACATGGGATCAAGGTCCATATAATCTTAGTAACCACTGTACAATCCTCTGAATAACTGATGTAGGTCAGATGTCATGAGATCAAAGGTCCGACATAAGTACCACATAACCATAAGAACAGTAGTCACCAACAGAACATAATAATCACCAACGGTACCTGTCATGTATATCCCTCCCCACTCACAGGTGAATCTAGGCCAGGGTAGGTCGAAAAAGCCAACAGAGGATTGAAAGTAGGCGTAATCATACGATATTGCCTCTTTCAACCAAGCTCTGTCCGTGGATACATGATCGGATCAATCAGACATACGTCTTCTGTCCGTCATGGCCACTCTATTCCTAGTTCCTAAGGTATCACTCATTGCCTGGGTATTGGGCCTTTTACCTCATAGAATCATCCCACCCAACCTGCAAACAAAGAGAAAATATGTGGCCCCCACGGGGACCCATAATATAGTCCAGATGCATGCGGAAAGTAAACATGATATGCAAACAGGAAGTAGACATGATATACAAACATATATACAAAATGTAAACACATAAACAATTAAATAAATAAACACCCAATAAAATGAAACAAACAAAGGCTAGGATCGACTCGCTAAGAATGGACCAGCACAGGTCTATCAACATCCCCAGCAGAGTCGCCAGCTGTCGCACGCTCGCGAAAAATGAACAAAGTCGCCACCAATATATTTATCCCATAAGGGAAAGAAATATCAGAAAACCTAACAAAGGAAGGAACAGGGTCTTGCGACCAGAGAATCAAGGTACGGGAGTCGGTTATGCGAGGGGAAGGTACTAGCACCCCTCACGCCCATCGTACTCGATGGTATCCACCTACGTTTGTTTCTATCTAAAGGGTGTATATCTATGTCTAAAATCTAAATGCGAAATGAATGCAAAATGTAGGGAAAATAAAGAATTGTACTCGCACGGGCCCTACCCCGCTGCCTACGTATCCTTTTCAGGAATCAGAGTTACCGTAGCTCGGCTCACGATTTTTGTTTGTTTTTGTGTTTTTTAGTTGGGCGGAGTTAACGTTCGCGCTCTTGCATAAGGGAACGACCTACGATGCGTATGAGCGGAAATAACAATGCCCTTTGGTGCCAACGAGGCAAAAGAAAAAGAAATGATTGGTTTGTGTCTTTTAGCGTAGATGAGTGATGAACAGTTCCCAATACCGGGCCACTCACCACTTTCTCTACTTTGTTTTGAATTTGAACCATTGTTAGGTGTTTTATGTGTTTTTGGCTGTGTATTTTTTAAGGGGATTAATCTGCGAGTTGAATCCCATAACAGTGTATAATGATCGAGAAGCAGATTAGGGAATGAATCCCACTCACTTCCATCCTATTATGTAATGTTCGAGAAACATATTAGGGAATGAATCCCACTCATTTCTCTCCCATTAATTAATGTTTGAGAAACAGATTAGGGAATGAATCCCACTCATTTCTCTTCCATTAAGTAGTGACCGAGAAGCAGATTAGGGAATGAATCCCACTCGTTTCTATGCCACTAAGCGATTGAGAAACAGCTTAGGGAATGAATCCCACTCATTTCTCTATCACTTTCTTAATGTGATTCGCATCTTCCTTTTATTAAGTATTTTAAAAGTTGAAAAGAAAAAAGAATGAAATGGGGCGCTAGTTCTAAATTCTAATCTAAGTTGTCTAATTCCTATTTATGTCTAATGGAGTCTAAAAAAGGCCAAAAATATGGCCAAAGTACAAGCAATATAATCACACAAGCATCATACAAAAATAACATGGAACTAGCACAAAACAATTCAAGCATTGGTACAAAATCACATTAAAATACTACTATTTTTTATGACCTTTTATGAAAGAGAAATGAATTCTAAATCAAGCAAAAAAGAGACTAAAACCATAATCCTAAAACTAATATTTTTTATGAACATTTCTATGTCAAAATTAGTATTAAAGTCTAAAAATGATAGTAGAAAAATTAGTATTTTGATCACCTAAAAAAAATAGAAGAAATCTAATCAAACCTAAATTCTAGTAATCAAAAGAAATAGAAACAGGGGGGTGCGAATTAAATTTAGTTGTGATGCATAGCAGGGCGCAGGGCCCAACAAAGGCTGGCCCAGAAGTGGTTGTTTTTGTATGATTTTGCTGCCAAAAAGGCATGGGCCCGAGAGGGTGCGAATAGCAGCTTGGCCCAAGAACACTTGTTATTCAGACTTTTATCCAAACATTATGTTGATTCAAAAAATTATCTACAACTAAATCCAATTAATCAACAATTATCAATTAATACAATTAATCTCCATTCAAATCATTATTAATTTTCAGATTAAAACCATATACTAAAATCATATTATATAGAAAGGGAAATTAGGGTATTTACTTGTGACCTTTGAGATCCAAACGAACAAGTTTCCTTCTTCTTTCTCAAGGACGAACGGCGCGACGACATCCTCACCATTTCCGATCAACAATCCAGCCGCCGTAGACGTCGGTTCTCACCTCACAATCCGGCATCGTTTACCTCTCTCAGATTTACTCTCTTTGCCTTCTCCGATTCAGGGATAATCTCAGCACCGGAGCGAAACTTGTGTCTTAGACGGCGTTGATTCAAAATCCGGGAAAGACACCTCATCCTTTCAGGTATGAATACTTCTCAGCCTTTGTGTTCTTTTTCGATCCTCTTCGTCTCTTTCGTAAGCTTCTGATGCGCAACCGTAACGTAACTTGTTGTCGATGCAGAGCAAGGTTATTGATTGGTTGCGGCAAAGTTGTTGAATGCAGAGAGGTTTTGGTAATTTTCTGCGTGAATTCGAGGTGAAGATTGAACTGATTTTGGTGGCGTTGAATGGAGGATTCCGGTTAGAACTGTGAAGAAGATGGGAGAAGGTTTTTGTGAATCGGTGAAGAAGATTGATGAAGAGGCCAAGAAGGTGAATTCAGAGAGAGAGGTAAAGTTTGTTACGGTATTTTATGATTTTCTCTTATCTCCTCCCTTTGTTGTTTATCGATTTTTCTTCTGCAAATTTCAAAGGTGATGATGAGATGTTGAATTGAAGAACGGTGAAGGTTTAGAATGAAGAACGGAAGAGATTGAAGGTGAGAAAAAAGATGTTGAAGAGGGGAAGCCGTGAAGGTGATGGAGATGGAAGAAAGATGGAGGAGGATCGAAGGGGTGAAGAAGTGAAGAGAGGTGAATGAAGGTGGAAGAAGAATGGTGGTGAATGAGAAGTGAAGATGAATAAATGAAGAATCGAGAGAGGATTGAAGATGATGAATGAAGTGAAGACCCTCAAAAACGGTGGAGTGATTCTGATTTATAGAGGTGAGTTTTTTCTCTCTGATTTTCTGTTAGTTTTCAGTTATCTTCTATTTCTCATCCCTTCCTCTTTTGTTTTCAATTATGTTTTTTGATGGTTATGGTTTGATGCAGGGTAGTTATAGATTCTGTTATGGGAAGTTAGGTTGTTAGAAAGTGGTTAGAATTGGTTGGAAATTAGTTACAAAGCTGTTAGGAAATTGGTTACCGAGCTGGCATAGTTAGTTATGTCAGTTTAAAAAACGGTTAGATGGAGTTTGTTAGTTATGTTGATTTAGGGAATGGTTTAGTGTGGTTTGAATTGATGTGTATGTGACTGTTAGCAGGGCTGAATTGCTTAATTATGGGACTGTTTAGAAACGTATGGATGGCTGCTGCAGGGATTTAGATGGTTTGGAATGGTGAATTTCTGAATTTTGTATAGCCTTTTGTGGAATGCAGGTTGCTGTTTGTGGTTGTATTGAAGTGTATTGTATTGCTTTGGACTGAGTATGTGCTGGTTTTTGGTATGTTGTTTGGACTGGCTGTTGATGTAGGCAATGGTTATGAACAGGTTACATGGTTATGTTGCAGGGCTGTAATGACATGGAAGCTGATTTGTGCACTGATTCCGTGAAGGTTTTGATGGTGTCTGGAGATTGCTTGAACTTGAGGAATGGTGGAGATCACAAGGCTTGAAATGGCAAGATGAAGTTCTGAACAGAAGTGGACTTGAAGAAAATATGAAGAGGAGCTTAGGATTTTTGGAAATTGATAGATGTATCTTTTTGTTGTAAACTTTGGTGGTTATGTCTTGTTTTACAAAATGGATGTTCTTCATGTAATGATATAGTGAGTGATGTAATGTGATGAATGCTACTGTTGGTCCCCGTTTTTCTTTAATAATTCAATTTGTTGTATAGTTTTCTATGTAACGGTATGGATGTACCGAATATGTATCAAACACGGACATGGGGTAATGGGTAAATATTGTAATGAATTTCTTTTCTTTCACATGAATGTAACTCTTATTCTCTTCCTTTCCACTTTTTGTAATAGCTTCTAGTAATGTATGAATTGAATGGCCGTTTGACTTTGCCATGTATGTTGACCCTCTTGTGTAGCCTCTTTATGATTCAAGTAGTCAAACCAAATGCCTTGTGACCCTGAACAAAAGGAATCTTCTAAACATGCTCACGCTTTTGGCAATTCAAACCATAAACCCTTCACTTAAACTTTGTAAATTAATCTATAAGTCTTCTTTTGCCTTGACAAAGCTCCTCATTGAAGATAGTATTTGAAGCATAAAGGAAAGCCTTGTCCTGAAGTACACAATAACCATGAATCCAGACCTTACTCTCACAGTCCAATGCTCTGAGGAGCACTCGATGAATCAGTGATATTTGATATATACACCTCAAAATCACTATGAACCCTTAATGATTCAAGATCCTTGATCCCGATGTCAATTTTATTAGTTAATGAATGCATGATGAGTTATATGACCTAATGGGAGGTATGTACATGAGATTATGAAATGCATAAGCCTAAGCCAGATAAAAATTAAGGAGTAGGACAAATTTGGGGTATGACACATACTCCTGACTTTTGCTCAGGATTTGACCTAATGGCTTGGGACATGACCTCAAGACCCAAAAATACATCATCTTGACCTAATCTATTGGCTCAAGACATCTCCCACACAAGGATTGATCAACAGTGAAATTTCAGGTCATCGGACTAGGGTTTTGAACCTATCAGGGACTGAAATCAGGGCCCACATTTGGGAAACCCTCAAAAACCCCAGGACATTTTTCAAATGGCCTAATAATCTTCAAATAATCCCTATGTCAACATCCAATGGAAATTGTACTTCAATTCAAGAGCCACAATCATCAATTTCATCTGGCCCACAATTATGGTTTTTAACCTAATTCACCTAGACAATTGACTTTTAATCAGGACATGGTGCCTGTCATACCCTAATTTTTGACCCCCTGAGATGTCATATCTTTCAGAATTTTCATCAAAGACAAAATAGATACTCAGAGCAGTCACTTGTTCATCTGATACCTAGTCTAGGGTTTTGGAGCCCCATCAAGGACTAAAATCAGGGATCACCTTTAGGAAACCCCAGAAAACCCCAGGGAATCATTCAAAGACATCAATCATCTTCAAATAGCTCATATGATAATATCCATTGGGCATTACACTCCAAGCCAAGGTCCACAATCATCAATTTCATCTAGTCGACAATTAAGGTTTTTGACCTAATTCACCAAGATAGTTGACTTTTAATCAGGACATGGATCCAAAACTCAAAGCATGACTCAAGAGCTTCTATTACCTCAACATAATCCATTCGCATCACTCATTTGAAGAGGAGATTTTGATTCATCACAAAAGCCCAAGAATTTACTTCATCTGAAAAAAGTCAACTGCACAGGATCACCTTTGACTTTTTGGAAATATTGGTCAACCATGACTTTTGAAGTTTTAAATCATCAATATATGATATTTGAAGTCATTTGATAAAGGAAAATCAAGAAAATCAATCAAGAATCAAAAGTCAAAAGTTTGACTTTTCATACTTAGAAAATTTTCTAAGTGTTTTCAAGTGATTTTTGCCAAACTTTGGAAGGGATTTTCTCAAAATTTCACCTACAAAGTGAAAAAAACTTCCAACATGAAAGTTGTAGATTTTGATCCAATAAACAACTTTGACACATATAATGTTTTGGCTAACAATCAACCATTGAAGAGTTATGGAGCTTCAAAGTCCTTCACAAAAAATGCAAGAAAACCCTAGTTTTCTTCAAACTTTATGGGACTTTTTCACTAATTTCCCTTAAGAATTTGGGCAAACACTAAACTAATGAATCAAAGTACATATTAAGGGCTTTCCAAATTGTGCTCAACCTCTCCCAAATTCATTTTGAGCTAAGAGATATGATTGATCAAAGTTAGGCATTTGAAGTGAAACTATAGGTCATGCATAAGTTTGAAATTGGCGATTTTTGTGCAAGTGCTTACACTAATTGATACCTCTAAAACTCAGAAACATTACAAGGATAAGAGAATATCATTTGCATCATTACACAAATATTTGAAGAGAATATTCCAAAACCAAAACATGTGATAATGTAATGATTGCATTTTTGAATTTATGGCAAATGGTGAATCATCAAGGAATCTTGCTCTAAGCCAATTAGAACTCTCCTCTGCATCAGAAATGTTCCCTAAGATCATACAAGATCAATGGTTGGGGAAGCTAGCCCGAAAATGCATCATTGCATTTGGGATATTTTCAAAATTTCTTCATGGCTAAGAAACCAAACTCACTTCACTAAGCAAGCTTGCTATGTTCAATTGCTCTGAACCATTTGCCTATAAATAGAGGGGTCTTTCTCATTCAGAAAACACACCAAAGCAACCATATTCCTTGCTTTCTCTTTCTCTTCTCATGCTTATGGTTTTTTAAAGTTCTTTGGCAAGAAGAATCGTTTTCTTCAAACCAGAGCTTCTCTTTGGAAAGTAAGCATTCTAACATCTCAAGGGGGCTCATTTGAGGTGATCCAAGCACCTGGATCACTTCTGTAGGTGGAGGAACACCATTGTTGCTCTCACTTTGGAGCTGTTGCAGTTGGAGGTCCATAGGGCAATTCAGAAGGTTTCCAACAAAGCCAAGCATCCAGACACATTCCTTAGGTCATAGTGAAGCTGTTCAGATGGCTGCAGCTCATCTGTAACTCAATATTCATCACTCTTCATGTCCACTTGAAGCTCAAATCGAAGGTGTCGGGTAGAGCAATTCAGAAGGATTGAAGTCACAATAAGCATTCAGTTAGCATCACTGAGTCCCAAGGAAGCTTTTGGGATCACTCATACAAGCCCAGGTGTTCTCTATCATCCTCACGACCTCCATTTTCAGAGGTAAGTTTTTGAACTCCACCTCTTTAATTTAAGTACTCTTTGTGATAAAGCTCGATACTATCTTGTTCAGCATCATCAGAGGATTGAAAACCCTCTATCATCATTCATTTATTCATCTTGTTAGTCATTTAATTTTAAAATTAGGGTTCATATATTCTTCATGTTTTGTGAGAAATTAAGTAGCTATAATTAATATAAATGATTGTTAGTTACATATCTGGATTCGTGAGGAAATTTAGAGCAAGATTGATGTTTACATCATGCCATTTAGTTGAGAAACCAGAGAGTTAGAAATTTAAAAATCTTTGAGCTCGAGGAAGAAGATGACTATGGTGGCGCGCGAAATTCAAATCTATGGGCTAGGTTTATTTTAATTTGAATGGTATGCGTTTTATAAACGAATTCATTGTTTGCCCTAGTGGCCTCACATGCGCTCTTAGTCTCCTCATGCCTCAAGTCTGGGGTTCGAATCCCCCTCGCCCCAGACTTTTTGATTTCTTTTATTTTTCAATGATTTATCACTTGTTTTGAAACATAACCAAATGGGTGTGTGTTATAATCACCAAGCGCGTTGGCTCAGTGGTGTTATTTTGAGCTGGTGACTTAGAGGGCGTGTGTTCAAACCTTGGAGGAGACAAACCCAATTTTTTACCACTATTTTTCTTTGTTTTATTCACAAACTTCACACAATTATTTAACCTATCAAATAAATCCATTTTCACCTCATTTTTCACACACTTGTTATTTAATATATCTATTTTGTGAATAATCAAAAAAATCATAAAAATATTATTTATTTCATATATTTTTATTAGGTTTAAAATAGTATGTTTTAAGTGTTTTATTAAATACTTTGAAAATATATATCTTCATTTTGTTTTAACCTAATTATTTTGTGAATAATTTTATGATAAAATCCTAATTATTTAGGTCTTAATTAGGTATAGATTTCATCTTTGCCTTAATTAAGTTGACTTTTGTCAATATTCAAAACTGTTTTCAATCTCTGATTAAACAGACGATTAAGGTTTTCAAACAACAAAACCTTATATCTTTTCAATCATCATTCAACTGTTTTTTTCATAAACAGTAAATCATTTCAATGGGCCTCTAATAGAGTGTAAGTCCCAACACCTTTTTCTTTTCATAGTTTGTTTTCAAAAGCTGTATTTACAAAATCTTCTTTCTGTTTTCAAAACATTCTTCTGGTATTTGAAGGGCATTATTCCCGGTGAAACTCTTCAGATACCTATGTGACCTTTGTCCATCTTCACTTCTTCTGTTTTCAAAAACCTTTAACTATTTATCATAAATATACAACTGTTATCAACAAAACAACAAAAATTGCTGGTAAGGCTTTGTACATACTTCTTCAAAGGCCTCCACTCCATCCAGGTTAGGCTTTACAAGCTTTCAATTTACAGTCTTTATTTAAATTACTGTCAAATATAGAACTGTTTATATATTGTTTAGAACTACGTTTGAGTGTGAACCCTAGGACAGTTAAACTATATATATATATATTATAGGAATATGACCTATGATTGAGAATGTCTTCCCGGTGAAGGCTCTTTCCTAATTAGAGATCTGTAGTTCAAACCCCCAAGATGAATTATTCCCGGTGAAACATCTTGGCAAAAACCTTAGAACAAAAAATAGGACACATCCACCCAAAGAGGAATTATTTCCGGTGAAACCTCTTACCCATTTGCTTAAAGCCAAAATAAGTTCAAAACCACATAGCTTTCTCTTGTGCTATAACAAGGACCCTCGATGACCCTCGATTAGCCTCCTCTTGGGCTTTGTACAAGGACCCACAGGCTTCTTAAAAGCATTTACAGCTTCCTCTTGAGCTTGTATACAAGGACCCATCAGGTTTCTTATAAACATAGGAACAGGTCTTTAGTTACCTTTTAGCCTATCCTGGTGAGTTTCTTCCACTCTTCAAACTAGACTTTAAACAAGCTAAGATTGTCTCAATTTCATATTGAGTACACTTTTTGGAATGAGAGACATGGACAGTCTCTGTCACCCTTATCTTCATCAATCTTCCTTAGCAGAGTCTAGGATCCATATTTGCTTATCCTCAGCAAGTGTCAGCCTTAATCTTGGGCTTTAAAACAAGAAGTCTCCAATAGATAATCTTTCTGCCAAATCATTCCTTCATTTTAACAAAAACCCCTGGAAAGGGTCAGCCTCCAAAATCACTCCTTCAAAACCAAATATTCATTCTCTTAAGAGATAATTTCCCCAATAGAGTCAAAACCCCTGGAAAGGGTCAGCCTCCAAAAAACATGATAAAAATCAATCTTTTAATAGACAATTTCTCCAGCTGAGTCAAAACCCCTGGAAAGGGTTAGCTTCCAAAAAACATAAAAATAAATCAGTTTGTTAGAACCTCTAGCAGAATTAAACTCCCCCTAGTGAGTCCTTCTTTTAGTAGCCACAACCTTGGGCTTTGTACAAGGCAGATAAACCATATTTCCCTGTGTCAAAGATTCCTAATCTCTAGGATCTTTTCCCCATAGAGTCTTCCATACTCAGTTAATTTAAGAGTCCGCCACAACCTTGGGCTTTGTACAAGGCAGAAAATAATCTTTTCCCTAGCTAGAGTAGCCACAATCTTGGGCTTCATACAAGGCACAAATTAAATAACCATCCTCAGCAGTTAGCCACAACCTTGGGCTTTGTACAAGGCACACAAATAGAGTCTCCCTAAGTAGAGTCAGCCTCAATTCTGGGCTTTGTACAGAACACCAAATAAAATCCATCAATTAAACACTCTCCAATTAGAGTCAGCCTCAATTCTGGGCTTCGTACAGAACACAAAAACTCCTTAGTTTAAATTCTCTCCAGTAGAGTTATCTCCCAGAGTCAATAAAATCAATCAAAAGCCTCAAGCTTGGGCCTCATTCAAGCCAGCTAAAAAATAAAATCTTTCAAACAATAGATAGACATAGCTCATCTTCATAGGTAGATATTTCTCTTATCTCACCACAAACAAACAATCATTTCAAACAATCGTCATTTCAAACAAATCATCATTTCTCCCATTTAGGACACTGAAAGGCATGCTCTGGCAACACACCCAGACTTGTACGACCCTTTCCCTAATTTGGTTGAGAATCTTTCATTTTAGAGGCACGATGGCTGTCATACTTGATCAACCAAGTAGACTCCCCTCTTAATGAAACATCATTTTTTTAGTTATTCTGTCACTCTTTTAATGTTTGTGGTGGAATAGTAGAAATACCTCTCTATAAAGATGATTTCATGTCTCTTTATTGTAAACAGAGATTTAATTCAAAGCTTCAACCTTGAGCTTCAAGCAAGGCACCAAAAATCTTTAATTTCCCTAGTTAGTTCCCCGAACTACATTAAGCTCTGACTTCCACTAGGGATATGTAGGCATGAGGTTCACAAGGAATCTCAGCGAGCTAATAAAATACCAAAAATAGTCAGTTTGTCTGTCTGTCTGTCTGTCTTTTTAAATCAATTCAATTCTCTCTCCTAACACAAAGGATAAACTTTCCCAATTATTAGCAACAAACACAATCACAATGACACAGAGAAGGTTCCCGTAGAGTACTACGGATATGTAGGGTGCTTAAACTCTTCCCTATGTATAACCGACCCCCCGATCTCCAGAATTTCTAGTCTAGGTGAATCCCCACACTTAGCAAACTCCTAGGGTTTAGTTGAGATCTTTTTTCCCCTTTCCTACTCGTAGGACAATAAGAAAGTTTGTGTGATATCGTAGGAAGAACTGAAACAAAATTCATCCCATCCCGGGCGCATTCTCCTTCCAAATTTCGCGTGAAGGGTCTAGCGTGCCGTCCTCCCAAGTGAAACGGGGAGGTAAAAAAAACGACACCACAGAAAAATGGCGACTCTGCTGGGGATATAAGTGTTAAAAACCTTGGTTTTTCATCCAAACCAATGGTTGACCTGTTGCTGGTCCAGCCCCAATGAGGAATTAAGGATGCCAAATTCCCCCTCAAACAAGAGAGGTCCTGCCTAACCTCTGTGTCATATCATGTGTTTGCTGCATTTATATTTGTTTATTTTGTTTATTCTGTATCGGGAAAGGGCTTGATTCCCCCTTGAGGTGAGAAATCCTATACCCGGATTTGAGCGCAACATAGGATAGGATGGAGGATGTCTTCCCGGTGAAGACCCTCTAATCTTGGTTTCCAAATCTACTCTTGGGATTTGCCTGGCTGGTTGTGATTAACTGCGCCAATGCATTCCGAGACTGATTTGTACCAGGAGGACCTAGAAACACATTAACCCAACTTAAAGCCTTTCTTAGGACGTAGAGCGGTGATTACGAAAGTAATTGTCACGCAGATACTACACTCGGAGAAATCTCTCTTATAGATACCAGTCAACGTATCTTTAAGGTTGAGCAAAAACTCTGGGACCCCTAGAACCCGTTCTACAGGTACAAAAATCCTTATCCTTAGTTGACCATTGGGGCGAGGTTTGCGTTGTGACTTCATGACCACTATACCCTTCTACGCCATGTTTGTTTAAAACTCTTGTGTGTGCATTCATGCATTCATGCATCATTCATAATAATTAAAACAAAAAAAACGAGTCTTTTTCGAGTCGTTTTTCAAGGAAACTAAATAACGAACGTTTTGAACTTCAGAGAAAGAGAGAAACGGAGAAAGGACTTAAGGATCTATACCATGGATTACGGGAGAAAGAGAGCTAGGAAATACACCTTCAAAATTCCTAAGGTCGAGGAATTGGAAAAGCTTGGAAAACTGGTGGTCAACCCCCAGGCTTTCAAGGAGAAGTATGGAAAGCTTCTGCCTCTTCTCAGCACTAACATTGTGGATGGGATCCTTCCCACATTGGTACGGTTTTACGATCCAACGTATCACTGCTTTACCCTTCCAGATTATCAACTCATGCCTACGTTGGAGGAGTACTCTCGTCTGATTGGAATACCCGTGTACGCGCAAGATCCGTACTCCGGTTTGGAAAAGAATCCTGACGACATTATCATTGCTGCAACTACTCCTTTGAACGTAGTCGACATCAGAACTCATATGGTGAGTAGAGGAGGAATTCAAGGATTACCCTCCAAGTTCTTGTTAGATCAAGCTCGGTACTTCGTCAGCATCCAAGATATGAGCGCATTTGAAGAAATCTTAGCATTGCTTATCTACGGATTGTTTTTGTTTCCTAACATCAACGATTTCGTTGACATCAACACAATTAAGATCTTCTTAATTGGAAATCCAGTTCCAACCTTGCTTGCGGACACTTATCACTCTGTGCATTCGAGAAACCTGCAGCAAGGAGGATTAATCACATGCTGCGTACCGTTGCTATACGAATGGTTCGTCTCGCACCTGCCAAAGTATAGCACTTTCTGGAACATGAGGGATGGCCTTTACTAGTCACATAAAATCATGTCTCTCACTCATACATACATTGATTGGTGTAGTCCTGACAACGACGAAACCAAGATCAGCTTCAGTTGCGGAAGTTATCCCAACATACCCCTTATCGGAACTAAGGGAGGAATCAGTTATAATCCAGCTTTAGCCTGTCGTCAGTACGGCTATCCCATGAAAAATATTCCAAGTAGTATTCAATTGGAGGGTCTGTTCTTCAAGAACATCGACGATCATGGTAACATGCTGAAGAAGGAAATTGTCCAAGCCTGGCGTCTTGTTCACACAAAAGGGAGAAGATTGTTAGGAAAACATCTTTGCATCTCCTTGGATCCTTACCTTCAATGGGTACGCGTCAGAGCATTCAAGCTCAGGATGCCATATCAACATCAAGAACCTATTCCCCTAAGGGAACCAATTTACCTTTTCTCCACCGATGTTGAAAAACTGCAAGCGGCATTAAACAAGGTATGCCAAGAAAGGAATGCTTGGAGGAACAAGTATCGAATCGTCAACACGGAAAATGTTGAGATTCAGAACATCCTAAGAAGGAAGGATGAGTTACTTGAAGTACTCGATCGACAAGTGACACAATCGTCACTTTCTCATCATATCCCTCCTGCTTCCTGGATCATCGATCAGCTCACGTCAGAGAATGCTCAGCTCAAGAAACAGAAGAAAATACGTGAAGTCGGCTCTTCGTCAAAGTTTTAGAGTCCTTTCTCTCAGTTTCTCTGTATTTCCTTTTTCAAAGTGTGTAAAAACGGCGTTTTCGCCTAATTAATAAAAGTTTGATGTTTCATAACGTAATTATGGTGTTTCCTTGAAAAAAATAACTTAATTACATATCATGCATCGCTTTAGTCGTACGCACTGACACGAGAATTGTCGCGGATCTAATAGTCACTTTCCTTTCTCCAGAAAGAGAGGAGGAGAAGGAGGTGAACAAAGACTTTCAAGCTGTCTCATCCATACAACACTCGTTCAAGTCGCAAGAAAAGAATGGAAGACTTCGAACAAGAGAATGAAGAACTCAGAGAAGAGATTAATACTCTCAAGTGTACTGTTGAAAGACTCAATAGTATGGTAGAAGCCCTGGTAGTTGCGCAGAATCAACCAACGCCAGAAGAACCGCAAAGGACTGTGGTTTCCGAGATTGTTTCTACTCCTATTCCTCAGTATACCATGCCGCCCGATCGACCTTGGGGCATGCAGTATAACTTTACTCCAGAAGGGTACATACCTCCAGTTTCTGAAGTTCCAAGATCTACAATGGATATGCGTCCACCGGAGGGTTACAAACCTCTGGAAATTGAAGTTCCAAGAGCAACGGCAATGGGTTTCACACAACAGAATGCTGAGATACCAAGATCTGCTGTCATGGCTTCTCCGCGACCTATTATGCATACTTTTCCTCCACAGGGTGGACAAGTATATCATCATGCTCCAAGTGAGGACGCTGGCGTGTATGAAAGATTGGACGAGTTCCAGGAACAGTTTCTGCAAATGCAGAAGGAACTCAAGACTCTCCGAGGACAAGATCTATTTGGGAAAAATGCTGCAGACCTCTGTCTGGTTCCAAATGTTAAGATTCCTCACAAATTCAAAGTACCAGAATTCGAGAAGTACAAAGGGAATTCATGCCCGCAAAGTCATCTTGTGGTGTACGCTCGAAGAATGTCAACTCAGACTGATAATCAACAATTGCTCATCCATTATTTTCAAGACAGCCTGACTGGTGTTGCACTCAAATGGTACATGAACTTGGACAGTTCAGAGATTCGTACTTTTCGAGACCTCGGAGAGGCCTTCGTCAAACAGTATAAGTACAATCTAGATATGGCTCCCGACAGAGATCAACTCCGGGCCATGACTCAAAAGGATAGAGAAAGCTTCAAGGAATACGCTCAGAGATGGCGTGAAGTTGCTGCTCAAATTTGTCCACCACTTGAAGTGAAAGAAATGACAAAAATCTATCTCAAGCCTTTGAGTCCATTTTACTACGGACGAATGGTTGCAAGTGCACCAAGTAACTTTACCGAGATGGTAAACATGGGTGTACGTTTAGAAGAAGCAGTTCGAGAAGGACGCTTGAACAAAGAACCAAAATCTTCTATTGGTCCTAGGAAGTATGGAAGTTCTTTCCAGAAGAAAAAGGATCAAGATGTCAGCAATGTCTTGCACAAAGTTAGAAAGAGGTTTCAACCTCAGGTTGCTACAGTAACTCCAGTTGTTAACTCAGCGCCAGCTTATCAACCTCAGGTTTCGAAACAACCATTTCAACAAAGGTCGCAACAACCTCAGCAGCAGGTTCGACCTCCAAATTTCAACAACAATCGGGTTCCAAGGTATCCTGCCTTCGATCCCATACCAATGCCATATGCGGAATTATTTCCAACACTACTGGCGAAAGGACTCATTCAGACAAAGAGCCCTCCAAATCCTTCATATGAATCATCACATTGGTTCAAGGCTGACCAATCTTGTCCTTATCATAAAGGGGCACCAGGTCACAACATTGAGAACTGTTTCAGTTTCAAGGCCGACGTTCAAAGATTAGTGAAGAGCGGAATGCTATCCTTCAAAGATACTAATCCCAATGTCCAGGCAAATCCTCTGCCGCAGCATAAAGAAGCTTCAGTGAATCTGATAGATCAACACCTCAATGTCATTCAAATCTACGACATTCGTCAGACAGGGGAAAATCTTGTCAAAATGCACGCTAGACAAGCTGGATATGGTCATGTACCACCTCACAACTACTTCACATGCGAAATTTGTCCAAAGAATAATCAAGGATGTGCCGTAGTTCAAGCTGCATTACAAGAACAAATGGACTTAGGATGGATTCAACACATTCGAGTCAAAACTGAGCATGACATCAACATGGTTCAAGGATGTCCAGGAGAGTACAAAATCTACAAAGTTGAAGATCTCGAAGGATCGGTAGTCAGGTTCCATAAAACTTTAAATGGACTTGCCTACTTTGGAACGGATTTCCATCCTTACAGTAGATGCGAAATCTGTCGAAGAAATTCACGAGGATGTTTGCGTGTTCCCAATGACATTCAGAAACTAATGGATGAAAATACCATTACAGTTCTTGCCAACAGAGAAGATGACAAAGTCTTTATCGTATCTCCTCAAAATAATCAAGTTGAACCAATGCAAGTCAAGTATGACAGTAGGAAGACAGCAATTGCTCCGTTAGTCATTTACTTACCAGGTCCTGTACCGTATGAGTCTGACAAGGCTATACCATACAAGTACAACGCTACATTCATTGAAAATGGTAAGGAAATACCATTACCATCTGTTGTCAACATTGCTGATGTTAGTCGAGTCACCAGAAGTGGACGAGTCTTCAACAGAGCAACAGAAAATGTGGAAAAGCCTTCGGAAGAAGCACCACATAGGCAAGACAATCATCCAACCAATGCTGTTCAAGCGAAATAAAATGATGAGATCTTGAAGTTAATCCAGAGGAGTGAATACAACATTGTAGATCAGCTGCTACATACTCCGTCTAGGATATCTGTTCTCTCCCTACTATTGAGTTCTGAGGCTCATAGGGAAGCTCTACAGAAAGTTTTGGAACAAGCTTTTGTAGAACCAAGTGTTACTGTGGGACAATTCAACAGTATCATTGCCAACATCTCCGCAGGAACCAACCTGAGTTTCTGTGACGAAGATCTTCCTGAAGAAGGAGTGGACCATAACCTTCCACTTCACATCTCAGTTAGCTGCATGGGTGATGTACTCACAGGAGTCCTAATAGACAATGGATCCTCTCTCAACGTCATGCCAAAATCAACATTATCAAGATTATCTTTCAAAGATTACCCATTGAGGAATAGTCACGTCATCGTCAAAGCATTTGATGGATCAAGGAAGTCAGTTTTTGGAGAAGTGGATCTTCCCATAACTATTGGACCTCAGACGTTCAAAATCACTTTCCAAGTTATGAATATCCCGGCACAATGCAGTTGTTTGCTAGGTCGCCTATGGATTCATGAGGCTGGGGCAATTACTTCCACGCTTCATCAGAAATTGAAGTTCATAAGAAATGACAAATTGGTAACTGTATGTGGAGAACGAGCTTTGATTATCAGTAACCTGTCATCATTCTCCGACATAGAACCAAAAGAAGTTGTTAGAACTAAATTCCAAGCACTTTCCTTGGACAAGGAAAAAGGAAAGGAGAAAGCAGCATCTATTTCTTCATACAAAGATGCAATCCAAGTTGTAAAGGATGGCACTACCAGTGGTTGGGGGCACATTGATATTCCGACCAACAACAAGAACAGAACAGGAGTTGGATTCTTTCCAACATCATCAAAGGCTATTCCAGGGATTGAGGTAGTTCTTCCAATTCAAGAAACTTTCCGCAGTGGAGGTTTTCTTCAACCTGTTCAACAAACAGTCAATACCATCGGTACGGAAGACACCGATGAGAATTTTGAAGTGGAATGTATGTCCTATCTTCTCGAGGCAGGATACATAGCCCTATCAGAGTCTGATTCACCTTGCTGTTATCCAACTAAAGGATCTGAAAGTAAGACTCAACCAAGCAGTGATGAAGTTACTAACAGCTTCACCACCAGAAGTCATGGTTCATCAGAAGAAGTTCCTCCTATCCCCGAAGAAACTTGGGATACATTAGGAGAACCAAGCGGAAAATTCGACTACATGGTGAAATACTCCGCTCCTGAAAGTTCAAGAATCTCTCTTGAAGACATTGTTCCAACTGGATGGAATTTTGATTACGAGTACCTCTCTCAGCCAAAAGAGATATATAACCCTTGCTATTCATCATCAGCATCTGGTGAAGTCATCATTAAGGATTATATCCCCAAGTCACCTTCCGAGGCTACTGATTTAAAGTTCACATATCTAGTCAATGCCATCTTGGGAGAAGAGCAAGACCAAAATACAGAAGAGGATGATCTCGAAAGTGTCTCCGACAACGAGTCTCTCCATTCAGAAGATTGGAAGTTTCCTCAAAAGAAAAACCGACATACTCCACTTGGAAATGGGTATGCTCACACCGCTCAGTCTGCTGAAGTAGAAGAAGATCGTCTGAGTGTTGCAAAGACAGTGGTTGGTAATTCAAGACCTACCACAGGCCAGCTTAAGCCTAAGGTTCCAGATTACTTAGTGCACAATGGGGCTCGCCACTACTGGACAGCTGTTGAAGTTTCAACTGTTGTTCGCACTCATAAGTAGGAACTTTCACCGTTATTTTGTCCTCTCACCATAGCCCAGGGTGAAGAGATGTTTCATAGGGCTTTGCATTTTACTATTTCTTAGGAAAATGTCCCTCTTTGCTTCGCCCAAAGCAATGGAGTTTTGTTTTATAGGGTCTTTGTTTCAAGAAATGACTGTCAATAAATAAAAATGTCATTTTGTTCCTTCGTTAGTTTTTCCTTTTCTTTTTTCGGAAATTGGTAATCCTAAAAAAAAACACCCTTAAAAAACATCAAAAAATTCCATTAACTGCATACACCGAGTCTTCCCTCGTTGTCTAAATAAAACTTATCACACATATGCAGATTAATCATAAAATACCCCGTTGAAACGTACGACCGTATGACTTCTCCAAGCTTTGGGTTTCCTGTATTCGAGGCAGAGGAAGAAGAAGACGAAGAAATATCAAAGGAAATTTCACGGTTACTTCAACAAAAGGAAGAGGCCATTCAGCCCTACAATGAGCCTCTAGAGATCATTAACCTTGGTTCCGATGGAAACAGAAAAGAGGTTAAGATTGGAGCTTCGCTCAGTTCAGAGATCAAAGAGAGTTTAATACAGCTGCTCAGAGATTTCTCAGATATCTTCGCTTGGTCTTATCAGGATATGCCAGGGTTGGATACAAGTATAGTGGAGCATCACTTACCATTAAAAGCAGAATGCCCTCCGGTCAAGCAAAAATTGAGAAGAACTCATCCGGAGATGGCTATGAAAATCAAAGAGGAAGTTCAAAAGCAAATCAACGCTGGTTTCCTCGTCACTTCAGAATACCCTCAGTGGTTAGCTAACATTGTTCCCGTTCCTAAGAAAGACGGAAAAGTCCGCATGTGCGTCGACTACAGAGATTTGAACAAAGCTAGCCCTAAGGATGACTTTCCTTTACCACATATTGATATGTTGGTTGACAGTATAGCAAAATCCAAAGTTTTCTCATTTATGGACGGATTTTCGGGATACAACCAGATCAAAATGGCACCTGAAGACATGGAGAAAACAGCTTTCATCACCCCCTGGGGCACGTTCTGCTATCGCGTTATGCCTTTTGGACTAAAGAACGCAGGGGCAACATATCAAAGAGCCATGACTACACTTTTCCACGACATGATGCATAAAGAAGTGGAAGTCTATGTGGACGACATGATTACTAAGTCAGATAATGAGGAAGATCACATACAGGATCTGACAAAGTTATTTCAACTCTTACGGAAGTTTCAGCTTCGCCTGAATCCCAACAAGTGTACCTTTGGTGTCTACTCAGGAAAACTCCTTGGTTTCATCGTCAGCAAACGAGGAATTGAAGTGGATCCAGACAAAGTCAAGGCAATTCAAGAAATGCCTTCACCCAGAACCAAGAAACAAGTTAGAGGATTTCTTGGACGTCAGAATTACATCTCGAGATTTATATATCTCATGACAGCAACTTGTGCTCCAATTTTCAAACTTCTACGGAAAAATCAAAGTTGCGTCTAGACAGACGATTGTCAGAAAGCGTTCGACAGCATTAAGGAATATCTGCTCGAACCACCCATTTTGTCTCCTCCAGTGGAAGGGAGACCTTTGATAATGTACTTAACCGTCTTAGAAGATTCCATGGGTTGTGTCCTTGGACAGCAAGACGAGGCAAAGAGAAAAGAGCATGCCATCTATTACCTGAGCAAGAAATTCACTGACTGTGAATCCCGCTACTCCATGCTCGAGAAGACGTGTTGTGCGTTGGCCTGGGCTGCCAAGCGTCTCCGCCAGTACATGATTCGACATACTACTTGTTTGATCTCCCATATGGATCCAATCAAGTACATTTTTGAGAAGCTTGCTTTGACTGGGAGAATTGCCCGTTGGCAGATGTTGTTATCAGAATATGACATTGAGTATCACGCACAGAAAGCCGTGAAAGGAAGCATTCTAGCTGAGCACCTGGCTCACAACCCACTCAATAGTCATGAATCAACCAGTTTTGACTTTCCAGAAGAGGACGTCATGTACCTCAAGATGAAAGACTACGACGAGCCACTACCAGACGAAGGACCTGAGATAGGATCCCAATGGGGCTTGATCTTTGACGGAGCTGTCAATGCTTATGGACGAGGAATTGGGGCAATCATTATTACACCTCAGGGTACCCATATTCCATTTACCGCTAGATTAACTTTCAAATGCACAAACAATGAGGCCGAGTATGAAGCTTGCATCATGGGTCTCGAAGAAGCCGTGGATCTAAGAATCAAACACTTGGATGTATATGGAGATTCTGCTTTGGTCATCAATCAAATCAAAGGAGAATGGGAAACACGCCAACCAGGGCTAATTCCTTACAAATACTACGCGAGATGATTGTTACCATTCTTCGACAGGGTAGATTTTCATCACATTCCTTGTGAAGAAAATAACTTGGCTGATGCATTAGCCACACTCTCTTCCATGATTAGGATAAATCATTGGAATGACATTCCTCAGATCGATGTTATGCGCCTGGATAGGCCCGCTCATGTTTTCACAGTAGAAGCAATCATCGACGACAAACCGTGGTATCACGACATCAAGAACTTTCTTCAAATACAAGAGTACCCTCTTGGGGCATCAAAGAAAGATAGAAAGACTTTGGGAAAGTTAGCTGGCAGATTCTTCCTGAATGAAGATGTTCTGTACAAGAGAAATTTCGACATGGTTCTGCTCAGATGCGTTGACAAGAAAGAAGCAGAAACACTCATGAGAGAAATACATGAAGGTTCCTTTGGTACTCACACCAATGGACACATCATGACAAGGAAAATACTGAGAGCAGGATATTATTGGTTGACGATGGAGTCAGATTGCTACCAGTATGCAAAAAGGTGTCACAAATGTCAGATCTACGCCGATAGAATTCACGTACCACCATCTCTTCTCAACATACTCTCTTCCCCTTGGCCTTTCTCCATGTGGGGAATCGACATGATTGGAATGATCGAGCCAAAAGCGTCCAACGGACATCGCTTCATCTTGGTAGCCATAGACTATTTCACCAAGTGGGTTGAAGCAGCTTCATATGCAAACGTCACAAGACAAGTTGTTGTCAGGTTTATCAAGAATCACATCATATGTCGCTACGGCATTCCTAGCAGGATAATCACTGACAATGGGTCAAATTTGAATAACAAAATGATGAAGGAGCTTTGTGAAGAATTCAAGATTGAACATCACAACTCATCTCCTTACAGACCAAAGATGAATGGGGCTGTAGAAGCAGCTAACAAGAATATCAAGAAAATCATTCAGAAGATGGTCATCACTTACAAGGATTGGCATGAAGTGCTCCCGTTTGCTCTTCATGGTTACCGTACATCTGTACGTACTTCGACTGGGGCAACTCCTTTCTCCCTTGTCTATGGCATGGAGGCAGTCCTACCTATAGAGGTTGAGATCCCATCAATGAGAGTCTTGATGGAAGCAAAATTAACAGAAGCCGAGTGGTGTCAAAGCATATTCGATGAATTGAACTTAATCGAAGAAAAGCGCATGTCAGCTTTATGCCACGGACACCTATATCAACAAAGAATGAAGAAAGCTTTCGACAAAAAGGTTCGACATCGCACAATCAAAGAAGGCGACCTTGTACTAAAAAAGATTCAATCTTTTCTCACAGATTCGAGAGGGAAATGGACTCCCAATTATGACGGCCCATACGTGGTCAAGAGAGCTTTCTCAGGAGGAGCCTTAATACTCACGACTATGGATGGAGAAGAATTCACCCGTCCTGTGAACGTCGACGCAGTCAAGAAATACTTCGCCTAAATAAACAAAAGAACAGCTCGCTAAGTTGAAAACTCGGAAAGAGCGGCTTAGGCAAAAAAGAGCGTCTCGGTGAATCGAAAAACCGAAAGGGCGATTCAGGAAAAAGTTAGAGACATAAAGAAAAATATATATAATCAATCCCGGTAGACTTAAAACCCGAAAGGGGTAGTTTACGCAAAAGTTAGGGATGTATGGCAAGGAACTGTGTTCAGGACAAACTTGATCATTCGAAATCCATAGCGGAGTATTCATCATCAGTAGGTCATCTTCTACAAAGCACGAATACAGCGCAATTCAGAGTGGAAGGGAAAGATAACGGTCGTCATGTTTCATCGTAGCCCTTTTCCCGAAAATTACCAATTTCCAACTTTGTAAATACTCCATGGAATCAAGCATTTGGCTGGTTACCATTCCATATATAATAATTTGAGCCTTGTGCTTTTCTTTGCAATCGAGTCTTACTCAGTTTCTTAAAATGCATTTTAAGTTTAAACAGTCATTCTCTTGAAACAAATGTTTTCATAAAATAAAATGAATTTACTTGCAAAAATAAAGGTGAAATTTCTTTCTAAGGTTTACTTACAATAGGAAGAATGCAAACAGTTGCTCCAAGAACGGTTGAGACTCCGGGAACCCAGATTTCCCCATGAGGTCGCTTTGCGAACATCTCCCGATGACGGATCTTCATTTAAAATCATGTCACTCACTTCCAAACAGCGGGCAATTGATAACCAGATATCCCCAATGGAGTGCATTTCAAGAAGAAGACATCTTCTGATCATCACAAGATTCAAGTCGTATCCCAGGATTTCACATCCGCGACAATTCTATTCACATTCACTTTACATTTTATATTTGTCATAATATTCATGCATACATTACATCATAATTGCATAGTCTAGTTAGTGCCCAAGTCATTAAGGTATGTACTCAAGTTTCCCCTGTAAGTTGTGGAGGAACTTTCCTCTTCGAGACAACGTTTCATACACAAGGATCTCCCCGAGCAGGTCAACAAATGGCAATCTCCTTTAAAGAGATAGTTTGTTCACTTTTGGATTTCCCCAGCTGAGATTCTCCCGCAGAGCGACACTCGACATTTTTCTTCAGACAATATGAGTTTGTTTCGCATTTGCCTTCCTCACCGAGTTGTTGAATATCCCCAGCAAGGTCAATGGATGACAACTTGCATCAGGAAAATAACTCTGATTCTCCGGCAAAGTTGACAAGCGACAAGTTTTCTCCCAGGAGGATGCTTCAACAAATCCTCAACGGAGTCAGTAAATGATAATCTTCTTCAAGAAGATAGTTCAGACTCCTCAGCACGAGTCGATGAACGACAGTTTACCTCGGAAAATGATTTGTTTCCACCCCAGCGGATCGACAAATGATCCCCAGCGGAGTTAGTGAATGGCAGTCTCTTTCAGCAGAAGACAGTTCACTCGTTTCTTTTCACGACAGGGTCAACAAATGGAAGTCTCTCCCAGTAGAAGACAGTTTGTTCCCCTAGCAATTGGCAAATGGCAGTTTTTCCCCAAGGAAAGACAGTTTATCTGTTAAATACTCAAGAAATCGACAAATGACAGTTTCTTTAAACAATTTGTCTGTTTCTGAGATGTTTCATCCCCTTCAGAGTCGACAAATGGCAGTTTTCCTCTTAGGAAAACAATTTGTTGATTCCCTGGCATAAGTCAACAAATGGTGGTTTTCATCCCGAAAACAGTTCGCCCGCTTTCAAGCAAAGTCATTAGCCCCTCAAAAGATCATGAGGCCGTATGACATTCTTTCAAAAACTTCAAGTCGAAAGGAAAGATGGTAAAGTTTCTTTATTACCATCAAATGGCGTCTCATCTCCAAGTGCTGATGAGAAGTTTGGTGAGGAAACAAACCTTTGGAAATTTTCTCTTTATCTGAGATATTGTCCAAATATAACTGAGACCAGTTCCGAGATACAGACATCCGGATCGAGGGGAGGTTATCACAACTGAGACCAGTTTTGAGATATGGACATCCGAAACGAGGGGAGGTAGTTTATCGTTATTATAACTGAGATCAGTTCCGCGATACAGACATCCGGATCGAGGGGAGGTTATCACAACTGAGACCAGTTTCAGGATATGGACATCCGAAACGATGGGAGGTTGTTTATCGTTCACAACTGAGACCAGTTTCGTGATATGGATATCCGAAACGAGGGGAGGTTGCTTACCTTTTTCTAAGTATCGACACTTAGTTGAAGAAGATGGATTGCGCATGTTACTTTGCCATCCATTCACCCGAATCCACATTACGTGTTTCTACAAGAGTTTGTCTCCCTATCCCTCGCCCAGTGCGACAACGGGATCAAGTCATACATAAATTTTCATCATTGCAACATCTCAGGAACGCCCAAAAATTCGGGCATTCCTTGGTATTTAAGTCTCTTTCACTCTGAAGCAATCGGGATATTAATCTCTCTCCCTCCAGATGAAAGAAACTTAAATAGGGGCATCTGTCATACCCTAATTTTTGAACCCCTGAGATGTCATATCTTTCAGACTTTTCATCAAAGACAAAATAGATACTCAGAGCAGTCACTTGTTCATCTGATACCTAGTCTAGGGTTTTGGAGCCCCATCAAGGACTAAAATCAGGGATCACATTTGGGAAACCCCAAAAAACCCTAGGGGATCATTCAAAGACATCAATCATCTTGAAATAGCTCATATGACAATATCCATTGGGCATTACACTCCAAGCCAAGGTCCACAGTCATCAATTTCATCTGGTCGACAATTAGGGTTTTTGACCTAATTCACCAAGATAGTTGACTTTTAATCAGGACATGGATCCAAAACTCAAAGCATGACTCAAGAGCTTCTATTACCTCAACATAATCCATTCACATCACTCATTTGAAGAGGAGATTTTGATTCATCACAAAAGTCCAAGAATTTACTTCATCTGAAAAAAGTCAACTGCACAGGATCACCTTTGACTTTTTGGAAATATTGGTCAACCATGACTTTTGAAGTTTTAAATCATCAATATATGATATTTGAAGTCATTTGATCAAGGAAAATCAAGAAAATCAATCAAGAATCAAAAGTCAAAAGTTTGACTTTTCATACTTAGAAAATTTTCTAAGTGTTTTCAAGTGATTTTTGCCAAACTTTGGAAGGGATTTTCTCAAAATTTCACCTACAAACTGAAAAAAATTTCCGACATGAAAGTTGTAGATTTTTATCCAATAAACAACTTTGACACATATAATGTTTTGGCTAAAAATCAACCATTGAAGAGTTATGGAGTTTCAAAGTGGCTGCCTTCACAAAAAATGCAAGAAAACCCTAGTTTTCTTCAAACTTTATGGGACTTTTTCACTAATTTCCCTAAAGAATTTGGGCAAACACTAAACTAATGAATCAAAGTACATATTAAGGGCTTTCCAAATTGTGCTCAACCTCTCCCAAATTCATTTTGAGCTAAGAGATATGATTGATCAAAGTTAGGCATTTGAAGTGAAACTATAGGTCATGCATAAGTTTGAAATTGGCGATTTTTGTGCAAGTGCTTACACTAATTGATACCTCTAAAACTCATAAACATTACAAGGATAAGAGAAGATCATTTGCATCATTACACAAATATTTGAAGAGAATATTCCAAAACCAAAACATGTGATTATGTAATGATTGCATTTTTGAATTTATGGCAAATGGTGAATCATCAAGGAATCTTGCTCTAAGCCAATTAGAACTCTCCTCTGCATCAGAAATGTTCCCTAAGATCATACAAGATCAATGGTTAGGGATGTAACGCCCGAAAAAATAAGTATATGCTTAATTTGGACGTTTGTGACGTTTATTAGAATTTTACCGTTTTTGGAGTCGTTTCAGTTAGTATTAGTTCGGAATGGCGGACTAATATTTAATTGAAGGTTTTCATATTTTTGGTACTAGAAATATTAGTAAGGTAATATTCCGCGTTTTGGGGGCGTTTGAACGATATTTGAGCGTAGGGGCATTTTGGTCATTTCCGCGGGGTAGATATTTTCTTTATAAGAAAGAGATATTTGTGAGAAAGGAAAAGGAGTGGAAAGAAAAAGAAGAGAAAGAAAGGGAAGAGAGAAAGAAGAAGAGCAAAGATGGAGAGAAAGTGAAGAAGGGGATTTTGGAGAAGATGAAGAATCAAACCAAGGTAAGGGGGTGAATCTAATTTATCTTGGATGTATGATTCTTATAGTCTTGTTCTTGTTTTTGTTCTTGTTCATCTTCTTCATCCTTTCCATATTTTCCATTTCTCTTGTTTTGTAAGGAATTGTGATGTTTTCATGATATAGCAAGATTCAAACATGTCTTGGTTGGTATTTTGTATAGAATCATATCCTTGTTGTGTTATGGTGATTGATCATGTTTGTTTTCCATTTCTATGGCTTGATTGAGTTTGAATAAAATGTTAGGTTTTGAGAAATATTGATGAATCAACCATGAAAGTTGGATGTTATGTTGTTTATATGGTATGTATGTGTTGTATTGGTGTTATAATGATGTTTTGGAGTAGTTTTGGTGGGTATAAAGGGCTTGAGACAGTTCTGGTTCGTGCTGGTTTTTTCTGGGTTTCCGCAGGTCCGCTGAGCGGAGGGGGGTCCGCTGAGCGGAGTTTTCTTTGGCTCGCTTCTGGCAGGGTCCGCTAAGCGGAGCTCAAGCGGCCAACATCATTTTCTGTTTTTCCATAACTTTGAAACTTCGTAACTCTTGGACTGTAACTCTGATTTTGTCGCCGTTCGAAGCGTTGGAAAGCTAACGCAATGAACTATACTATTATCTAATTAAATGATTCATAGGATGTAGTCTCCTATTATTTTTATTAGGATCAAGTGATGAATTGTGTAGTATGTTCAATTATCCAAACTATGAAACCTTGTAACTTTTGATTCGTAACTCCGTTTCATACGCCGTTCGAAGCGTTAGGAAGCTAGTTGGATGTTCTATATGATAGTATAGGCTTGGTTAGCTTGTTATTAATTGGTTATGAGGTGTTGTTGATGAAAACACATAATTATTTATATGCGCATTATGATTGGTGAATAATCATAGTGCTTGGTTGCAATTGTTGTTGGGGTGTGGATTAACATGAAATCATGTTCGTATGTGTTATGTATTAATAAATGTTCATACTTGATATGTGACGATGTTTGGTTGTTTGTTGTTAACATGATGTGTGGCCTTATGGCAAGTAGTTGTTGTTATGAGAACGATGTATTATCATTGTTGAATTGTTGTTATTACAACTTGTTGATGATGTATTGATGGAGTTGTGGGCCAATGGCCAATATTAATTTTATGTGATGCAATTATGCGATCATTTATGCCGATGTGGCTAGTATGTTTTGACGGTGAATGTGTGTTGTCATGTAATAGAGTCATGTATTTGCACAGCATGACATTTCATTACGTTAATGGCGGAATGCTATTAACAGGTGGCCTGCGGGCATTGGTTACCAGTAGGAGCTTAATGCTCGGTAACGGTATATTAGCCTGAGTGGCAAGAGGTCATCAGTGGGAGCTACATGCTCGGTGACGACAGCCTGCGGGCTTCCTGAGTGGAATAAAGTCCCAGCATAATGCTCGGCAAGGTGTATTTGTCATAATGACAAGGAGGAGTTTACTCCGGATTTGGTACCACATGCATATGCATAGTCGAGTCTCATTCATCATTGTCTGTCTTTATAATTTATGTTATCATTCATGTGTCACATTACTTATATATTGATTGTGGTTAAATGAGTGGATTACCTTGTTGTATGATTATTGATGATACTTGTTGGCATTACTATATTTGTCATACTTTTCATTATGAATTATATTCTCACCCTTCTGCTGATTTGATGCTTGAGTGGCATCCTGCAGATTAGCCGCTTTGGGAGTCTTTTGGAAGAGGTAGTTCTCCAGTTGGTCTTGTCGGTCGCTCTGATATGTAACACTAGGTAGTCGGGAGTCTGTTGTTATTTATTTGTATATGACTCTTTTGAACATGTATATGTGATAACGTGCCATTGTGTATTGTAAACACTTTATTTTGGAAAACTCCTCTTTGAGAGAGAGAGAGCTATACGTATATATATATGTTCATATCTTCCGTGTGTTATGTATCATGTTATTGGCAGGTGTGTATGCTTTTGGCATCGGTGACGTCCGTTTGTTTTCAAGGTGTTTGTTTGGTTACTTAGTGTAACATCCTAATTGTGTTGTATGAAATTTTAATACTCTAATACTTTCTTGCCTAAATGCTTTGGGTAGAATTGGGGTGTTACATTAGTGGTATCAGAGCAAGTTGGTCTGTCCGGCCAGTGTTGTCTAATGTTGTTTAATTCCTCAGTACGTGATAAGTGTGGGGAGCACTGTCAGTACTTATTGTGCCTCTAGCCGGTTGTGTGCAGGAGTGGTTTGAAACTAAGTGGGGGAGAAGATATGCTTCTTGGATATGTTTCAGTTGCAAGATGTTAGTATGCTACTGAGGGCAGCAGTACTAGTGTTGTTGGAATTTGTTGTTTTCTGGAGTGAAGGCGACTTGGACATAAGACTTTGGTTGTTAATCAAGTTGGAGTCTCTCGGAGTAGATTTTGGTTATTTCTAAGGAATGGAATTTAGAGAGTTGTGATGCTCTAACGCTACTGATGGACTATGAAGTTGTTGTTTGAGTAGCCTTGTGTGAAGTGTCGTTGTTGGATCAATGACTAAGGAAAGTATTGTGGTAGACTTTGTTGTAGGAGTTATTGACGTTGTTGGAAATGTTCTGAAACTCGAGTAAGAATTAGGAATATGAAGAGATGAGTAGGATCTCAGGTATTTTATTTTGAGGTATTGTTAGAAGTGTTGTGGTACGTAGCTACCGGACGTCGGTGTTAGCTGGTTCAGATAATCTTGGGAGATTTGTGAATTATGGAATCATAGTGCTTCTGTGCTATGAGCAAAAGTTGGAAAAGAATATTATTAATGTTGGTAATGATAGTTTATACTCTATTATGATTGTCGGCTACCTATTGACAAATTGAGGACTTGATCACCCTTAATCTCTTGTTGATAGTAGACGGGATCGTATTGGACGTGATAGGCTTATCTGGCTAGTTTGATAATATTGGAAGTGAATGAGTCGGTGCAAGGTGGTACGACGTTGTTTATGTTGTCGACGATTTTGGATGTTCTTGAGAAAGAGCAATTGTTGGGATTGCGGATAGTTGCGCATTTGTATAAGTGTTTCTTGAAGGTTTAATTGATTCATCGTCGAAAAGAGGAATTCTGTCTTGGAGTTCTGTTTTGACGAATTTATTTCCTAGAACTATTGTTGTGTCGAGGGTTGCGTATCGGATGCCAACTTCTGAGTTGGAAGAGTTGAGGAGTCAACTTAAGGATTTCCTTGAGAAGAGGTTTGTTCGTTCGAGTGTGTCGCCGTAGGGTGCACGTGTTTTGTTGGTTAAGAAGGAAGGTTCTATGAGGCTTTGTGTCAATTTTAGACAATGGAGAAAAGTTACAATTAAGGAAAGGTATCCACTTTCGAGGATTGATATTTTGATGGATCAAATTGGTTTGAGCTTGTTTGTTTTGCAAGTTTGATTTGAGGTATAGGTATCATCAGTGTGAAGATGATCATGCTAAGTATTTGAGAATTGTTTTGTCCGTGTTGGGAAGAAGAAGTTGTTTGCTAAGTTTCCATGTGTGAGTTTTTGGTTGAGTGAAGTGAACGTTCAAGGGGTAAGTGGAGGTTTATGCTTTTATGCAAGTTAAGATTTTTGAAAGGATTTATCTGTCACAAGATTTAGAGTTGGCAGTTGTTATTTGTGTTTGGGAAATTTGAAGGCACTAATTATTCGGATCGAGATTTGTGTGTGTAAGTGACTACAAGAGTTTGAAGTATTCGTTTGATCAGAACGAGTTGAATATGAGAAACCATTGCATACGTCTATGTCGATGATTCGAGTATTGTGATATTTGAAACAATTGTGAGATTTGAGTTGGGTTTGTAAAGCGACTTCTTCAAGTGTTGAGCTTTATATGTGAAAGCTTACTTATGGTATTCTTGATGAGATTAGAAAAGGTTAGAAATCGGATTTAAATGGGTTGATAAGATGACATTTATTAGTCAAAGATAAATATGGTGATCTTCGGATTGATAAGAACAATGTCATGGGATGTCATGATCAAGTTTGTGTTCCTAATGTTCGGATTTGAAAAGAGGACTTTGGATGAGGTGTGTCGTGGTGATTTGAGTTTTCATCTTGATGCTGCTAAGATGTATCAAAATTTGAGAAGGTCATTTTTAGTGGCAAGGTAATGAAGAAGGATATGAAGGGATTTGTTTATTTGTGTTTGACTTGTCAGGAGTCGTCTGGTTTCATGTAACTGTTATCCATTCCTGAGTAGAAGTGGAATAGCATTTCTATGGATTTTGTTTCTGGTTTGCCGAGGACGTCGAGTAATTGTGAGGCGATTTGGGTCATTGTGGATATATTGACGAAATCTGCTTACGTTATTTCGATAAGAATGGATTAACCGATGGAAGTACTGGCGAGTGGTATGTTGATAAAATTGTGTGTTGGTTTGTTTGGTTGCATGGTGTTTCGAAAGGTATTGTTCAGATTGAGATCCGAGGTTTATTTCTGAAATTTTGAGAAGGTTCGCAAAGTACTTTGGGTACGAAGTTGCGTTTGAGTTTGGCGTATCATCCTCAAACGGATGGTCAGACTGAGAGGGCGATTTGGTCACTTAAGGATCTATGAGGGCTTGTGTTGTGAAACAAGGATGTGTTTGGATTAGCTTTTTGCCTTTGATTGGATAATACAAAGACTTTTGTCTGGTGTGCGAGCTGACACGGCAGATTAAGAGGTTGAGTATGTTAAGAGAGAACAATGAGTTTCTGGTGAATACTAGAAAGAGCTGGAAGTTGGATATGAAATTGGTAAGTCTGTTTGTTGTGGGAAATCAGAGTGCACATCGGAAGCGTGAAATGACGTGGTTCGTATGTGTATGAATTGTTAAAGTTCAAATTGTGGACAGTGGATGTCGTAGGAACTATAAGACCACCAGATGTTTTGGTTACATGTCTGACTGCTATGTCTTGGCATGGTTATTTGGATGTTGTGCGACCGGGTTGTTGTCTGTGTCTTGATTATTTCTTGTGTTTTGGTGTTAGTCGATGAGTGCATTGTATGGGCATTGCATCTCATTGTCGTTGTTGTGTTTTGGTTGTGTGGCTTTTAGTTAGAGTGATTCTTTGTTGGTGCTGATTGTGTCGTTGCTTCTGTGGCTTGATAGTTGGTTAGTCGGATGCGAGAGCGTATCCAGGTTTGTTTACGTTTGGGATATTTCCGAGGACGGAAATGTTCTAAGTGGGGGAGAGTTGTAACGCCCGGAAAAATAAGTATATGCTTAATTTGGACGTTTGTGACTTTTATTGGAATTTTACCGTTTTTGGAGTCGTTTCAGTCAGTATTAGTTCGGAATGGCGGACTAATATTTAATTGAAGGTTTTCATATTTTTGGTACTAGAAATATTAGTAAGGTAATATTCCGCGTTTTAGGGGCGTTTGAACGATATTTGAGCGTAGGGGCATTTTGGACATTTCCGCGGGGTAGATATTTTCTTTATAAGAAAGAGATATTTGTGAGAAAGGAAAAGGAGTGGAAAGAAAAAGAAGAGAAAGAAAGGGAAGAAAGAAAGAAGAAGAGCAAAGATGGAGAGAAAGTGAAGAAGGGGATTTTGGAGAAGATGAAGAATCAAACAAGGTAAGGGGGTGAATCTAATTTATCTTGGATGTATGATTCTTATAGTCTTGTTCTTGTTTTTGTTCTTGTTCATCTTCTTCATCCTTTCCATATTTTCCATTTCTCTTGTTTTGTAAGGAATTGTGATGTTTTCATGATATAGCAAGATTCAAACATGTCTTGGTTGGTATTTTGTATAGAATCATATCCTTGTTGTGTTATGGTGATTGATCATGTTTGTTTTCCATTTCTATGGCTTGATTGAGTTTGAATAAAATGTTAGGTTTTGAGAAATATTGATGAATCAACCATGAAAGTTGGATGTTATGTTGCTTATATGGTATGTATGTGTTGTATTGGTGTTATAATGATGTTTTGGAGTGGTTTTGGTGGGTATAAGAGGCTTGAGACAGTTCTGGTTCGTGCTGGTTTTTTCTGGGTTTCCGCAGGTCCGCTGAGCGGAGGGGGGTCCGCTGAGCGGAGTTTTCTTTGGCTCGCTTCTGGCAGGGTCCGCTGAGCGGAGCTCAAGCGGCCAACATCATTTTCTGTTTTTCCATAACTTTGAAACTTCGTAACTCTTGGACCGTAACTCCGATTTTGTCGCCGTTCGAAGTGTTGGAAAGCTAACGCAATGAACTATACTATTATCTAATTAAATGATTCATAGGATGTAGTCTCCTATTGTTTTTATTAGGATCAAGTGATGAATTGTGTAGTATGTTCAATTATCCAAACTTTGAAACCTTGTAACTTTTGATTCGTAACTCCGTTTCATACGCCGTTCGAAGCGTTAGGAAGCTAGTTGGATGTTCTATATGATAGTATAGGCTTGGTTAGCTTGTTATGAATTGGTTATGAGGTGTTGTTGATGAAAACACATAATTATTTATATGCGCATTATGATTGGTGAATAATCATAGTGCTTGGTTGCAATTGTTGTTGGGGTGTGGATTAACATGAAATCATGTTCGTATGTGTTATGTATTAATAAATGTTCATACTTGATATGTGACGATGTTTGGTTGTTTGTTGTTAACATGATGTGTGGCCTTATGGCAAGTAGTTGTTGTTATGAGAACGATGTATTATCATTGTTGAATTGTTGTTATTACAACTTGTTGATGATGTATTGATGGAGTTGTGGGCCAATGGCCAATATTAATTTTATGTGATGCAATTATGCGATCATTTATGCCGATGTGGCTAGTATGTTTTGACGGTGAATGTGTGTTGTGTGCTTATTAATGCCCGTGTGGTAATTATGGTGTGATATAATTGATAACGATGTTATTAATTGGTGATGTATCCTTTTGGATAGAATATAAACGGTGTAACGTGAGTATGTGACCGTGTTATATTGTTGATGATGTTGTTGTCATGTAATAGAGTCATGTATTTGCACAGCATGACATTTCATTACGTTAATGGCGGAATGCTATTAATAGGTGGCTTGCGGGCATTGGTTACCAGTAGGAGCTTAATGCTCGGTAACGGTATATTAGCCTGAGTGGCAAGAGGTCATCAGTGGGAGCTACATGCTCGGTGACGACAGCCTGCGGGCTTCCTGAGTGGAATAAAGTCCCAGCATAATGCTCGGCAAGGTGTATTTGTCATAATGACAAGGAGGAGTTTACTCCGGATTTGGTACCACATGCATATGCATAGTCAAGTCTCATTCATCATTGTCTGTCTTTATAATTTATGTTATCATTCATGTGTCACATTACTTATATATTGATTGTGGTTAAATGAGTGGATTACCTTGTTGTATGATTATTGATGATACTTGTTGGCATTACTATATTTGTCATGCTTTTCATTATGAATTATATTCTCACCCTTCTGTTGATTTGATGCTTGAGTGGCATCCTGCAGATTAGCCGCTTTGGGAGTCTTTTGGAAGAGGTAGTTCTCCAGTTGGTCTTGTCGGTCGCTCTGATATGTAACACTAGGTAGTCGGGAGTCTGTTGTTATTTATTTGTATATGACTCTTTTGAACATGTATATGTGATAACGTGCCATTGTGTATTGTAAACACTTTATTTTGGAAAACTCCTGTTTGAGAGAGAGAGCTATACGTATATATATATATGTTCATATCTTCCGTGTGTTATGTATCATGTTATTGGCAGGTGTGTATGCTTTTGGCATCAGTGACGTCCGTTTGTTTTCAAGGTGTTTGTTTGGTTACTTAGTGTAACATCCTAATTGTGTTGTATGAAATTTTAATACTCTGATACTTTCTTGCTTAAATGCTTTGGGTAGAATTGGGGTGTTACAGGGGAAGCTAGCCCGAAAATGCATCATTGCGTTTGGGATATTTTCAAAATTTCTTCATGGCTAAGAAACCAAACTCACTTCACTAAGCAAGCTTGCTATGTTCAATTGCTCTGAACTATTTGCCTATAAATAGAGGGGTCTTTCTCATTCAGAAAACACACCAAAGCAACCATATTCCTTGATTTCTCTTTCTCTTCTCATGCTTATGGTTTTTCAAAGTTCTTTGGCAAGAAGAATCGTTTTCTTCAAACCAGAGCTTCTCTTTGGAAAGTAAGCATTCTAACATCTCAAGGGGGCTCATTTGAGGTGATCCAAGCACCTGGATCACTTCTGTAGGTGAAGGAACACCATTGTTGCTCTCACTTTGGAGCTGTTGCAGTTGGAGGTCCATAGGGCAATTCAGAAGGTTTCCAACAAAGCCAAGCATCCAGACACATTCCTTAGGTCATAGTGAAGCTGTTCAGATGGCTGCAGCTCATCTGTAACTCAAGATTCATCACACTCCATGTCCACTTGAAGCTCAAATCGAAGGTGTCGGGTAGAGCAATTCAGAAGGATTGAAGTCACAATAAGCATTCAGTTAGCATCACTGAGTCCCAAGGAAGCTTTTGGGATCACTCATACAAGCCCAGGTGTTCTCTATCATCCTCACGACCTCCATTTTCAGAGGTAAGTTTTTGAACTCCACCTCTTTAATTTAAGTACTCTTTGTGATAAAGCTCGATACTATCTTGTTCAGCATCATCAGAGGATTTAAAACCCTCTATCATCATTCATTTATTCATCTTGTTTGTCATTTAATTTTAAAATTAGGGTTCATAGATTCTTCATGTTTTCTGAGAAATTAAGTAGCTATAGTTAATATAAATGATTGTTAGTTTCATATCTGGATTCGTGAGGAAATTTAGAGCAAGATTGATGTTTACATCATGCCATTTAGTTGAGAAACCAGAGAGTTAGAAATTTAAAAATCTTTGAGCTCGAGGAAGAAGATGACTATGGTGGCGCACGAAATTCAAATCTATGGGCTAGGTTTATTTTATTTTGAATGGTATGCATTTTATAAACGAATTCATCGTTTGCCCTAGTGGCCTCACATGCGCTCTTAGTCTCCTCATGCCTCAAGTCTGGGGTTCGAATCCCCCTCGCCCCAGACTTTTTGATTTCTTTTATTTTTCAATGATTTATCACTTGTTTTGAAACATAACCAAATGGGTGTGTGTTATAATCACCAAGCGCGCGTTGGCTCATAGTGTTATTTTGAGCTGGTGACTTAGAGGGCGTGTGTTCAAACCTTGGAGGAGACAAACCCAATTTTTTACCACTATTTTTCTTTGTTTTATTCACAAACTTCACACAATTATTTAACCTATCAAATAAATCCATTTTCACCTCATTTTTCACACACTTGTTATTTAATATATCTATTTTGTGAATAATCAAAAAAATCATAAAAATATTATTTATTTCATATATTTTTATTAGGTTTAAAATAGTATGTTTTAAGTGTTTTATTAAATACTTTGAAAATATATATCTTCATTTTGTTTCAACCTAATTATTTTGTGAATAATTTTATGATAAAATCCTAATTATTTAGGTCTTAATTAGGTATAGATTTCATCTTTGCCTTAATTAAGTTGACTTTTGTCAATATTCAAAACTGTTTTCAATCTCTGATTAAACGGACGATTAAGGTTTTCAAACAACAAAACCTTATATCTTTTCAATCATCATTCAACTGTTTTTTTCATAAACAGTAAATCATTTCAATGGGCCTCTAATAGAGTGTAAGTCCCAGCACCTTTTTCTTTTCATAGTTTGTTTTCAAAAGCTGTATTTACAAAATCTTCTTTCTGTTTTCAAAACATTCTTCTGGTATTTGAAGGGCATTATTCCCGATGAAACTCTTCAGATTAGGCTTTTCAAAACATACTTCTTCAAAGGCCTCCACTCCATCCAGGTTAGGCTTTACAAGCTTTCCATTTACAGTCTTTATTTAAATTACTGTCAAATATAGAACTGTTTATATATTATTTAGAACTACGTTTGAGTGTGAACCCTAGGACAGTTAAACTATATATATATTATAGGAATATGACCTAGGATTGAGAATGTCTTCCCGGTGAAGGCTCTTTCCTAATTAGAGATCTGTAGTTCAAACCCCCAAGATGAATTATTCCCGGTGAAACATCTTGGCAAAAACCTTAGAACAAAAAATAGGACACATCCACCCAAAGAGGAATTATTCCCGGTGAAACCTCTTACCCATTTGCTTAAAGCCAAAATAAGTTCAAAACCACATAGCTTTCTCTTGTGCTATAACAAGGACCCTCGATGACCCTCGATTAGCCTCCTCTTGGGCTTTGTACAAGGACCCACAGGCTTCTTAAAAGCATTTCCAGCTTCCTCTTGAGCTTGTATACAAGGACCCATCAGGTTTCTTATAAACATAGGAACAGGTCTTTAGTTACCTTTTAGCCTATCCTGGTGAGTTTCTTCCACTCTTCAAACCAGACTTTAAACAAGCTAAGATTGTCTCAATTTCATATTGAGTACACTTTTTGGAATGAGAGACATGGACAGTCTCTGTCAGCCTTATCTTCATCAATCTTCCTTAGCAGAGTCTAGGATCCATATTTGCTTATCCTCAGCAAGTGTCAGCCTTAATCTTGGGCTTTAAAACAAGAAGTCTCCAATAGATAATCTTTCTGCCAAATCATTCCTTCATTTTAACAAAAACCCCTGGAAAGGGTCAGCCTCCAAAATCACTCCTTAAAAACCAAAGATTCATTCTCTTAAGAGATAATTTCCCCAAAAGAGTCAAAACCCCTGGAAAGGGTCAGCCTCCAAAAAACATGATAAAAATCAATCTTTTAATAGACAATTTCTCCAGCTGAATCAAAACCCCTGGAAAGGGTTAGCTTCCAAAAAACATAAAAATAAATCAGTTTGTTAGAACCTCTAGCAGAATAAAACTCCCCCCAGTGAGTCCTTCTTTTAGTAGCCACAACCTTGGGCTTTGTACAAGGCAGATAAACCATATTTCCCTGTGTCAAAGATTCCTAATCTCTAGGATCTTTTCCCCATAGAGTCTTCCACACTCAGTTAATTTAAGAGTCCGCCACAACCTTGGGCTTTGTACAAGGCAGAAAATAATCTTTTCCCTAGCTAGAGTAGCCACAACCTTGGGCTTCATACAAGGCACAAATTAAATAACCATCCTCAACAGTTAGCCACAACCTTGGGCTTTGTACAAGGCACACAAATAGAGTCTCCCTAAGTAGAGTCAGCCTCAATTCTGGGCTTTGTACAGAACACCAAATAAAATCCATCAATTAAACACTCTCGAATTAGAGTCAGCCTCAATTCTGGGCTTCGTACAGAACACAAAAACTCCTTAGTTTAAATTCTCCCCAGTAGAGTTATCTCCCAGAGTCATTAAAATCAATCAAAAGCCTCAAGCTTGGGCCTCATTCAAGCCAGCTAAAAAATCAAATCTTCATAGGTAGATATTTCTCTTATCTCACCATAAATAAACAATCATTTCAAACAATCATCATTTCAAACAAATCATCATTTCTCCCATTTAGGACACTGAAAGGCATGCTCTGGCAACACACCCAGACTTGTACGACCCTTTCCCTAATTTGGTTGAGAATCTTTCATTTTAGAGGCACGATGGCTGTCATACTTGATCAACCAAGTAGACTCCCCTCTTAATGAAACATCATTTTTTTAGTTATTCTGTCACTCTTTTAATGTTTGTGGTGGAATAGTAGAAATACCTCTCTGTAAAGATGATTTCATGTCTCTTTATTGTAAACAGAGATTTAATTCAAAGCTTCAACCTTGAGCTTCAAGCAAGGCACCAAAAATCTTTAATTTCCCTAGTTAGTTCCCCGAACTACATTAAGCTCTGACTTCCACTAGGGATATGTAGGCATGAGGTTCACAAGGAATCTCAGCGAGCTAATAAAATACCAAAAATAGTCAGTTTGTCTGTCTGTCTTTTTAAATCAATTCAGTTCTCTCTCCTAACACAAAGGAGAAACTTTCCCAATTATTAGCAACAAACACAATCACAATGACACAGAGAAGGTTCCCGTAGAGTACTACGGATATGTAGGGTGCTTAAACTCTTCCCTATGTATAACCGACCCCCCAAACTCCAGAATTTCTAGTCTAGGTGAATCCCCACACTTAGCAAACTCCTAGGGTTTAGTTGAGATCTTTTTTCCCCTTTCCTACTCGTAGGACAATAAGAAAGTTCGTGTGATATCGTAGGAAGAACTGAAACAAAATTCATCCCATCCCGGGCGCATTCTCCTTCCAAATTTCGCGTGAAGGGTCTAGCGTGCCGTCCTCCCAAGTGAAACGGGGAGGTAAAAAAAACGACACCACAGTGCCACAACTTAAACCATAACTCAAGGTCCTCTAATACCTCAATATTATCCATTCATATCATCCATTTGATGAGGATAGCTTGATTCACTTGAAATCTCCAGAAACGCGATTCACCTAAAAAAGTCAACTGTACAAGATCACCTTTGACTTTTTGGATTTTTGGTCAACCATGGACTTTTGAAGATTTGAATCATCAATATATGATATTTGAAGTCATTTGATCAAGAAAAATCATGAAAATAAATCAAGAATCAAAAAGTTTAAGTTTGACTTTTCATACTTAGAAAATTTTTCTAAGTGTTTTCAAGGGTTTTTTCCAAACTTTGGAAGGGAATATCTCAAACTTTCAAGTACAAACTGAAAAAAACTTCCAACATTAAAGTTGTAGATTTTGGTCCAATGAACAACTTTGTCACATATAATTTTTTGACAAAAGATCAACCATTTAAGAGATATGGAGCTTCAAAGTTGGTACCTTTTGGAAAATTCACAAAAAGACATAGTTTTTTCCAAACTTTATGGGTCTTTTTCACCAATTTCCTTAAGGATCTTGAGGAAAATTTTAACTAATGAATTGAAGTACATACCAAGGGATTTCCAAAATGTCCAAGAGCATGAAAAAATGTTGAGTGGAGCTAGGGTTTTGGAATTTGTCATTAGAGGTCCTTAAGCTTGAATTATAAGCCATTTTCACAAAGTTTCAAAACACTTTTTGGAGTATGATGCAAGCAATGACTAAATCAAGTGATGCAAGCAAGATTCTTATCTCAAAAGATAAGATTGGAAGAAGATAAGAAACACTTGAGATTTTTAACCATGGTTAAAGTTTTTAACCTTATGCATTAAATGAAAAGATACCATTTTATCTCTTAAGCCAAAATCATAATTGCTATCTCAACTTGCTTGGCTTTGAAGTCAGATCCTTTGGCCTATAAATAGAGGTCCAAACTTCATTCAAAAACACACCAAAACCTTTCAAAGCATGGGTTTTCTCTTCCTTTCTTAGAATGCAAGTTTCTTATGTTTCAAAGAGGAAGAAATCCCAACTTCCAAACCCTTGAAGTTCTGGTAAGGCAGACTCAGAATGTCATACACAATGTCACGACACCTTTTCTGTCATCAGCTTAGCTGAGGCAGTACATACAGATCCCCCAAATTTTGATTACTTCTTGCATGCAGAAGTCCATGAGTGTCGGGATCTTATAAGTTCAGTTAACACAAATAAATCTGCTTTGCAGAGGTTCTGTGACAACACAGTCATTAAGCAAAACACTAATGTCATGCACGAAGTTAAGACATCCAGACTGAACAAACAAATAAACAATGCAAAAACATAAACAACACAGAGAATTGTTCACCAGTTCGGTTCTAACTAACCTACTCTGGGTGCAACCAAGCCAGGAAGGAAATCCACTATCAGTAGTCTTAATTTGAAGCTAAACTCCCCCGTTTACAACTTCGCACTTAAACCCTACCCAATGCAATCTTTAACTAGGTTCTCCCTAGATATGGAATGTCTTCATTCCACTCCCAATCATAGCAATGATGTCTAGCAGTCAACAACTTAGCCACTACATCAACAGCCTAATTCCCAACACTTTAAACACAGACAAACACAACGTTAACTTGAAGTTGCTTACAAGCTTCCTCCAAGAACAAAACTTCACTCATTGCTTCACAGCTTCTGAGTGATTAAAATAAACCTCTCACCTACATGTTTTGAGGCACAAATCAGTGACCATCCCATACACCGGGTGGTTCACCTACACGGCTAACCCTAGAAACTACATCTTCCCAGCTCGGGCTGTTAGCACTCAAAATTAGGTTACAAAGGTTTCTATTTATAACCTGATCCCAGTTGGACTTGGGCTTACAAATCGCAGCACTCTTGCTGTTACAAATCAACAATTTTCTTCTGCTACAAGTAAGGTCTTCAATCATAAGTTTCCTAATTTATCTCCTAAATTAGAAACCGTTGAATCTTCAATCTCCAGATTTGATTCTTCAATATTCTGACTTGATTCTTTGACCTTTAAATATGCCCCACATAGGATTACATAATATTCTCATAGAATATTCTGTATCTGTTTAAGATCAAACTGAATCTTTCTTCCTCAGTTCTGCAGGCGTGATGTCATGGTTGAAGTCATGACATTCCATATAACATCTTGCTTTAGTACCTGTTTTGTTCTTTTCATATTTGCAAGACTTATACAATATTACATTCAGCTGCTATTATGTTTTAACCAAGCATGGATGCCAATAAGACAATTCTACATAGCAGAACATCAACAACCACTTTTTTCATTCATTTTCTTCACAAATTCATTTAATCATTTAACATATCAAATGAATTCATTTTTTATTGATTTTTTGCACACTTCTCATTTAGTATATATATTTTATGAATGTAAAAAAAAATCACAAAAATAATATTTATTTAATATATTTTTATTAGGTTTAAAATGACTTGTTTTTAAGTGTTTTTTAATACTTTAAATTTAGTTTTTCATTTGATTTTCAAAACCTAATCATTTGTAAATATCTTGTGATCAAACCCTAATCACTTAGGTCTTAATTAGGCATAGGCTTTGTCCTTACCTTAATTAAGTTAATTTTCAAACTATTTTTCAATCCTTGATTAAACAAACGATCAAAGTTTTCAAACAACGAAACCTTGCATCTTTTAACAAATCATTCAACTGTTTTTTTCAAAACAACAAACAATGGGCATCCCTTAAGGTATAAGCCCAACTCCCTTGTATAAAATTAGGTCTTTCTTTGTATATACGCCTATCTTTTTATACCCCGATCAATTTGATTTAAACCTTTGAATACAAATCAAAATTAGGGTTTTCTTCAAAACCTTTTTCTAAAAAAAAACACTTGGGCCTCTCCTTGAGTATAAGCCCCACTCCGGTGTACATAACCTTGTTTAATAAGCCGTTCATCCTTTAAGGTATATTTCCTTCATAAACTCCAATGTACACACACACTTTGTCATATATACTTGTTCATACTTGTTCATATACTTGTTCATGTTATATGCTTGTTCAACTTAGTACAACACTAGGTTCCCCATAGCCTCCTATTAGGCTTCGTGCAAAGAATTTCTCTTAGCTAGGTTAGGACATATAGTATGGTTTCCCGGTGAAATCGCTCTAAGAGCTCAAACCAACTATACCATGCATCCTCTTGGGCTTCATACAAACGACTGTGCCTCCCATAGCCTCCTCTTGGGCTTACAATGCAAGGACCCTCGATTGTCCCTCCCATAGCCTCCTCATGGGCTTACAATGCAAGGACCCTCGAATAGCCTCCTCTTGGGCTTCATACAAGGACCCACGGGCTTCTTAAAAGCATCCCCATATCATAATCAAATACCCTAGGAGATTAGACATTTATCATCTCTATGACAGGAGTATCTCTTCTATATCATCACAATCAAACTTTTTGCACCACGGCTGGCTCATCAAACTTTTTGCCACAAGGATGGCTAATTAAACTTTTTGCCACAAGGCTGCCTAATCATACTTTTTTCCACAAGGTTGGCTAAACAAAACATCTTTATCATTCTAAGAACCATAAGTGGCACATCCCAGGTCTTATAATGAAAAGATTCAAACAAAATCAACAGATGTATGTGATGAAATAGATTAGATACATCGATCATTGAGATGACATTTGTCTCTTATCCTTTGCTTCCGCTAGCATAAGTGGGAACTACAATTGCTCTGACTTTCTCAACATCCTTTTGAGAATACGTAGGCACAAGGTCTTATCCTTGGCGAGCATACTTCTATCTCCCTCAAACCACTCAAACCTTAGCTTCCCGTAGACCTCGAGCTACAGTTGCTCTGATTCCCTCTAAGGGATATGTATGTAGAAGATTGCGATGATCTTTGCGAGCGTAATGAAACAACCCATTTAGTACCCCATCTATCCCACAAAGGAGAAACTTTCCTAATAACATAGCAAGAAATAAACAAACAAGTGTAACAAAGGATCCTATAGAGTACTATAAATACGTAGGGTGCTAATACCTTCCCTTCGTATAACCAACCCCTTACCCGGAATCTCTCCCCCTTGCATTGCTTTTAATTTTATATTATTTGCATTGCATATCTTTTAAGGTTTGTGCAACTTTTTCCCTTTTCCTACTTTGGAAACAATAAAAAGTTTGGTCGTGACCCAAAAACAAAAAATCTTTTTTTGAGCCCGAGCCTAAAAAAGGCATCTGGTGTCTCTCCCGATTTTTCACCACGACAGCTACCCGGTTACGTGTTTACATCAATGTATTTGCTATTTTCCAAACTCAGCTGTAATCGGTTACAACAGAGATGGTAATCGGTTACAGTCGCAAAAAATGCATTGTTTCCTTATTTTTCCACGCGGTAATCGGTTACAGCACTGCTGCTACTCGGTTACAGCGTGCACAGTATAAAAAATATCAGTTTTGACAGCATCTCAGCCCCTCTATTCATCACTATTTCATACTAATACGAATACCATACCAAAACAGAGCCAATTCCAACAATTCAACATAATTCTATCACATCACAATTCTATCTAACAACCATAAACATTCATAACCATACCATTGCATCAAAATCACATAATTGAACCTAAAACCTCAAAACCCCAAAACCTAGAACACATGCACTTGAGAAAACTAACCCACCTAATCAATCCCATCATTCATGAATGCATAATAGATGATAATCGGAAGAATCCCCCTTACCTTAGCAAAAGTTCTTGGTTCTTCCTCTTCCTCTTCCTTAGCTCTTCCACGTTCTTCTATTCTCCTTCTCTCTTGTTCTTTTTCTTTCTATTTTTTAATTTCCTTCTTTTCCTTCTTTTATGAAAAATAGAATATAACTTTAGTAAAGGCCTAACAATCAACACCCCTCTTTACTAAACACAACACTGGCCCAATAACATTATTTCCCAATTTCTCCGTTTAATCCAATTAAATTACTGAATAATTAATTTAAATTCTAATTAAATTAATAAATGGGAAATATGGGGTGTTACAACTCTCCCCCACTAAAAGAGTTTTCGTCCTTAAAAACGTACCTCAAGTAAAGAGTTCAGGATAGGAGTCCTTCATCTGACTCTCCAGTTCCCAGGTAACATTTTCACCTGTTGGTCCTCCCCAAGCTACCCTGACCAAAGCTGTCTCTTTACCACGTAATTGCTTCAACTTTCGATCTCCAATCCTCATAGGTAACGCTTCAACCGTCAAGTTGTCCTTCACATGTACATCATCCACTTGAATCACATGAGAAGGATCCGCAATGTTTTTCCTCAACTGAGATACATGGAATACATCATGCAAATTCGCAAGCATCGGCAATAAAGCAATATGATACGCTATTTCCCCTACTCTTTCCGTAATCTGAAACGGACCATTAAAATGTGATGTCAATTTCTTTGACTTTAGCGCTCGACCAACACTAGTCATAGGAGTAACTCTCGGAAATACATGATCTCCCTCTTGAAACTCAAGAGTCCTCCTCCTCTTGTCATGGTAACTCTTCTGACGACTCTGAGAAGCTTTCATCTTCTCCTAAATCATCTTAATCTTTTCTGTAGTCTGTTGGACAATTTCCGGTCCAATCACCGCACTCTCACCATATTCATACCAGCATAACGGCATCCTACACCTCCTACCATACAAAACCTCAAACGGAGCCATACCAATACTCGAATGAAAACTATTGTTGTAGATAAATTCAATCAAAGGTAAATAACTATCCCAAGCATCACCTTTCTATAATACACATGCCCGCAACAATTCTTCCAACGACTGAATCGTCCTCTCTATCTGACCATCAGTCTGCGGATGATAAGCAGAACTCAATCTCAACTTAGTACCCAAAGATTTCTGCAAACCTTCCGAGAATTTAGATGTAAACCTTGTATCTCTATCAGACATATTACTCGAAGGAATACCATGTAGACTCACTATCTTCTCAATATACAATTGAGCTAACTTCTCCATCGGATAATCCATTCTCATTGGTATAAAATGAGAAGACTTCGACAATCTGTCCACGATCACCCAAATAGCTTCACAGTTCTTAACTGTCCTTGGAAAACCAGAAACAAAATCCATTGATATGCAGTCCCACTTTCATTCTGGAATAAACCACGGTTGCATAACTCCATACGGCTTCTGATGTTCAATCTTTGACTTCTGACAAGTCTAACAAGAATAAACAAACTCATCAATTTCTTTCTTCATTCTAGGCCACCAAAATAACTTTTTCAAATCATGATACATCTTGGTATCACCAGGATGAATACTCAATCCACTACGGTGTCCTTCTTCGAGAATACTCTTCCTAAGCTCAGTAACTTCAGGAACACAAACTCTATCACCAAACCTCATTATACCATTCTCGTCAATTTGGAAATTACCTCTTTTACCTTGGTTAATCAAAGTCAATCTATCAACCAACTCAACATCAATTTTCTAACTTGCTCTAATCTCATCAAGAATACCACTTGTCAGCTTTAGCATACCCAATTTAACACTATTAGGAGTACCTTCACATACCAACTCAAGTCTCTTAATTGTTCAAGTAAATTCAATTCTCTCACCATTAGCATAGACATATGTAAGGACTTCCTACTCAATGCATCAGAAACCACGTCCGCCTTACTTGGATGGTAATTCAGCCCAAAATCATAATCCTTAAGGAACTCTAACCATCTCTTTTTCCTCATATTAAGCTCTTTCTGATCAAAGAGGTACTTTAGACTCTTGTGATCACTAAACATTTCAAATCTCGAACCATACAAATAATGTCTCCATAATTTCAACACAAAGACCACAGATGCCAACTCTAAATCATGAGTCGAATAATTCCTTTCATGAACCTTAAGTTGTCTCGATGCATAAGCAACTACTTGTTGATTCTGCATCAATACACCACTTAATCCCATCAATGAAGCATCACAGTATACTACAAATGATTCTGCGGAATTTGGCAAAATCAGAATAGGAGCACTAGCCAACCTCCTCTTTAACTCTTGGAATCCTTCTTCACACTTTGAATCCCAAATGAATGCTTGCCCCTTTCTAGTCAACTTAGTTAACGGTAATGCTAACTTCAAAAATCCTTCTATGAACTTTCTGTAGTAACCTGCAAGACCAAGAAAACTACGAATCTCGGAAATAGATTTCGGAGCTTCCCACCGTGATACCGCTTCTACCTTCGTAGGATCTACGACAATACCATCTTTGGAAATCACATGACCAAGAAAGCTTACTTCACTCAACCAAAACTCACACTTCGATAAATTAGCATAAAGCTTCTTCTCTTTCAGTAATTCCAATATAACTCTTAGATGTTCTGCATGTTCTTCTTCGCTTTTGGAATATATCAGAATATCGTCTATAAACACCACTACGAACTTATCAAGATAAGGATGAAAGATCCTATTCATATACTCTATGGAAACACCAGGTGCAATAGTTACTCCGAAGGTATCACTGTATACTCGTAATGACCATACCTTGTTCTGAATGTAGTCTTCTGAATATCGCCCGCTTTTACACGAATTTGGTGATATCCAGACCTCAGATCAATTTTACTGAATACACATGCTCCAACCAGTTGATCCATCAAATCATCAATCCTCAGCAAGAGATACCGATTCTTAATAGTAACTTTATTCAATTGTCTATAGTCCATACACAACCTCATAGAACCTTCTTTCTTCTTTACCAATAACACTGGTGCACCCCACGGCGAAACACTTGGACGAATAAATTCTTTCTCTAACAACTCTTCTAATTGACTCTTCAATTCATCCAACTCAGATGCTGACATACGATGAGGCGCCATCGACACAGGACTAGTTCCAGGAATCCATTCAATAGCAAATTCCACTTCTCTCTCAGGTGGCAATTCTCTAACATATTCTGGAAAAACTTTTGGAAAGTCACATACCACTGGTAATTCACTATGTTAGAACAAGATTGAGAATCTCTATTCAGAATCTAGTTTTGATGATAACAAACGTATATTTTGTGAGTAACAATTTTATTACTAATGGTTTCATTTAGTGTGAAGATATTATGTTATAAACCTTATACAGGATTCATCAGAAATAAAGACAACATCAGAAACTGGCTCAGATATGAAAGAAGAATCAAACATCTAGAAAACTGAAGAAGCTAACAGTCATCATTCCAAAATAGTCTCAATCAGAAAGTACATCAGAAGATCACGCACGAAGAAAGATCAGAAATTCTGAAGTTACAAGTTCTGAAGCTACGACGCAGAGACATGCAGGATACAAACATCAATAGAAGTCACGTACAAGCTAATAAAGAATCTACAGCTCAGCATACAAATTGAATAAAATACAAAGAGCTTAAGATCAAAGGGAGAGCCGTTAGAAACATCATCACATGCAAAACGGTTACAACATTTAAGAGGAACAACTCCAAAGGTTAAAAGAAGAAGCAAGCCACATGCAGCACGTTGGAAAGACAAAGCTTAACAAAGAAACACGCCATCCACTATAATCATCATGTTGAAGATAAGGTTCTTCCAAGAGCAACACTTGTCATTCATGAGCAAATCGAGACAAAGGCTTTCAAAGCAATATTTAAACAAATCTCAACGGCTAAACTCCAACGGTAACATACCAAGCTCTATAAATAGACCAAGCTTCAAAACATGAAGATATGCATTCTTGTATGCATCTGAGTATGCATATAGAATGAGCATCAAATTATGTATCCATGATACATCTACAGAGAGAAGAAAATGAGTGATCTTGAGATAAAATCTGTAGTGAGAAACTGAGCATGAAAGTATAAAAGAAGAAATGGTCATGCATCAGAAGTTATAGAAGAGGCAACATACATGAAGAGTATGACGAAACAGAATGCCAAAAACATCAGCCTACTAGAAGAGAAGTTCGATTGAAGTTGAACAGATACTGCTAAATAAGCAGTATACTTCATAGAAGAACTAAGCAATACACTCATGAAAGATGCATTAATAGTTGATGATGAAGACAAAATCTAAAGAGTTAAGAGTTGTCGCTTCTTATCTGATTATGGGAAAAGAAGGTGATGATCTTTCTGAAGGAACAATCAAATGCAAGAGAAGTTGCTCAACATATGCTTAATCAGAATTAATGGAGATGGTCTTACAAGAAGGAGTGATTTCTCCAAAACTTCAACCTCCATATTCAAGGAACAAACATCAGAATCAAAGAAGCAAATCGACATAAGAGATGTTGCTCTTAACCTACTTAAAGAAGAATGAAGATGAAGATCAAATCGAAAAATCAATTATTATAGAGAGCAAGTATTCTAATTCTGCCTATCAATCAGTGAAGCAAAGATCTCATCAAAAAGTTAAAGTAAAGAAGACTGCAAGATAGTTTACTTCTTGTATGTACAAATGAAGCACAAGAGCTGTTGCTCACATTGTGTTAATTCTTAGCAAATGACTGAAAACTATTTGTACTTAATGTAGGAGAATATCTGCTTAATTTAGAAGCACTCATGTAATCTCCAGAAGTTGCCTTGAGCGACCAGTTGAGGTCATAAGCTTGAGAAGACAATTGGATAAGGTCATTATGGAAATCTCTTGGAGACCAAGTCAAGGTCAGAAGTCTAGGAGTCAATGGATGTTATATCTCGTGGAGATTACTGAACAGTCCATTGTAGTTAGTCAAAAGCAGTTGGCTTGTGCAGGGTTAGTCACAGCGGGTAGCCTGTGCAGGATTCCTGAGTCAATGAACGTTATATCTCGTGGAGATCACTGAACGGGTCATTGTCTAGATGGTTAGTCACAACTGTTGGCTGTGCAGGTTGTTAATCACGACGGAGGATCGTACAGTTGTAATCAAGATCTGTTATACTAGATTAAGAACTTTGGACAGAGGCAAATCACCTGAAGAAGGTGGACTGGAGGTAGCCTTGTTTAGAAAGTGAACCAGGATAAAAATAAATGTGTCTTTTACTTTCTGTACTATTCGTTTTAACTTAGAACATTCAAGCAAAATCTCTTTAGAACTGTACTGAGACAAGTCAGAAGTTTGGATGACACACAGAAGTTAAAATGAACATCTCATTGGTTATGTAGTTTTACTTCCATATGCTTCCGCAACACCAAAAAAATAATCCAATAGATGATAAAACGAAAGAAAGAAAAAACGTTAAAAATAAAGGAAATTTTAATATGGTAAAGAACATAATTCAATCCCCCCTTTCTTGTCTTTTTCTCCACCTTCAATTGGTATCAGAGCATGGCTCTGTATTGATCTCAAGATCAAACACTTAACAGTGTAGAGAGATCCAGAAGGAGAAAAACAACACTGAGCAGAATATCAACGTCATATTCCAACACTTAGTATAATCAGAAGATGTCAAGGCAAAAATCACAATACTATGTGCACATCATCTACTCATCATAAGGAGTTATGCGGATCAGCATTCAAGTTTGAAGAATCTCAAGACATCAGAAAGAAGAATGTATACTTAATGGAAATATATGAAGATATTCAAGATCAAGGATTAGCAAACATAACTGATCAGTGCTAAGACTGTCAACTTCAACTCATTAGAATCTAATTAGAGAAAGAAGTCAAGGTAGAACAAGATTGTAAAGCTAAGTTTCTGAAGCACAGAAAGGAAGAACTTCTACTAAAGAAGACACTCTCTCTCATGAAAGATAGAAGAAAAAGTTATCTTCAATACAATCAGATCTTTCTAAAACTCTCTGTTTTATAATTCTACTAACCTCAAAATGAGTTTATTGTTTATGTACATAAATTTCTTCTGCATATTTAGTTTTAATTATTGCCTACTCTACTACCTGTCATACTATCCATGCATATGCAGCATCTCTGTTTTAACATTTACTACTGCAGTTATTATTACTAAGCACTTACATAAAGGATTCTTGTGTAGTCATACTCACTTACCTTACTATCAGCTCTGCTCCTCATACACCTAAGATGATTTGAAATAGGACAGCTGCAGTCACCTACTTTTAGTCAAACTAGAACCTAACATATGTCAGTATCTTTCATATGTTCATGCATGCTCACTAGACATTAAGAAAAGACTAAAGCCCTAAAGTATGCATCAGAACCCTGTCTCATCAGGACTAACTCTCCCTTTTCACTCCCTACATAAACAAAACCTTGAGCTAAACTGTTCTCATCAAAAACTCTTATTCTCCCAAACAAAATTTACTTCAAATCTCTCTCATATATATCAAACATGTCAACCATGACTTATCATGGAGATGTAAACTACCTGAAGGCCATAATCGAAAAGGATCCAAATCTTTCCTTTCTCCTGCAAGATGCAAGAGAATTAACATCAAGCTTTCAAATTCAAAATTGGAAAAATTACTTCACTATACTTCGAGGTCCTGTTTACCCTGTCTTGATAAAAGAATTCTAGAAATTTGCTAGAATCAGTGATGGAAACACCATCACCTCTGAAATCTTTAAGCTTCCCATTTCTATTACCCTTTCATCTGTTGTCAAAGCCACAAGTTGTGTCTCATCTAGAGTCACCCTTGAAGAATTCCAATCAGATTTAAGATTAGTTGAAATCTTCAAAATCCTGTTCAATGATTCTGTTCCTTATGATCCAAACAATCCTGAAAACCTTCTCCATTATCCAAAAATCTGGTTCAAGTTCATTTTAACAAACCTTCGTCCTAGAATGCCAGTCAGGGATGTCCTGACCCACAATGACCGAGTATTGGTGTTTCCATTGACATACCACCATAGGATTAACCTTCCTAAAACAATCTCCAGCCACCTTAAAGACACCATCAACATATCCAAAAATCAGGATCACTTTCACATACCTTATGGAAGAGTAATCTCTGAGCTAATCATGAACGGTGATATCTTTAGATTTGTTAGTCTAGCAAGACCTAAGAGAGCTCTCACATATGAAAGATGTGATCGAGTTGAAAAGATAGAAGAACTCGAGCACTAATTTCTCCCATGGAGAAATTCAAGTTCAAATTAAAGTATGCTCAACCAGGACTAGTAGAAGAAGAATAGTTAATCTATGTCCAATATTGTAGTGATCTGATGATCAAATGTGTACCTTAGTTCTTAGTAAAATCAATGACTAAATCATTCCTTCTATCTAAATCTGTCAGATTATCTCAATATAGGAACATAACAAGATTTAATTCAATTTTTTATCCTCACAAGATTTACACCATCTTAGACTTACTAAAAGGCAAAAACAGTCCAAGAATTTAAAATCATAAACATATTATCTAATACCTGGAAAGAGTTCAAAAATAAAAAGAGGATTTAGAAAAGTCTTAGAAAATCCCAACCTCATTAGTTTGTCTAAACTAACACACAATCAACAGCAAGTAATTATCCTTCCTAGGTACCATGCAAGATATTAGTAATGATAATCTCAAGTAGCACAATAGTCACAAAATCATCTTAACTTCCTCCATGCGTCTCTGTGTAATAATTAACACTACAAACTAGGCTCATCTCCCTTGAAAATCATTACTCCTTGAAACCCTTCCACTCCCTGACCGCCTTTATAAAATCCTTCAGCCTTCAACCCAAAACCTCACTGCTTCTTCTCATCAAATTTATTCCTCTAACCCAGCAAGACTCTAGCTTCATGTCTGTCAGAACCTTCACTGGAAATGAGAACATGCTTGTGATCATCAATGAGACGAATCTGAGAGACTCAAGTGATGAGTACAGTCTCCACAAACTCTTTGAGTCTAAAGGCTGGAACATATACAAGGAAATCCTCAACAAACCCATCTACCCAAACCTTGTGAAGAACTTCTGGCTCTATGCTTCTGTGAGCAGTGATAGGCAAAGCATTACATCTCACATTTTCAGCTCCAAAATTATCATTACAAAGGACTCCATTACTGAAGCAATTCAGTGTCCATCTGGTCATGGCCTAGTATCTCTAGAATTTCTTGATCACCTTGCTAGAATCCATCATTCGGGCTTCTCCAAGCTTCCTATCGCCCTCAAGAGATTCTATAACAACCCAAAGAAATTAAAACTCATAAGCAACATCTGGTATGAGTTCATAATATCAAACATCATGCCCCGAATAATAGGTTAGAACATTCTATCCTCACGAGATAGATATCTTGCCATCTATCTTCACAACGGTGGTAGGATAAACCTGTCAGCCATCATCTTCACTCACCTGAAGGAAATTATCATGTTCTCCAGAACTTCTTAGGAGATTTTCTATATACCTTATGGGAGAATCATCTCTGAGCTAATTGAGAAAGCAGGAATTCTCTCTCACCTTAGGAAAATCGCGCTAGCTAAGAGTAACATCCTGTCTAGATATAGGTATGAATTTTTTGAGTTTGATTATTCTCAGCTGTAATGTTTCAAGTATTTTCAAATATTCTGCTTATTAAAATGCATGATTCTATTATTGAATGTTCTATCTTATTCATAAAATTGAAGATTAATGTTCTGATATAATCTAAAATGTTCTGACCTGACACAAATGAAGCTAAAATCTCAAATACATTCTTGACTTGTGTATCAGAAGTATTGGTTTTACAGGAAAATCTATAACTTAAAGGAATACTCTGTTAGATCTTCCAAAATGATACACGCATTCATAGCCAAAATATTCTGAAGAAACAGGCAGAAGATACTATTTTAGAGGGGGAGCCTTAAATCAGAGCATTAATTCATAAGGATATCAAATTCAGGGGGAGATTATACATTTTAGGGGGAGAAATTATTTCTAAATTTGATAACATCTAAACCCCCTTCAAGTTTTTTGATTATGACAAAAAGGGAGGAGAAAAGAAATATATTTTGATGAACAAACAAGGAAGAAGTGTACCTTTCAAAAAGGGAGAAAGAAGTAGATCTTGATATGATTTAAATCTAAGTTGCTTGATTGCACATGTTAAAGGGATGAAATATATTCACTGGCTTAATTATTATTATCATCTCATAAAATTGTTCCATTAAAATACTTTTTTTTTTCATCATCAAAAAGGGGGAGATTGTTAGAACAAGATTGAGAATCTCTGTTCAGAATCTAGTTTTGATGATAACAAACGTATATTTTGTGAGTAACAATTTTATTACTAATGGTTTCATTTAGTGTGCAGATATTAGGCTATAAACCTTATACAGGATTCATTAGAAGCATATTATAAAGACTACATTAGAAATTGGCTCAGATATGAAAGAAGAATCAAACATCTAGAAGACCGAAGAAGCTAAAAGTCATAATATCAAATAAGCCTCAATCAAAAAGTACAACAGAAAGCTTCAAGGAAAATGAACAAGAAAGATCAGCTATAAGAAGCTTTGCAACATCAGAAGATCACGCACGAAGAAAGATCAGAAGTTCTGAAGTTACAAGTTCTTAAGCTACGACGCAGAGACATGCAAGATACAAACATCAATAGAAGTCACGTACAAGCCAATAAAGAATCTACAGCTCAACATACAAATTGAATAAAATACAAAGAGCTTAATATCAAAGGGAGAGCCGTTAGAAACATCATCACATGCAAAACAATTACAACATTTAAGAGGAACGACTCCCAAGGTTAAAAGAAGAAGCAAGCCATATGCAGCGCGTTGGAAAGACTAAGCTTAAACAAAGAAACACACCATCCACTATAATTATCATATTGAAGATAAGGTTCTGCCAAGAGCAACACATGTCATTCATGAGCAAATCGAGACAAAGGCTTTCAAAGTAATATTCAAACAAACCTCAACGGCTAAACTCCAACGGTAACATACCAAGCTCTATAAATAGACCAAGCTTCAAAACATGAATATATGCGTTCTTGTATGCATCTGAGTATGCATCTAGAATGAGCATCAGATTATGTATCCATGATACATCTACAGAAAGTAGAAAATGAGTGATCTTGAGAGAAAATCTGTAGTGAGAAACCGAGCATGAAAGTATAAAAGAAGAAATGGTCATGCATCAAAAGTTATAGAAGAGGCAACATGCATGGAGAGTATGATGAAACATAATGCCAAAAACATCAGCCTACTAGAAGAGAAGTTCGATTGGAGTTGAACAGATCCTGCTAAATAAGCAGTATACTTCATAGAAGAACCAAGAAATACACTAACGAAAGATGCATCAAAAGTTCATGATGAAGACAAAATCTAAAGAGTTAAAAGTTGTCGCTCCTTATCTAATTTTGGGAAAAGAAGATGCTGATCTTTCTGAAGGAACAATCAAATGCAAGAGAAGTTGCTCAACATATGCTTAATCAGAATTAATGGAGATGGTCTTACAAGAAGGAGTGATTTCTCCAAAACTTCAACCTCCATATTCAAGGAACAAAGATCAGAATCAAAGAAGCAAATCGACATAAGAGCTATTGCTCTTAACCTGCTTAAAGAAGAATGAAGATGAAGATCAGATTGAAGAATCAATTATCATATAGAGCAAGTATTTTAATTCTGCCTATCAGTCAGTGAAGCAAAGATCTCATCCAGAAGATAAAGTAAAGAAGATTTCAAGATAGTTTACTTCTTGTATGTACAAATGAAACACAAGAGTTGTTGCTCACATTGTGTTAATTTTTAGAAATTGAGTGAAAACTATTTGTACTTAATGTAGGAGAATATCTACTTAATTTAGAAGCACTCATGTAATCTCCAGAAGTTGCCTTGAGCGACCAGTTCAGGTCAGAAGCTTGAGAAGTCAATTGGCTGAGGTCATTGTGGAAATCTCTTGGAGACCAAGTGAAGGTCAGAAGTCCAGGTGTTAATGGATGTTATATCTCGTGGAGATCACTCTACAGTCCATTGTAGTTAGTCACAAGTAGTTGGCTTGTGCAGGGTTAGTCATAGCGGGTAGTCTGTGCAGGGTTCCTGAGTCAATGAATGTTATATCTCGTGGAGATCACTGAACGGGTCATTGTCCAGATGGTTAGTCACAACAGTTGGCTGTGCAGGTTGTTAGTCACGACGGAGGATCGTGCATTTGTAATCAAGATTGGTTATAGTGGATTAAGACCTCTGGATAGAGGAAAATCATCTGAAGAAGGTAGACTGGAGGTAGCCTTATTTAGAAGGTGAACCAGGATAAAAATGAATGTGTCTTTTACTTTCTGTACTATTCATTTTAACTTAGAACATTCAAGCAAAAGCTCTTTAGAAATGTACTGAGACAAGTCATAAGTTCTGATGACACACAAAAGTTAAAATGAACATCTCATAGGTTATGTAGTTCTACTTCCATATGATTACGCAACACCAAAAGTATAATCCAATCGATGATAAAACGAAAGAAAGAAAAGACGTTAAAAACAAAGGGAATTTTAATCTGGTAAAGAACACAATTCAATCCCCCCTTTCTTGTGTTTTTCTCCACCTTCACACTACTCACAACTTTTCCTTTCACTTCCATTAATGCAAACAGCATAAACACAGCAGCCCCATCTTTAACTGCCTCGTCCACCTGTATAGCAGTCATTGCCAAGTCCTCAACAATGACAGCTTCAGGAAAAATAACTGTCTTTGCAAAACAATTAATATGAACCCGGTTGAATTCCAACCAGTTCATTCCCAGAATAACATCAAGTTGTTCCAACGAAAGGCACACTAAGTCCATTCCGAACTCTCTACGAAAAATATCAATCGGATAATTCAAACAAGAAAACAAAGTAGTCACTGAACCCGACACAGGAGTATCAATAGCCATATTTCTATTTATATTAGACATTTCCAAATTTAATCTCTTAGCACAATCCAAAGAAATAAACAAATGAGTCGCTCCAGTATCAATAATTGCAATTAAAGGTGTGCCATGGATAAAACACGTACCTTTAATCAATCGATCCTTCGGAGTAGTCTCTGACCTAGACAAAGCAAAGACTTCTCCACCAGCTTGATTCTTCTTCAATTTCTTGCACTGTGGACTGATATGATCTTCTTCACCGTAGTTGTAGCAAGTCACAATGTTCATTCTGCAACCGCAGCAATATGACCCGCTTTACCACACTTGAAACACTTATTCTCTCCACTCTTGCACTCATTCCTACAATGTCCAACTTCACCACAGTTATAACACCTAACAGGAGCACTAGAGTCTCCCCCACTAGGCCTTTTCCAATCACTAGCTTTAGGATTTCCTCTACCATATGGCTTACCCTGATCCATAGGCTTCTTGCATCTCTTGTTAACCAACTCGCGAGAGTGAGCTGACTTCACCTTAATGTTATCCTCTTCAAAGATTCTACTACAATCCACCAAGTCAGCAAATCTATGAATCCTCTGATATCTGATACCTTGCTTAATCTCATCCCGGAGACCATTCTCAAATTTGATACACTTCGAGAATTCACTTGCCTCATCATTATTGTAATGAGTATAGTTCTTAGGCAGTTCCACAAACTTGGAAGCTTACTCAAGAACAGACATATTACCCTGTTTCAGCTCCTGGAACTCAATTTCCTTTCTTCCCCGAACATCTTCAGGAAAGTACCGCCTCAGAAATTCTCTTTTGAAAATAGCCCAAGTGATTGCTACACCATCAACATAAAGTTCAGCTCTAGTAGCAACATACCAGTCATCAGCTTCCTCAGATAACATGTGAGTACCATACCTCACCTTCAGGTTCTCAGCGTTATCGATCACTTGGAAAATCCTTTTGATTTCCTTCAGCCACTTCTGAGCACCATCAAGATCGTGAGTGCCTTTGAACAACAGAGGATTGTTCCTCTAAAATTCTCCCAGCTGTCTGTTAGCACCAAGTCTAGCTCCATTGGGACTCCCTCCCAGCACACCAGCAATCATTCCCAAAGCCTTAGCAATTGCGTCATCGTTTCTTCCACCCCTTCCAGCCATTATTCTGCTTATTCACAAAACAATCTCCATTAGCACAACGATATCGACATCGATAACTCACACTAGTCGTACACAAGGGGATAGTAACAATAAGACTCTGGTCACACTGACCGACCAGGCTCTGATACCACTATTGTAGCACCCTTCTAAACCCCCACGGAATATATTAAATAATTCAGAGTAACATGTAAAAAGGATGCTACAACTCGCCAAAAATCATTTTTAAAACACATGTCATGCTTATCACGAGGAACTCAATAAGTAACATTCACCGAAACATGTTAACACAGCGGAAATAAGGTTCATAAGTTGAATAATATTAAACCATCATTTATCATCTCCAAAACTTAACAAAATTATTCAACAAAATAAAATTAAGAGTTATCAAACAACTCTAAAACAAACATTCCCTAGTGTTACAAATCAGAGCATGACACGGACGCTACGACTAAACGGACTAGCCTATAAGCTATCCTCACCAAACTTAATAGCCGCTACTCCTCTATCTGAAAAATGTCAACGGTAAGGGTGAGTCTCATTCACAATTAACAAATGTTATGAGTTCATAAACAATAAAACATCATAAGCACATTATTCACCCAAATGCAATATATTTATATTTTTTAGAAACATTCATCAACAACATCAATTATAATCAATCACATCACCAGGAAATAACACTAGAAATCTTCCAATCATGTTGTAACAATGTATATATGCAATGCACTGACTCTATGCATGTGGTACCAATTCATCATGGGATTAACCTATCTGACCGATCTAAACATCACCGAGATACGGCCCTGCCAGCACTAATTCCACACAATGGGAATTATGCCATCCAGTGATCCAAAACATCACCGGGATTCAGCCATCAAAAGATGATTATGAATGCATGCAACATATAACATACTTACCATCATCACCGATTCGATGAACAATATCATCTAGACACAACTCACTATTATCATCACCAACTTAGTATGTACATGTCTCAGCATCATTCAATGATCAATCATACATCATCACAACATTCACAACACAATCATATCATGATCACATTATCACATTGTTACATTTAACCATATATGCCTACAATGTATAATTTCACCAAAATAAATAAATCAGAGTTTTAAAATAAAATCGAGCAATTGTCCAAAATGCCATTTAATTATATAAATTTTTTAATTATTGACACAATGCTCAAAACGGCGCTTAGAACGGATACACGGTTTGAAAGTTATGAATTTTAGAAAATATTTTTCAAAATGCATCAAGTGTAACCGGTTACAGCATGAGCACTACCCGGTTACGCGTTTACGTCAATGTATTCGCTATTTTGCAAACTCAGCTGTAATCAGTTACAGCATGGACGATAATCGTTTACAGCAGCAAAAAATGCCCAGTTTCCTTATTTTTCCACGCGGTAACTGGTTACAGCACCTCTGCTACTCGGTTACAGCGTGCACAGTATAAAAAATATCATTTTTGACAGCATCTCAGCCCCTATATTCATCACCATTTCGTACCAATACGAATACCATACAAAAACAGATCCAATTCCAACAATTCAACATAATTCTATCACATCACAATTCTATCTAACAACCATAAACATTCATAACCATACCATTGCATCAAAATCACATAATTGAACCTAAAACCTCAAAACCCCAAAACCTAGAACACATGCACTTGAGAAAACTAACCCACCTAATCAATCCCATCATTCATGAATGCATAATAGATGATAATCGGAAGAATCCCCTTTACCTTAGCAAAAGTTCTTGGTTCTTCCTCTTCCTCTTCCATAGCTCTTCCACGTTCTTCTATTCTCCTTCTCTCTTGCTCTTTTTCCTTCTATTTTCCAATTTCCTTCTTTTCCTTCTTTTATAAAAAATATAATATAACTTTAGTATAGGCCTAACAATCAACACCCCCCTTTACTAAACACAACACTGGCCCAATAACATTATTTCTTAATTTCTCCAGTTTTATTCAATTAAATTACCGAATAATCCAAATAATTAATTTAAATTCCAATTAAATTAATAAATGGGAAATATGGGGTGTTATAGAGACCATGAACTAACATTCCTAGTTATGGTAACATATTGTAGGCACCTACAATTGACTTGTATTTAGTTGGATATAAAAAAATTAGTATCATGCTTGCTAAGTTTGACATTGTTTGGCACTGGTGTGGGAGCTCTATTAACATATGGCATGTTAACTCTTTCCAGGAGATCTTTGATGTAATTAGACTGCTACAAGATAATAAAGCCTCGAGCAAGATAACATACTTCAATGCCTAAGAACTTTCCAAGTCTACCAAGCTTCTTGAGGAAAAAGTTAAGAAGGAATTTGTTGATGAGATCATGAACTAGTTTGGAAGAAGTGTTGACCAAGTGAATACAAATTCAAGAGGGGTGAGGGGAGGGAGATTATGTTGTTCAAAAATTGAAACCACTTTATAATAACTTTGTGCTTTGAAATAATTTTTTTTAATTAAATTAATAACCAGAGATATTGCAATAGAGACAAAGAAAGAAGATGTAGATGAAGAAAGATACGTAACACAAATAACATAAACATCATAAATTAAACATGAAAAATTACTCATATGTGGCAATCAATCAGATTCCACCGATCTCTTGTCTGAGCGATTTCCATTAGCCAAGTGTTGATTAGATAACTCCAAACTTTGTCTGCGAGCAATCTTTCTCCAACTCCAACAAAAATGGACAAATTCCATCTTCGTCTTATGGACAATTGATACTTAATCTCTCCAAATTATTTCGTGAGTATAATAAAATTTCTTCTTGATGAATAACAACAAATGCCAAATTGCGTTCAAGAAATGATATATACATCTGTAACATACAACAAACTTCACACAAAAATATTAGACACACTAATGTACCACTAGTCTCCCTCAATACTCATTTTTGTATAGATGAAGGTCCCTAAGCAATGGAAAAAGACTAAGGATCAAGATGATGAATAGTCCCATAATATCTTACAATCAATCTAAAAGAACAAGGTGTTAGTCAAGGGTTTAGATGAATGTAAATAAAGAACACACACACACACATGGTTCTCTCAAATTTTAGTAAATGGGTCTTGGCTTTGGTTGTTCTAAAGAGCTTGATTAACCATGAACAACACAACAAGATTAATCAACTCCCTATCTCTAATTCACTCAACAGAATAAAAAATTACACAAGAACAAGATTCAACATAAAAGAGAATGAATCTCACATGAATTCATAATCAAGAAGTTGTTCTAGAGAAAAATAGAAAGAATCATGGTGATGGGTATAGGCACACTAAGAAGAGAAGACAAAATAACTCTTTCTCTTTATGGGTTTCTTTCTTCATAGAAATAACTATTTAAATAAAGGATGAAAAATGGTTCTTGAAGCTTTGATTCAGATCAAGTGAAAATTGTGATTCAAATCAATTTGAGCATATCCCAAATATAGGTTCATGGAATCAGTTGGTTCAATTCAATTTTTACACTTGTTTCGGATCACATGAGTTTGTGATTCTAATCATGTCTATTTTATGTTTCGAATCAATTAATCCAGAGGAAAATCTCATTTTTCATAAATCTTCTTATTTGAATCATATATTACCTTTGATTTTGTTGGAACAAAATTAGTTTGAGATAAAATTTAAGTTCTAGCACAGGAAATTTTGAATAAAGTATTTAAATAACAATTGGGTATACTAATGTGGGTTAAAGTGTGTAGGACCATAGTCAAAAGTTTGTGATAAAATTTAAGTTCTAGCATTTGAAATTGCACATTAAAGAGAAGCTGAAAGAATAAGAATCTAAAGGATCCGAACTTGAAGATCAAATTATTAAGAGGTCAACTTCTGAAGACCAGAGTTTGAAGAAAGTCAACTTGTGAAGATATAGACTCTGAAGACTCAGACTCTAGAGAGGTCAACTTCTGAAGAACAGAATCTGAAGAAAAATTTAATCCATGTCCATCGGCTGAGGTCATCAACAATGACTAATCCATACTTCTTACCATTGGCAGAAGCAGTTTTTATTGGTCCAAACAAGTCAATCTGCAGAAGCTTGATAAGTGCCAAAATGTAGTTATTTTGTATATGTAAATAGTGGCACTTATCGATATTTTTTTGTTAATACCGTGTGAATAATTCCCCGTTTTGTGTATATTTGTATCATTTGTGTTTTGTTACGTTTTCCTCTAAATATGTATCGTTTGATAGTTTTGTTGTCTTTTTGTAGGTATTTATGCGTGTTCGGAGCTTCGAGGAATAAAGTGTCGAAGACACGATTGCGAATGCGTTTTTGAAGAAATAAAATTTGCTGTTTTGTTGAGGGCGCTTAGCGCGCTTTTTGGTGCTTAGTGCGGTCTGGGAGCAAAAGAGCTTGGTCTGGCAGAATGTGGGGTGCTTAGCGCGGTTTTTTGGGGCTTAGGGCGGTTGGCGCTTAACACGGTTTTTGGGGCTTAGCGTGCTCATCAGCAAAGGCTGTTTGATGAATAAATGAAAGCGTGCTTAGCGCGGTTTGCGATTTTCAGTTTTTGTATTTATAGTTCAAAACATATTTTTTAGGGTTTTTATCATCCATTTCCCCCCTTGGAGTGGCTCTGATCCATTTTTGATAGTTTAGAGGCTTAGGAAACACCATTGGGTGCTACATCTTGTCGATTGGCTACGGATTTGTCTCGAATACTTTGACACGGTGAAAGTTTCCGATTCATCTCCTTTTTCCGTATATTCCATTCCAATGGTGGGTTTTATATGTATATTTTTCCTCTCTTGTATGTACATTTGTTGATCTTTGGATTGTTTATATATTCACTTTACAAATCATCATTGTTGTTGTTCTTGATCTTTTTACTTAAATGCTTCGGATTTGGGTTGTTGTAGAAATAGACATCATAGATCTTGATTAGGAATGATAACTATTAGTTTCTGAATTATAGAAATAGAGTTGGGGCTAATAATCGTAATGGGTAGCGAGTTTAATGCCTATGTGTTGTATGTGTTGGTTGGGAAATTGTCGATGTTAATAGTACGGTTGAGCTCTCGTCGGTGTTGCAGAAATGGACACTGATGTGGCGTCTCGAATGATGCCCGGTGATTTTGATGCGTATTGTGAGTGTTGTGCGATAGATCTTCAGATTTAAGTATTCGACGGGTAGGACGAAATGCAATTCCATAACTATTTTTCTTATACTATTAAGATTGTTTAGTTGCTTTTATTTACTTTTACCACATTTACTTTCCGTACCCAATCATGAAACTTAGAACGCGAGAACATTAAGTGGCAGTTTTTCTCTACCAATCTTTGTGGACTACGATACGATATAACCTATATCACCCAGTAATAATAAACCTATTACTTTTTGCTTGCCGCTTTACCGCTTCAACAAAATGGCGCTGTTGCCGGGGATTGGTTTTGAGATTAATCGCATCACAATGGTTTCACATTCTAAGTTTCGTAAATATGTTCATATTGTATATTTTGTGTATAAACGCATACTTGTATATTTTTGTATAGTTATACTTGTTTCGTTTTGTTTGGTAAACTGACTAAACAAGTTGAACTCGGATTAGCTCTTAAATTACATATCTTCACTTTTTAACTTGTTTAGTCAATTTCATCATTCCGTTGTAAATTGTGTTTTTCTTATTGTTTGAGTATGTGCACATATGTGTTGTTTACGTTTTGTTGTAAATTGTATTGTTTCGTAACGTTTGTTCAAGTGTGTGGTTAGGACGTTTTCTTTAGGTGCGTTTGAGGCAAAAGCGTTGGCGTGCCATGGAGGTAGTTACTACCGTGCACAATAAAATGTGTCGAGCTAACGACGTAAAACGAGGGCTTGTTGGGAGGCACCCCAACGGTTGTAAATTCTGTTTAATTTTTCTGTAAATGAGTTGTGTAGGTGTTATGTGGAGGCTGCACTGAAAAATTGGTCTGCTGGACTGGTTTTGTTTTTCTGGTGTAGCACGCTCACCACGCTTAGCGCAGCCTGGGATTTTGTCCAGTGAACTCTTTTTAATTGTTCGCTTGGCTCGACTTTTTTCCCACTTCCACCAAGGCCTTATAGTGTAGTAATTATTAGTAATATGTGTTAATTCTTTTGTTGTTTAGACTCAAATTTTGGCCTAATTACTTGAAGTCGCATTTGGTAATTCTCCAATTTTGATTGATTCAACATGCCAGTTGTGCGGTAATGATTGTTCGGATTTGTACCTAGCAAGGTACTCGTTTATCGCTTTCTATAGCATAACATGTTTAGGAGACTTTTCATTTATATAAATGTCATATTACTCATTCTTTTTGCATAACTTGCTCATGACTTGAATCACATTAGTTTCCCTTTTTTACCATAAATGTGAGGTGGTTTTCCATTGTGTACATATACGAGTGTCCGGCATTTCTTGTGAAGGTGTTTTAAATTGGCGGTATTTTGTGATAAAACATTCCTGGTGTATGTATGTGGAATTATGCAGGATCGTATGTTTATGGATGTCATGCTTGATGTCTTGACATTGGAATCTGACAGAAGTAGCTGTCATCTTTTAGTTGTGAGGTTTCCTTTTTTGTCTCAGGTCTCTTTAGGAAACTATATATTGTGTGATATTTGTTTTGTGCTAAAATCGATTGAATCACAACGTATGTGATCATCCTGATGATGTGGAAATTAGGTTTACATGGGTAACCCTAATTTATGTATGAAAGGCCCATGGACCAAGTCCTTCTGCCAGCTGACTATATATAGACTGCAAATCCTACTTTCAGGGGCAGAGTTTTTGAGCATGAAAGATTATTAAACTCTCTGTGTTTCCATCGTGTGTGTTTCTTGTGATCCAAACAATTATCATGTTGATAATTTTTGTGGAGTAGTTTATCCGTGACTGTGGATTGTGAAGAACTGTTGTTCTGTTTTTGTTTCTTGTGATCCACGCTATTATCTTTGATGATTGCGTTGGAATTAGTTTGTGTTATTGTTGTGTCACTCTAAGCTTTTAAGCACGAGTGTGTGTCTCTTGATTGAAGCTTTTAAGCAGATCAATGTGTGTTTTTGAAGTGTGTCTTCTATCTGTAATTTTTTATTGTGTATGTATAATCATTGCTGTGATTGAGGGGGAGTGGAATGTAGATATTCCATATCTAGGTAGAACCTAGGTAGAAGGGTCATTGGGTAGTGATTAAGTGATACGTTATAAACGGGGGAGTTTCGCTTTGAATTGATACTACTGATAGTGGACTTCATCCCTGGCTTGGTAGCCCCCAGAGTAGGTTGTTTGAACCGAACTGGGTAAACACTTTTGTGTGTTCTTTACTGTTTTATGTTGTTTGTTATTACTGTATGTGCTGCATAATTGTGGATGTCATAACATCCAGTCTGACATCGAGTGTGTGTTACTAGAATTTTCATCTTGTTTTGACTCGATATTATTATACTTAATCTTTCGTTTGTATTGATTTTGTGAATGCACGAAAGTGATCAAGGAACTTGTTTAATTTTAAGCACAACTACCATAGCCAAATATCAATTCACCTTGTGAGTGTGTGAGCCTTAGTAACCACTTTTGAACCTTTTTATAAATGTCCATATTGTTTTTGCTTAATGCTTGTCTATGAGCATTTGGTTCTCAGTTGTGTATGGATGTTGATTCTTTATTTTCTTGAACCCTCAACTATGATGTTTAGTTGTATTTTTACCTTGCCTTAGAAAGTAGGGAGTTTTCAATGTATATTGTGGTTGGATTCAAGTTGGGGAGAGGATGTTTGCTTCTTTATGATGTGGTTGGTATATGGTTGTGAAAATAAAATAAAAAGAAAAAAAATGTGTGAAAAAGAAAGAAAAGAAAAGAAGAAGAAAATGTGAAAAAGAAAGAAAAAAGAGAAAAAGTTTGAAAAAGAAAATAACAAAAGGATTAGTAGAATAAGATTGTGCTAATAAGTTTTGTGTTTGGTTTGACAACTTGTGATGAAGAAGAAAGTTGGAGTGGAATTATATTGTTTGAAACTTTGTGGAAGTAATTACTCCCTTAGGTTTAAGCAAGTTTTTGTTTCCTTTAGCTTTAGGACTTATCACTTGTTTGTTAACCGAGCCGCATTACAACCTTGAAAGCCCTTGTGATTCGTGTCGTTGCATTTTCGATATATTTTTTTGGATGAACGCATAATTTTGTCTTTTGTTTGCAAGTTTATCGGGTGTGTGTCAAAGTCCTCAGCTTTTGGTGTTTTTCATCTACCGATGAATTTTTGCTAGGCGTGATTCATGATTGAGCTTGTTTTGTTTTAGGATATTTTGTATGATTTTTGTACTTAGGATTCATTTCGTTTTCATGTTATCGTTGTAGGATTGTGGTAAGTATTTGCTTTGTTCGTACGTTTTTGTTTGAACCATACAATTGTTTCGTTTTTCTAAATCTTGTTGATTCTTGATTCTTTGGACTTTTACTTCTGCGATTTGAGTGTTTGGCCTTATTTGAGGAAAAACAAATTCAAGTTGGGGAGAGTTTGATAAGTTCCAAAATGTAGTTATTTTGTATATGTAAATAGTGGCACTTATCGATACTTTTTGTTAATACCGGGTGAATAATTCCCCGTTTTTGTGTATATTTGTATCGTTTGTGTTTTCTTACGTTTTCGTGTAAATATGTACCGTTTGATAGTTTTGTTTTCTTTTTGTAGGTATTTATGCGTGTGCGGAGCATCGAGGAATAAAGTGTCAAAGACACGGATGCGAACGCGTTTTTGAAGAAATATAATTTGTTGTTTTATTGAGGGTGTTTAGCGCGCTTTTTGGTGCTTAGTGCGGTCTGGGAGCTAAAAGAGCTTGGTCTGGTAGAATGTAGGGCACTTAGCGCGGTTTTTTGGGGCTTAACGCAGTTTTTAGGGCTTAGCACGCTCATCAACAAAGGTGGTTTGATTAATAAATGAAAGTGTGCTTAGTGCGATTTTTGGCGCTTAGCGCGGTCTGCGGTTTTCAGCTTTTGTATTTATAGTTCAAAACAAATTTTTTAGGGTTTTTATCATCCATTTCCCCCTTGGAGTGGCTCTGATCCATTTTTGATAGTTTAGAGGCTTAGGAAACACCATTGGATGCTACATCTTGTCGATTGGCTATGGATTTGTCTCGATTGCTTTGACACGGTGAAAGTTTCCGATTCATCTCCTTCTTCCCTATGCTCCATTCCAATGGTGGGTTTCTATGTATATTTTTCCTCTCGTGTATGTACATTTGTTGATCTTGGGATCGTTTATATATTCACTTTACAAATCATCATTGTTGTTGTTCTTGATATTTTTGCTTAAATGCTTCGGATTTATGTTGTCGTAGAAATAGACATCATAGATCTTGATTAGGAATGATAACTATTAGTTTCTGAATTGTTAAAATAGATTTAGGGCTAATAATCGTAATGAGTATCGAGTTTAATGCCTCCGTGTTTTTTGTGTCGGTTGGGAAATCGTCGATGTGAATAGTACAGTTGAGCTCTCGTCGATGTTGCAGAAATGGAAACTGATGTGGCGTCTCGAATGATGCCCGGTGATTTTGATGCGTATTGTGAGTGTTGAGCAATAGATCTTCAGATTTAAGTATTCGACGGGTAGAAGGAAATGCAATTCCATAACTATTTCTCTTAGACTATTAAGATTGTTTATTTGCTTTTATTTACTTTTCCCGCATTTACATTCCGTACCCAATCATGAAACTTAGAACACGAGAACATTGAGTGGCAGTTTTTCTCTACCAATCTTTGTGGACTACGATACGATATAACTTATATCACCCGGTAATAATAAACCTATTACTTTTTTCTTGCCGCTTTGCCGCTTCAACAAAGCTCCTAAGGCCTGGAGGTAGAAACAATATTTTTAGCCTTGAATGAGGTTTTTGAAAACTTTCCTTTTTGGCATGCTTCACGAAGAGCCTCTGAAGAGAACTTCAGATTAGGCAGTCCTCTGACTAAATTAAGCTTCTTTAGCTAAGAGATCCTTCTCATGCTGACATGGTCCAATCATCTATGCCAAGTCCATTTCTCTTTGTTAACAGACATATGACATTTTACATTCTGATATTTAAGATCATAAAGTCTAACCTTATAGATGTTATTTTTCCTCTTGCCATTGAATAGGATAGAGCCATCCTTTTGACTAACAACTTTACAGAAGGTTTGATTAAAGAAAATATCATAACCATTGCCACTTAATTGACTTATGGACAATAAGTTATGTATTAATCCTTCAACAAGCAAAATATTAGTAATGGAATGGAGAAAACTATTACCAATTGTTTTGGAGCCAATTATCTTCCCTTTTAGATCACCTATGAAACCTATGACGCCTCCAGCCTTAAGTTCCATGCTTGGGAACATATGCCTTCTTCCAGTTATGTGTCTTGAGCAGAATGGTGTCTAGGTACCATGAATGTGTTAGAACAAGATTTGTTCTGATAAATATTCTTAGTTTTGATGATAACAATGTATATGAATTTTGTATAAGACAATGTGGTACTCTAATCCTATGCATTTTCCATTTCAGGAAATATATGAAGAGTATGCACAATTCAGCGCAAGAAACACTGACTCAGAAGGTTCAAGTATGCAACATCAGAACATGCTCTCGCAAGACATCAGAAGATGGTCAAGCAGAATCAGAACATGGTCTATTGAAGCATCAGAAGAACTTGAGATCAGAAGCAGAAGCACTTAAGTTCTTATGGTATCTCGCTAAGAAGCACTTCAAGGTCAGAAGATAAGAAGATGCTCTGCACCAAGCTGTTTGACTCTGATTAATTCAAATGTTGTATCCACAAAGATCAGATCAGAAACAAGTACAAGATGGCAGGCTACGCTGACTGACAAAAGGAACGTTAGAAGCTATTAAAGGCAAAATCAGTTAAAGCAGGAAAAAAAGGCTCGAGGTAGTTGACAAAAGAGTGAAACATTAAATGCAATGCTGTACGTATCATGCAACGCATTAAATGCTCCCAACGGCCATCTTCTCAAAACGCCTATAAATAGAAGTTCTGATGAGAAGCTGAATACAACACTCTACGCAAACATATAGAAACGATGTCAAAGTGAAAAGCTCTCAAACTTCATCTTCAACCTCACTTCATTACTGTTGTAATATCTTAGTGAGATTAAGCTTAAACTTAAGAGAAATATCACAGTTGTAATTATAGCTTATTAAGAAGCATTGTATAACTCTTATAAGAATTTGTTTACATTCATTTGTAAAGAACTAGAGGAGATCAAGTTGTGATCGGATCCACTAGAAGTCTTAGAGGGTATCTAAGCATTGTGTTCCTAGAGTGATCAAGTTGTGATCAGAATACTCTAGAAGACTTAGAGGGTATCTAAGTGGAAAACCATTGTAATCAAGATTGATTAGTGGATTAAATCCTCAGGTGAGGTAAATCACTCTAAGGGGATGGACTGGAGTAGTTTTGTTAACAACGAACCAGGATAAAAATCATTGTGCAATTGTTTTTATCTTAAGAGTTTTTAAAGTCACACTTATTCAAACCCCATCCCCTTTCTAAGTGTTTTTCTATCCTTCAATTGGCATCAGAGCACCGGTTCTAAGGTGCAAGCACTTAACCGTGTTTAGAAAAGATTCAGGAAGAGAAAAACACTAAGTCAAGATGGTTGAAAATCCACTACCTACATCTACATCTAGCTCTGCTGAGCAACACAATGGAAATGGAAACAATGGATACACTAGACCACCAGTATTCGATGGTGAAAACTTTGAATATTGGAAAGATAGATTGGAAAGTTATTTTCTGGGTCTAGATGGTGATTTGTGGGACTTGCTTGTGGATGGTTACAAACATCCAGTGAAAGCTAGAGGAGTAAAGTTGACAATAAAAGAAATGAGTGATGATCAAAAGAAAAAATTCAAAAATCATCACAAGTGTAGGACTATTCTGCTGAATGCTATTTCTCATGCTGAATATGAGAAGATATCAAACAGAGAAACTGCCTATGACATATATGAATCATTGAAAATGACTCATGAAGGAAATGCCCAAGTCAATGAGACCAAAGCTCTTGCCTTGATCCAGAAATACGAAGCCTTCAAGATGGAGGATGATGAAAATATTGAAACAATGTTCTCAAGATTTCAAATTCTAACTGCTGGATTAAGAGTTCTTGACAAGGGATACACAAAGGCTGATCACATCAAGAAGATCATCAGAAGCTTGCCAAGAAGGTGAGGTCCAATGGTGATTGCTTTCAAAATTGCCAAGAACCTAAATGAAGTCTCTCTTGAAGAGTTGATCAGTGCTCTGAGGAGTCATGAAATTAAGCTAGATGCTAATGAACCTCAGAAGAAAGCTAAGTCTATTGCGTTAAAATCTAATTATAAAAAATGTACTAACACATTTCAGGCAGAAGAACAAGATTCTGAAGAATCAGAATCAGAATCAGAAGAAGAAGAAGATGAATTGTCCATGATATCCAGAAGGGTAAACCAACTCTGGAAGAGCAAACAAAGGAAGTTCAAGAACTTCAGAAGTTCTAAGAAGCCTGAAAGAGGAGAATCTTCTGGAAGCAGAAGATCTGACAAGAAGAAGGTCACATGCTACGAGTGCAATGAGCCAGGTCACTACAAGAATGAGTGTCCAAAGCTTCAGAAGGAGAAGCCCAAGAAGAAGTTTCATAAGAAGAAGGGTCTTATGGCAACTTGGGATGATTCAGATTCATCAGAATCAGAATCAGACTCTGAAGGCGAGCAGCAAACATTGCGCTGATGGCTACTGTGGATGATGAAGCAAAATCTACATCAGAATAAGAATCTGACTCTGAGGAGGTATTTTCTGATCTAACTAGAGAAAAGCTTGCTTCCAGTTTAGCTGAAATTCTTGAAATCAAGGCTAAGCTTAGTATCAAGTACAAAAAGCTGAGAAAGCTCTTTGTATCTAAAACTAAGAAGCTTGAATTAGAAAATTCTGAACTTAAAGAAAAAGTTTTAAAACTATCCAAAGATGCTGAGTCATCTTCTGGTTCAGAAGAATCTATTCCAAGCTTGAACCATATTCTTAAAGAATATGACTTGAGTTTCAGGAAATTCTTATCTAGAAGTATTGGCAGAAGTCATCTTGCTTCTATGATATATGCTGTTTCTGGAAACAAGAGAGTTGGCATTGGCTATGAGGGTGATACCCCATACAAACTTGAACCTGTAGATGATATGAAAATCACATACAAGCCATTGTATGATCAGTTCAAGTATGGCCACTCCCATGATATTAGGCTCACTTCACATGCCAAAAGCTTTCATGTTACACACACTAAGAAGCATGTGACACAACCTAGAAAATATCATGCTGCTAAACCTAAGGAATATCATGATGTACCTCCTGTTGTTTATCATGCTAAACCCAAGTTTAATCAAAACTTGAGGAAAACTAACAAGAAAGGACCCAAGAAGTTGTGGGTACCTAAGGACAAGATAATTTCTGTTGCAGATATCCTTGGCAGCAAAGAAGACAAAGCAAAGCATGTCATGGTACCTAGACTCTGGGTGCTCGCGGCACATGACGGGAAGAAGGTCTATGTTCCAAGACCTGATGCTTAAGTCTGCTGGAGAAGTAAAGTTTGGACGAGATCAGAAGAGCAAGATAATTGGCTCTGGAACCATAAGTACTGGTAACTCTCCTTCCATATCTAATGTACTTCTTGTAGAAGGATTAGCGCATAACTTATTGTCCATAAGTCAATTAAGTGACAATGGTTATGACATAATCTTCAATCAAAAGTCTTGCAAGGCTGTAAGTCAGAAGGATGGCTCAATCCTATTTACAGGCAAGAGAAAGAACAACATTTACAAGATTGATCTTCAAGATCTTAAGAATCAGAAGGTGACTTGTCTTATGTCTGTTAGCGAAGAGCAATGGGTCTGGCACATAAGATTAGGCCATGCTAGTTTGAGAAAGATTTCTCAGATTAACAAACTAAATCTGGTCAGAGGACTCCCAAATCTGAAATATAAATCAGATGCTCTTTACGAAGCATGTCAGAAGAGCAAGTTCTCCAAACCTGCATTCAAGTCTAAGAATGTTGTTTATTCCTCTAGGCCGCTAGAACTTCTGCACATTGATCTGTTTGGCCCAGTCAAAACAGCATCTGTCAGAGGGAAGAAATATGGATTAGTCATCGTAGATGATTATAGCCGCTGGACATGGGTAAAGTTCTTGAAACACAAGGATGGGTCTCGTTCAGTGTTCTTTGACTTCTGCACTCAGATTCAATCTGAGAAAGAGTGTAAAATCATAAAGGTCAGAAGTGATCATGGTGGCGAATTTGAGAACAGATTCTTTAAGGAGTTCTTCAAAGAAAATGGGATTGCCCATGATTTCTCTTGCCCTAGAACTCCACAGCAAAATGGAGATGTAGAGTGAAAGAATAGGACTCTACAAGAAATGGCCAGAACCATGATCAACGAAACAAATATGGCTAAGCTTTTCTAGGCAGAAGCAATAAATACTGCATGTTATATTCAGAATAGAATCTCTATAAGACCTATTCTTAATAAGACTCCTTATGAATTGTGGAAGAACAGAAAGCCCAACATTTCATATTTTCATCCTTTTGGATGTACTTGTTATATTCTGAACACTAAGGATCATCTGAGTAAGTTTGATTCTAAGGCACAGAAGTGTTTCCTTCTTGGATATTCTGAACGCTCAAAAGGCTACAGAGTATACAATACTAAAACCTTGATTGTTGAAGAATCAATTAATATCAGATTTGATGATAAGCTTGGTCTTGAAAAGCCAAAGCAGTTTGAGAATTTTGCAGATATTGACGTCTGTGACTCAGAAGCTGGAGAATTTAGAAGCAAAGGATCAGAAGAACAAGTTGCTGCTTCTTTAGAGAATCTTAGAATTTCTAAAGAACTAACTGTCAGAAGATCTTCTAGACTCACCTCTGCTCACTCAGAAGATGTCATTCTTGGAAAGAAAGAAGATCCTATCAGAACAAGGTCTTTTCTAAAGGATGTCAGTAAGAACTTATGTTCAGAATGAGAAGATGAGAAGTTCTAACTCTGTCAGAATCAAAAGGTCAAAGTAAAATAGCTGTCACGAACTGCTCCGGAAGTTGAACACGTGTTCACTGTATTTGGACAGGCATGCATGCAACTGATGAGACGCCGCCCTAGGTAACTGTGCAAATCATTTCAAATTTCACCTTATCCCACCTAACGTCATTCATCATTAAATGCATTTGATTCTGTAACTGTTCATTCTCATAAATTCATTGCATTCTTTTTCAAATCCGTCTCTATATATACATCTCTCATCATAACATTTTCTCTTTTACGCATTCTTTCTCTCTCCTGTTTATGCACTTCTGTAACCTTTTTGCCCTATTTTCTTACCCTAAAAGAAAGAAACCCAGAAATCTCAGTAGTGCAAAAATGGCTGCTTCTTCATCGCACATTGCTGATTCTTCATCTCCTTCTCTACAACATCAACAAGAAGAAGAACAACTATTCTTTCCACCGGTCACGTGTTCGATTCCGATGGAAGATTTAGAAGTTATCTATGAGTTGATGGTTGATTTTGATAACCTTGAAGAACATGAGTTTCATGTCAAAGATAATATGGTCTTTCAAGGATGGTCATCGTTGTTCCATGAGTTTTGTGGACCGGTCTATCCTGACCTTGTTAAAGAGTTCTGGGCTTATGCTTTCATCATTCCTAAAGCAGTTGTATCTTTTGTTCATGGAAGGTTCTTTGCAATCACTAAAGATACTTTGAGAATACTGTTTGATTTGAAAGAGCCTGTTGGCGCCTTTGAACTTTCTTAAAGAGAAAACTGGGCAGATGTTCTTGCTGAACTATACCCAGATGTGACGAAGACCAAGGATGTTAGGGATTTGAAGGACATCTACAAAGTCTGGACAAAGATTCTTCTTGGTTGTTTCTATCACAGGAAAGCAACTCATTCTCCAAACTTTGTCAACAAAGATCAACAATACATCCTGTATTGTGTTGGTACTCAGAAGAAGGTTGATGCTCCTTACATCATTTTCAATCATATGTGGAATGCTGTAAGAGATTCTAGGGATTCGAACAGAACGAAGAAAGGAAATATTATTCCTCTTGGAAGAATCATTACCAACATTCTGGTTCAAACCAAGATGGTTGAAAAACTAGAATCTACTGGTGTCATCAAGGATCTTCTCACCGTCATTGGAAGTGTCTTGATTGCTAACACCTTGAGAAAGATGAATCTTATTCAAGCTGTTGCAGATGCTCCTCAACCTATTCCTGGAATCAGAATTAGAAGAGGCCCTGTTCTAGCTGAATTTGAAACGTTTTTCAGTAAAGAACTATCAGAAGTTGAGGTTAAGTATCGTAAGACTATCAAGAAGGATAGGGCTAATGATGCTCCTTCTAGAGTAAGTCATCAGAAGCCTTCCACTTCCAAGGCTGGAGTATCAGAAGATGTTCCAGAAGTTGTCCTTAAAGTTGCTAACAAAGAAAGAAGAACAAAGCGCAAGCATGATCTTCCTTCTGTCTATGAAGAGAAAGATAATCAAGAAGAAGCTGCTGCAGAAGTTGATGAAAATGTTGTTGTTGAAGCTGAGAACATACAACAAGAAGATGCTGAGAAAAAGAAAAAGAAGAAGAGGTCAAAGAAATAAGTTGTTGAGAAAATTGCTGAGAAGGATGTAGAGAAGAAAAAGAAAAAGAAAAAGAAAAATGTTGTAGTTGAAAAGAGGTCTGAAGAAGATGTGATTCAAGAGGAAGTGAATAAAGAAAGAAGAAGAGAAGGAAGCTTCCAGAAAGAGAGAACTTGCTCTAGAAAAGTTAAAAGCTGTTTCTGAGAAGTAGAAGAGAAAGGCTATGGAAGATGTTTCTGAGAGGCCTCAGAAGAAGAACTCTTCAGGTATTCATGTTTCTGAATCTAACTCTGTTTCTGTTTTAATTTCAGAATCTGTACCAACAGAAATTTCTCAACCTTCTCAACCAGAAAATCAACCACAAACAGCCCCTGTCAAACCACCTCAAACTACCAAAGTTCTCACACCTCCTTCCTCACCCATAACCAACACTGCTTCTGACCATCCCATTGAAACACTCGTTCTTGATATTCAACACCTTCAAACCCTCTATCCTCCTCACTCAAATGTCCCCATTTCTCAACCTCCACCTCATGCAAACTATTCCGCCATAGCTAACCCAGTCACAAACAATTCTCCTGAATCAGAATCTAAAAGTACTGGTTCTTTAGCTCAATTGTGTCGTGACTGCAACTTCACTCCCAAACCTTGTCTTGAACCTGAGCTTGTGGTGTTAGACGCTGAGTCAGAAGAAATATAATCTCATCTCTCTCTTGATAGAGAACCTCAACCCTACTTCTTTCTGAACCCAGATTCTGCCGTCACCAGAATCAAATCCCGCCGAGAATTTTCTGGTGGTATACGTTTTGAATTATTAAATCTGAAAATGGAGACAAGTTTAGAGACATTGAAGGCAGCACTTCATGCCAGGATGGATGATGTTGAATTGAGAAATCTCTGGAGGATCTTCAGAAGAAAGATGCACTCTGAGTTTCTGAAGCTTCAGAAGGCATGTGTAGCAGAAGCTCCAGGTCATCTTGGATTCCTACGATCCTATGAAGAATTCTGGGTCAGTCATCTCAAGGGCAGGTATTGTCTTGAAGAAAAAGAGTTTCTTGATGAGCTTGCAGAAGATGTGTCTAACCAAGCGCCTTGTCTTTCCATGGTCGTGTGGAAGACCCCATAATCTGTTCTGACTGGAGACTTTCAGTCTATATTCAACTACCTAAGGGAGAATCCCTCTGAGAAAGCACCGGATATGGTATATCCAGAAGTTGAATATTCTTCAGAATTTGCTGCTCCCATTCCTCCAAAGAATCTGGCTGAGATTCTTAAGGCTCTGGAGAATGAAGATTCTGAGATCCCTACTCCTGCTGAGAAACAAAGTGCTGAGAATCATCATGCTGAGAAAGTTCCTGTAGAGGAAAATCAAGATGATGTTCTCATATTAGATGCTGCTGCTGGAAATGCTATCCCTCTGAACGATAGTTGTGAATCTTCTTCTGCGGGACCTTCTGTTCTGGTGAACGCTATCAAGGCTCTTCAACAGAATCAAGATGCTCTAGCTTCTCGGTTGGATAAGCATGAGGAAACGCATGAGGAATTCAGAAGCTTCATGAAGAAGCAGACTGAAAGCACCTCTGAGATTCAAGACCTTCTGGCCAAGATAGTTTCTAAGCTAGGCTAGTCGTGGTCCTTTGGTCTTAGTTGTCTCTTTGTTCTTGCATCTGTTTCTTGAATCTCCTTCTGTATCTTCTGATATTTTGTTGACTCAATGAAATATTATCTTCTTCTCTCATTTTATTTGTTTTTCATCTGAATCTTTTGATTGCTTTTTGATGTTATGACAAAAGGGGGAGAAAACGTCATAATTGATTTGATTTATTATATCAGTTGCTAGGAGTAAGTCTCAACATTCCTAGCAATATTTGCAAGTTCGTTGTCTTTGAGATTTTTGCAGGATTGAAGATATTCTGAAAAAGCTCAACATGAGAAGCAAATACATGGGGAAATGCAATTCTGTAAAGAAGCATGTTCTTGGAACATGAAGTAAGCTTAGTGCTGTGAAGCTTCAAGATCAGAAGCAAGAAGGAAGAATGTTCTGATATTCTCGTGGCAGAATATGCTCTAACACATTCTTATCCCTTATACGTTCTGATATATATTTCTTTTAAGAACTTACCAGAGTTGTTGCTCTGATACTTGTTCCTTCTTAAAAGAATGATTCTGACTCATTCATGCTCTGACTTTTGTCGTATAGTTTGTTCTGAAACATTTCAGGATGTAAAGATGCTCTGGTACATTCAAAAATGTTCTGATACAATCAAAGCATGCAATGATTCAAGAAGGAATTCAAAGCTCTGAAGCTGTCCTATGGAAGCAAGAAGCAGAAGCTCTGAATGTTCTGAAGTTTAAGCAAAATGTGAACGCCTCGACTGAAATGGAAAATACTCAGGGAAGTATTTTATTTATAAATTCTTCCAGTATTTATTTCAGGGGGAGATTGTTAATCTCAGGGGGAGACATATTCACACACTTGTTTATATGCTTATGCTATAACTGTGTAATTGTCTTTAGTCATCTGAAATTCTGATTGCAAATTCATATCAATTATATATGTTTTTGTCATCATCAAAAAGGGGGAGATTGTTAGAACAAGATTTGTTCTGATCAATATTCTTAGTTTTGATGATAACAATATTTATGAATTCTGTATAAGACAATGTGGTACTCTAATCCTATGCATTTTCCATTTCAGGAAATATATGAAGAGTATGCACAATTCAGCGCAAGAAGCACTGACTCAGAAGGTTCAAGTATGCAGCATCAGAACAAGCTCTCGCAAGACATCAGAAGATGGTCAAGCAGAATCAGAACATGGTCTATTGAAGCATCAGAAGAACTTAAGATCAGAAGCAGAAGCGCTGAAGTTCTTATGGTATCACCCTAAGAAGCACTTCAAGGTCAGAAGATAAGAAGATGCTCTGCACCAAGCTGTTTGACTCTGATTAATTCAAACGTTGTATCTACAAAGATCAGATCAGAAGCAAGTACAAGATGGCAGGCTACGCTGACTGACAAAAGGAACGTTAGAAGCTATTAAAGGCAAAGTCAGTTAAAGCAGAAAAAGCAAGGCTCGAGGTAGTTGACAAAAGAGTGAAACATTAAATGCAATGCTGTACGGATCATGCAATGCATTAAATGCTCCCAACGGTCATCTTCTCAAAACGCCTATAAATATAAGTTGTGATGAGAAGCTGAATACAACACTCTACGCAAACATACAAAAACGCTGTCAAAGTGAAAAGCTCTCAAACTTCATCTTCAACCTCACTTCATTACTGTTGTAATATCGTAGTGAGATTAAGCTTAAACTTAAGAGAAATATCACAGTTGTGATTATAGCTTATTAAGAAGCATTGTATAACTCTTATAAGAATTTGTTTACATTCATTTGTAAAGAACTAGAGGAGATCAAGTTGTGATCATATTCTCTAGAAGTCTTAGAGGGTATCTAAGCATTGTGTTCCTAGAGTGATCAGGTTGTGATTAGAATACTCTAGAAGACTTAGCGGGTATCTAAGTGGAAAACCATTATAATCAAGATTGATTAGTGGATTAAATCCTCAGGTGAGGTAAATCACTCTAAGGGGGTGGACTGGAGTAGTTTCGTTAACAACGAACCAGGATAAAAATCATTGTGCAATTGTTTTTATCTTAAGAATTTTTAAAGTCACACTTATTCAACCCCCCCCCCCCTTTCTAAGTGTTTTTCTATCCTTCAGAATGGTGTCTCAACTTCGCTGCTAAGGATATCTGTAACATAAATTATTTATTTCTTAGATACCCATAACTTCTTGGGTCCTTTTGTAACACCCTAATTCCCCAACGATAATTTTATAAAATAAATAGAAGGAATTAAAACAATTAGACAATTAGGGTGTCACCTTCATTCATCACATATACTCATATAACAAAATACACAACATATAATTATATATTCATCATATCTAAACTTCATTTCATTTACTCGCAGTGGAAAAACATCAACAATATTTACTCTCAACTCTTCAACATAATTCATAATCATCATAATTCAATATTCAACAAATATCATCAAATAAATACAATAAAGTGTAGTTCTACAAGGGTTTTACTCCCAACATAACAAAACAGACGCAATTAACCTCAATGTTGTTAGAACATAGTTTGGTTCTAATCATATCTTAGTATTTTGATGATAACAAGTAAATATATTTTGTATAAGTAAATGTGGTACTCTAATTATATGCTTCTCATTTCAGAAGATGTTCTAATACAAGCGCCATCAGAACATGAACAAACGCTGAAAATAAAAGCTGCTGAAAGTTCTAATGAAGTAACTTCTGAATGCACCATCCGCTGAAAACAAACTCTGTTAGAAGTTATATTCAAGTCAGAACATAAGTTATGAATAGATGCAAAGTTCTAAATGAAGATAAGATACCGTTAAAAACATAATGATTAAAAGACGGCTGAAACACTCAAATGGAACAATTCCCAAGGTTGATTGAAGAAGCAACGCACATGCAGCTCGTTGGAGAAACAAAAAAACAAAAAGCAAACACGCAAGCATTTAATTCTATCTCCAAAGATCAAGATAATGAACAAATACTTGAAACTATAAATATAAGATCACTTGAAAAAGAAAAAGAGAGTGATACACAAGAGAAACAACAATCAAAAGAAGAGCTTACATACAAAAGAAAGAACACAACCTTAAACAACATCGAAGAACTCTTACGCTGAAGAAAGTTATCTTTACTATTCTGAGTTCATATATCTTGTACTAAAAACTTAGTGAAATATCACAATTGTGATTAAAGCTTATTAGAAGCAATCTGAAACACTATTTGAAGTTATTTTGTAACTGTTCCTTGAGAGACCAGTTGGGTCAGATTTCTTGAGAGGGCTAGGACTAGTTGAGTCTTAGAGGTGTTAGTCACGACAGTTGGTTGTGCATTGTGTTTTTAGTCATGACAGTTGGTTGTGCATTGTATTGTTAGTCACGACAGTTGGTTGTGCATTTGTAATCAGTTTTGATTATAGTGGATTAAGTCCTCGATTGAGAGAGGCGAAATCACCTTGGCGGGTGGACTGGAGTAGTTTGAGTTGCAAATGAACCAGGATAAAAATAATTGTGTTTTGTCAATAGTTGTTGTGAACGAAAAAGGAAAAACTTATTTAACCCCCCCCCCCCCCCCCCTTCTAAGTGTTTTCTAAACCTTCAATTGGCATAAGAGCTCTTGGTTCTGGGTGCAAACACTTAACCATGTCAGAAAAAGATCCAGAAGGAAAACACTATGGAAACTGATCAAAGTAACAACAACTATACAAAACCTCCTGTCTTTGATGGAGAAGATTTTGAATACTGGAAAGATAGAATAGAATGTTTCTTTCTCGGTTAAGATGTTGATTTTTGGGATGTGGTCTTAGACGACTACACACATCCAATAGATGAAGAAGGAAACAAGATTGATAGAAAGATCATGACCAAACAACAAAAGACAAATTTCAAAAATCGCCACAAAGCTAGAAATATTCTTCTCAATGCTATCTCAAAACGAGAGTATGAAAAAATCACAAATAGAGATATTGCACATGACATGTCTGAGTCTCTCAAAATGACTCATGAAGGCAACGCTCAAGTAAAAGAAACAAAGGCTCTGGCTCTCATTCAAAAGTACGAAAATTTCAAAATGGAAGAAAATGAGTCCATTGAAACAATGTTCTCAAGATTTCAAACGCTGACTGCTGGTCTAAGAGTTCTGAACAAAGGATACACCAAAGCAGATCATGTCAAGAAAATTATCAGGAGTTTACCCAGAAGATGGGCACCAATGGTCACTGCATTAAAAGTTTCAAAAGATTTGAATAGTATATCCTTGGAAGAACTCATTAGTGCACTAAGAAGTCACGAGATAGAACTTGATGAACATGAGCCTCAAAAGATAGGTAAGTCAGTTGCTCTTAAATCTACTAAAAATTATGAAACTAACGCTTTTCAGATTAAAGAAGAAAGCTCTGAGGACTCTTCTTCAGAATGTTGATGCTTTTATCGTCTAATTGACATCTATGTTTGGCTAAACATAATAGCAGTAAAATGTAATACAATGTATAAGTCTTGCAAATATAAAAGAACAAAACAATTACAAGCAAGATGTTATATGGAATGTCATGACATTAACTCATGACATCGCGCCTGCAGAACTGGAATGAAGATTCAGTCTGATACTTAACAAATACAGAATATTCGTGGAATATTTTGTAATCTAATATGGCTCAAATTTAAAGGTCAAAAGAATCAAGCCAGAATATTGAAGAATCAAATCAGAAGATTGAAGATTCTGCAGTTTCAAATTAAGGAGATAAATTAGGAAACTTGTGACTAAAAGACCTTGATTGTTGCAGAAGATATCTGCAGATTTGTAACAACAAGGAGTGGTGTGATTGGTAAGCCCAAGTCCAATTGGTAATAGGTTATAAATAGAAACCTTTGTGACCCAGGTTTATATCGAAAAAAATATAGAAAACCTTGTTTAGAAAAGATGTAGTCTTTAGGGTTTCTATAGGTAGACCACCCAGGCTGTGGGATGGCCGCCTTGTCCTTCTCGAAACCTGTAGGTAAGAGAAGTTACTGTTCTCACTCGAAACCTGTAGGTAAGAGTTGAGTATTGTATTCTTGATTGAATCTGTGAAACAAGATCAAGTTATTGTTCATTGTTAATTGTGTAAATAGCTGTTTCAGGGTTGTAACAGTTAGGTATCACTAGGGAGTGAGTAGAGGTTCTCTTGTCTTGGATGGGTGTCTGAGATAAAGGTTGCATTGGGTAGTGACTAGGCAAACCAGAGGTTGTTTATCTGTAAACTAGAGGTTATTTACATAAAATAGTACTATTGATAGTGAAATCTTCTTCCTGACTTGGTAGCCCCCAGAGTAGGTAGTTAAACCGAACTGCGTTAACAATTAATTGTGTTATTTATCTTCCGTACAATATTGTTTGTTCAGTCTTATAATGTTATGACATCGTGTATAACATCAAGTTCAGGGTTGGTAGCTGTTTCTTGTACAGAACCAATAAAGATTACAATCTGGTTATGTTGACTGAACATATATGATCCCAGTTCTCATGGACTCCTTCTTAGGGGTAATTAAAAATTGGGGGATCTTTTTGTTCTACCTTTGCTGAGTTAATAACAGATCAGATGTCTTGACATCGTGAATAACATCCTGAGTTTGTCATACCAGAATTTCAATTGGTATCAGAGTAGGCATCCTGTCTGTTTCTGGATGAGATCCATGAGGGATACTTTCTAGTTGTGCTGAAGGTAGAAGATTGTTTGAACAAGGAGTGTTCATATTGTATGGTCCCTTAAAGTGGAGGATGGACCTATATGTGGAGGATTGGACCAACCTGACTAGAGCTGTTGATGCTGGAACAAGAAGAGCTAAATCCAAACGCTTCATGAGGGAGTGAAGAACTTGAATTGAACTGTTCAAGCCTGTATCTATGAACAAAGAAAAGACGTATCAAAACCTTCATGCAGGAGTGAAGATATTGATAAGGTATCCTATGTATCTTTGTGAGTTTATCAGGTCAGGAAGTTGGTTAGGTCTAGTCTGTTGCTTGATGCAGAAGCAAGCATTGTGCAGGGTTGAGTTGCAGTCAATCCTTGGATGTCATGCTTACAATTAATATTTGGAGTAAGCATTGTGTGAATTCTGTTGAAGTATGACTATTTTCCGCTGCATAGTCTCTATGCAACCCCTATTGTAGAAGAAAGATTCTAGGGTTATTTATATTCAATAGAATGTATGGAAGAATCTTACAGCTATAATTAAAGTGTCAAAGATACTTGAGTAATATCTCAAGTCCACTCATAATGGCATGGTTTATTAGAGCTGATGAATGTCAACTGATCAATGATATTCATAATCATCTGCAAGTGTGAACCTTGAGGAATTTCAAGGCTGGAGTGTTCCTAGAAGGAGGAACAAATTTCCTACTGGATGTTGGGACATTAGTACTGGTATGCAGCTACCAGCTGAAGAACAGATGTTCTGGTGCTAAACCGATGTAGTGTGAGAACATTGGTTTGGAACCTACTCTTGGTCTGGAAGAGGAGACATCTGATTATAAGTTGATCAAGACACGATCAACATGTGCTTCTACTCCAAATCATATTTTGAGGAAGGTTAGAAGTAAAATCTCAGTGCCAAAGAAAAACTCATAAAGGTATTCCTTTATGATCCCTTATGTTTAACTTAAGATGAGCCTACATCTGGTATTTTCCTTTGATCAATGGAACCAGATATGTGTACTTCATTCATAACCATAGAGTAGTTGTTGGAGCTGAATACTGTGGCTCAATCACAGTGAAATATGGTCAAAAATGTTTACTACCCTAGTTGTGATCCAGAAAGGATAGTGTTGTTTGGAATCAAGCAAGCCAGATGGCTCAGAAGAATCTGACTAATTCAGTGTTTTGCTATAACTAAGTCTGTTCCAGAAACCTAAATGAGGGAATCTTCTTTATAGGTACAGACTATGGCATCCATCATCTCAATATCAGAATGAGAGTCTGAAGAAAAGCGTATTGAGATACTGGCTATTATGTTCCTTGATATGTCTGGATGTTGCTGATAATTGCACTATTTTGTTTCCACTCCAAGTGCTATGGATTAGATGTTAGAGATGTTAACCAAGAACCATGAAGGATGATGTCAAGTCAGATGTTACAACATCATCTCAAGATCTTCAGTTTCTTTGTATTGTGTTTGCCAAGAGAAAAAAGTATAAATGTGAAGAGGTAATTAGTCAGAATGACCTAATGTGAGTAGCAAATTCTAACTGACTAACTGGTAAGTACTTTGACGGGAGACTTAGTACTTATTAGGTGTAGAACCTGTATGCAAGACTGAGAAGAAGAAATCAATCAAGATGAACTAGTGTGAGTAGCAAATCTTACTGAGTAACTAATAAGTACTTTGACGGGAGACTTAGTACCTATTAGATGAGAAGTCCTTCCAGTTATGTATTCAAGGACTAGTGTGAACCAAAGGTCCATGTTCACTATTATCTTCACAAGTTAAGGAAGTGTGGCAAGAGTATCTGATGAAGCATACTGATTCGGTTAAATAGCTTGACGGGAGCTGGATATTTTGCAATATCTGTATGAAAAGATCAGACTTATAAGCTGAAGATTGATTTATGGCTATATAATCATAGTTTCTTCTACTTCAAGTTGCAGAGTGTGGCAATCTGAATCTTGTGTAGCAAGTAAACTGAGGTTTCTAAACTTGGAAACTGTGGCAAATTCCAAATGAAGGGAATTTCAAGGATGAACATCAAAGATGTCCTAAATTTGTATATCTCAGGGGGAGTAAGAGGGTATGAAGATCAGAAAAGACAATGTTATTCTGCTTCTATCCAAATGTAAAGTCTTTCATAGACTAATCTTTAAGCCAGAAGAACAATGTCTTACAAGATGTCAGAACATAACTCAGGACATGTTTATTCTTAAAGACCAGCAAGGATTATTCTTTGTATTATCATCTAAAAACATGTATTGATGGTGTGTATCACTTGTTCTGACCTAGTGCATGTTCCAACCTATGCACAAGTCCACCTGATGCAGTTCTTCTTCAAATGACATCTCTTGATCAAGACTTTTGTAAAAGTCCAGGTATGTTTTTTATATTGCTCAGGTTTCTAGAGTCTTTTCCTTATAATAATTTTGAGTATTGTTTGAGTCTCATGTTGTTCTTTCGGATATGAGGAAAGTCTAGAGTCTAGGTTATGGTTTTCAATTTGTGACAAGCATAGGGTTTAAGGGTAGTGTTCAGACATTGTTTAGTCTGAGGTCATTCTTAGTTGTTTTGTAAAGAGTAGAGTCTTGTTTCGTGTCATGAACACAAATTGTTTCTTGTGTTTTAAGTCATTCTATAGAGACATGTTATCTCTATGGATAGTCAGAGTTTGTTGGAGTTTGGGTATCGAACGAACTTGTATCTTGGGTGATGTCAACATCACAATGTGCTATTATCTTGGAAAAATGTCTAGGAATATGCATGCGAAGTTTGAAAAAGTGATATTATTGTCTAAAGTGGCAGTTCAAACATAATGTGGATTAGAATGGGCAGGTTCTAATCTTGAAGTTAGTAATGTGTTCTGGCAATACATAATTACTTTCATGATGAATACTTCAATTCGTGAAGATGACTATGAAGACAAAAGTTCTATGATCTGATCAATACAGCTGAAGATAAGGAGGATACTTCCAATTCAAGATAAAAAGCTTGTTAATCTTATCAAGAAGGATTTCAAATTTTCTTAAGCAGACCATGACCCGATATAAACATGGTAAGGTTATGCTCAACAAAATACAAAAAGTGGCAGTTTTTATGTTGAGAATGTGGAAACCTCTCTGTGTGTGCATCTAGTATCAAGAGGTCATCAGTTGATCATTTCAGATGGAGATACGTTGATAAACAAGGGTCTAATGTAGAAAGAGATATGAACCTTGTGGAAGATACTGGTAGTACTAATGTCAGACACAATGTTATAACATCTTATTTCTGGTGTGAGTATCTATTTAAAAGGAGCAACATTGCTATAGTGAGTGTGTTCAGCAGGATAGTTGAACAAAGGGTGAGGCTCTTGAAGATATGAAGATGCGTATTATAATACCCCGACTCTCCAAACCCGATAATTATCATTAATTGGTTAATTGATAATTAGAATGCACATTAGCCTTATTTCCTATTAATCTAAAGAATGATTATTAAAAAGAGTTAGTGGAGTAGTTAGAAACAAAGGGGATTGGTTAGAATGGAACTACATGGCAAAGTTGTAAATATGGCTTAGTTGGATGGTAAATTGGACATTATTCTTCATTTGCATGGTCTTAAAGTGGTTAGTAAAGACAATATCTTTTCCAAATCAGAATTTAGGACGGAGAGAGCTTAGAGGCATGAAAGGAGAAAGAAGAATTTATGTTCAACAAGCCATTTTCGCAACTCTTGGTACAACTCCACTAAAAAGGTAATATCTCTTTGCTCGTAACTCTGATCGTAACGGTTCTGTTTCGTTGGAAAGCTAACGAAATTCTCTTCGATTTGCATATATGGTTTGCGTTTGTAAGTGCTGTATTGATGGAGATAAATAGGTTTGAAGTTGAATGATCCATGCTGACTGTGTGTTAAGGTGTGGCTACGGGTTTGATGAAGAAGAAGATGAATTTTCGGGCAAGAGGATAGTACCATGGCAGCATGAATGTTGTGTTAACCTCCATTTGATCCAAGGTGAGTCCATAGATAGAAAACGGGGATTTAAAATCTATTGGGTGAATTGGGGTTTAGGGTTTGAGATGCTTTGCATGATTAAAGATGATTAGAATGCTTTAGGGTGTTAATCAATATTAATCTATGTGCTCAAATCTGTTGGTTGCATGATCATAATTGTTGCTATGTTCATAATGATGATAGAGGTGTTAATTACATGTATATGCTGCTAAGAATGGTCATTTTATGCTTGGAATAGTTTTGGATGAAAATAGATGTATTGGAACTGGTATAATGCAAGAAAAATGTGATTTTTGCTTCTGCTTCAGTAAGCAATCGATTGCAGGGGTCAAGAAATCGATTGCACTGTGAAAATTTGACATTCTGCGTTTCTGGTTCAGTGAGCAATCGATTGCACACTGGTTCAAATCGATTGCACCTACAGAAAATTTCCCTTTTATTGTTTCAACCATAACTTGAGTTCTACAACTCGAAACGAAGCCCGGTCGGAAGCGTTGGAAAGGTCTTTCGATGCTCTTTAATAATATGCTTAAATCTAATGCATTTGGTTCAATTATGGAATATGGTAAGTGAATTTCTAATGGTATGATATGATCACTTTAGTAGAAATTAAGTGATGATGAATAAATGGATTCCATAATCATGCTATGACATTGAAATTCTGAATATGAGTATAGATACGGTTTATGTATATTGGTATAATACATATGAAGTTTCGTGATTGGTAATTGATTGTTTTATCCATCGTTCTGGTTGAACGTTCGGTTGTATGCCTTTTTGCGTATGATTGTGTGTGGTATGCTAGAATCGAAGTAGGCCAAACTACTAGGTGGTAAGGCGCCATTGTTGATGGACTAGTTTCCAAAGTTACCATTGCGATGTGCTCGTGAAAGTCTATAGGGCGTGTCTCACTTGCAGAACACATCGGCGTTCTTGGTATGACGAACACACCTGAGCTACCATTGCAGTGTGCTTGTGAGAGTCTCTACGGTGTGTCTCACTTGCAGAACACACTTGGCGTGATTGGTATGGTGGAGTAGTGATGCCACTTAGGCGATATCACTTGGATAACTCACCTCTAGTGGTGCCACGTAGGCTACATCACTAGGCTCCTACCCGGATGGGCTTGTGCAGTCAATTAGGCGTCTTCCCACTTGCGGAAACCATATTGCGTATGGATGTTGACGGGGCCGCGACGCCACATAGGCAGTGTCACCGCTGTAACTCGTCACAGATGAAATTCCATGAAGGACTCATCCGCTTCATCTAGCGATGGTCTTGTGCGAGTCTTTTAATGACAGGCACTTGGTGACTCACCGAGAGTGTGTGGTGCAGCCTAGGTAAACCGGTTGTTACTACTTCTGGATTCCCCGTACATGGGTATGGGTTTGCATATGTGTTTGTTGTACTATTTGTGTGTACTTGTGATACGATGACTCCTATGGTGGACGATTCATGTGTTTGCTCCGTACTTGTACCGGATGTGAGGATAAACCCCGAATCAATGGTGGATTCGTTTTGTGATGCATGTACCCTGTAGATCCGAGTGGACCCATAGGATAGGCGGACTCACTGAGATTTAGTAATCTCACCCCAATCAACTTATTTTTTTCAGGTGCAGTTTAGTAGCTCTTGATAGATAGCAGGTTCAGATTGATGGCTTGAAGTGGTGTTGGCTCGAAGACCTCGTTGGTTTTGACATTCCGCTGTACAAGATCCATTGAAGACTCATGTATTATGCTTCTTAGTAGAATTTCATGTTGTATTTTATATGGATCAAATATTGTACCTTGACTTGTGTATATACTCAATATCAATTTTAACATTTCATGCATAATATACTAGTCAGTTATGTATGGGGTGTTACACGTATTATGTTTTCCATTCATCATTTCAATTTCCTTGAAGAAGCTCAGACTATCTCATATAGGGGGAGTGACTTCTTATGCCAAGAAAAGTATCTTGATAAAAAATACTCTAACATCATGAAGAAAATGTTACATTATTGTCAGTGAATGGTTGAATCTAACCATGTGCAACTGGAATCCATAATTTTTTCTCTGCATTGATGAGGTAGCTGTATGTCTACAAGTGTTAAAAGATTCTTCACGGTTGCATTAAACAGTCTCAAGGTGTTCAGAACAATAAAAGTCTATGTCTATGACTAGTGAGTCAGAATAGTAAGTGGGAGGTCTGTTACTTGGTCCATAAGATTCTTTGTCTTAATCTTTTGAAGAATCTTGAGCTATGTGCTTAAGGGGAGAAAAAGTGACAATGTCTGACAGGATGTCATGTCATGTTTGAAGACATTAAATCTGTTAAGTCAAACAAGGAAATCTGTCTTGAGGTTTATCTCTACACATCAGTGGTCGGTGTAAAGTTCAATCAATGACTATGCATGCATTGGTTTTAAAGATAACTCCTATCAGAAAAATAGTCAAAAACTGCTTTGGAAAGAGTGATTACTTTTGGAACTATTTCCTATTCATCCGTTTGACCATTGAACAAGACCAAGAAATTCGTTATTTCCTATAAATCTCAAATGGCTATATAAAGGGGTCTCTAGATTACAGAAATCAAACTCTCTCAAGATGTCCTTCGTGTGTGTCCTTATAAGTCGTGTCTAGGTTTGGTATTGTGATGGGTTGCTTTGCCAAAACCTGTCCAAAAAAAAATACGGGCTGCGGATGTTTTGTGTCTCTACCATGGGTTTTTCTGCAATAACAACAAAGATGTTCCATCATATACAACCATCAATATAGGAACTATTTTCATTGTGATTTGTGATCTGAGTTATGAACACAATTGTGATTTGTGTTCTGAGTTACTAGGACTGGTGGACAGTTTTCACTCAAGTTCTCTCTTAGGCTCTAAGCTAGGAATTGGTTTCTATTTATAGACAAAGAAAGGGTTCTCCTATGCCACCATTGGTCCTCCAAGACAAAGGCCTCCTCCCATCGTCTTCCTCATGTACATCAGTGTTGCATGAAGGTGTTCCCCTGCATATTATGACATCGGTCCAATCTTTATCATCTTATGGCTTAAAAGGGGGAGAGAAGTATCATCTGATTTTGCTACTGTCAAAAGAAAAAAAGGATTTTGTTGTGTGAAGACAGTGCAGACTGATGATGTTATGATGTGGTTCAAGACCTGAAGAACAGAAGAGCCCAATTCTGAGAATGTAAAAGCCTGTTCTTTATTGTCTTGAAAGTTGAAGCATTTATGTTTTGCTGCATTTTAATGTGTGTATAGTTTTAGCCAAAATATGCCAAAGGGGGAGATTGTTGATGCTTTTATTGTCTGATTGGCATCTATGTTTGGCTAAAACATAATAGCAGCAAAATGTAATACAATGTATAAGTCTTACAAATATAAAAGAACAAAATAGGTACAAGCAAGATGTTATATGGAATGTCATGACATCAACTCATGACATCACGCCTGCAGAACTGGAATGAAGATTCAGTCTAATACTCAACAGATACAGAATATTCGTGAAATATTTTGTAAGCCAATATGGCGCAGATTTAAAGGTCAAAATAATCAAGTCAGAATATTGAAGAATCAAATCAGAAGATTGAAGATTCAGCAGTTTCTAATTTAGGAGATAAATTAGGAAACTTGTGATTAAAAGACCTTGATTGTAGGAGAAGATATCTGCAGATTTGTAACAGCAAGGAGTGCTGCCATTTGTAAGCCCAAGTCCAATTGGGAATAGGTTATAAATAGAAACCTTTGTAACCTAGGTTTATATCGAAAAAAATATAGAAAACCTTGTTTAGAAAAGATGTAGTCTTTAGGGTTTCTATAGGTAGACCACCCAGGCTGTGGGATGACTACCTTGTCCTTCTCGAAACCTGTAGGTAAGAGAAGTTATTGTTCTCACTCGAAACCTGTAGGTAAGAGTTGAGCATTGTGTTCTTGATTGAAGCTGTGAAGCAAGATCAAGTTATTGTTCATTGTTAATTGTGTAAATAGCTGTTGCAGGGTTGTAACAGTTAGGTATCACTAGGGAGTGAGCAGAGGTTCTCTTGTCTTGGATGGGTGTCTGAGATAAAGGTTGAATTGGGTAGTGACTAGGTAAACCAGAGGTTGTTTATCTGTAAACCAGAGGTTGTTTACATAAAATAGTACTACTAATAGTGAAATCTTCTTCCTGGCTTGGTAGCCCCCAGAGTAGGTAGTTAAACCGAACTGCGTTAACTATTAACTGTGTTATTTATCTTCTACACTGTATTGTTTGTCTAGTCTTAGAATGTTATGATATCGTGTATAACATCAGGTTCAGGGTTGATAGTTGTTCCTTGTACAAAACCAATAAAGATTACAATCTTGTTATGTTGACTGAACATATATGATCCCAGTTCTCATGGACTCCTTTTTAGGGGTAATTAAAAATTTGCTGAGTTAATAAAAGATCAGATGTCTTGACATCGTGAATGACATCCTGAGTCTGTCATACCAGAATTTGACAGAAGAAGATGATGAGTTATCTCTTCTCTCAAGAAGGATCAACTTAATGTGGAAGCACATACAAAAGAAGTTTAGAAACTAGAAAAGATCAGAAGATAAAGCAGAATCCTCTGGACATAAATGGTCAAGCAAAAGAGGTGTTGTCTTCTATGAATGTAAAGAACCAGGACACTGTAGAAATGATTGTCCTAAGCTACAAAAAGAAAGGCCAAAGAACAAGTTTGAAAAGAATAAAAGCTTGATGGCTAACTAGGATGATTCAGAATCTTCTGAAGATGAATCCAGCTCAGAAGATGAACATGCCAACTTAGCTTTTATGGCTACCACAGCAGATGACTCTGACACTGATTCAAAATCTGAAGAGGTATTCTCTGAACTTACTAGATTTGAACTTGTAAAAAGTTTGTCAGAAATTCTTGAAAACTACAGTCAACTAAAAATCAAATACAAGAAATTTGAAAAGAATCTTGTATCTGAAATTGAGGAACTTAAAGTAGAAAACTCTAATCTTAAGGAAAATAATGTCAAACTCAAAGAAGAGTTACATAAAGCTCAAAAATTTCTATTCCAGAAACTGCTTCAAGTTCGAAAAACATTCTTAAGGAATATGACTCTAGATTTCAAAAATGTCTCGCTAAAAGCATAGATAGAAGCAAATGGCTTCAATGATCTATTGTGTGAGTAGAAACAACAAGAGAGGAATTGGATATGAAACTCCCGAAGGGAAAGAAACGTACCAACCTAAACCTGTTGATGAAATGAATATCACATATAAACCATTGCATAAACAATTTAGTTTTGGTCACACACATGATATCAAATATACATCTTACTCTAAAAATTTTCATGCTAAACCAAAGTTCAAACAGAACTTTAGAAACTCAAACCAAAGAAGACCCAAAAAGATGTGGGTACCTAAGGAGAAAATAATTTATGTTGCAGATGTCCTTCACAGCAAAGTTGAAACACCAGTCATAGTACCTGGACTCTGGATGCTCGCGACATATGACGAGAAGAAAATCTATGTTCCTAAGTCTGGAGCTTAAAGCTGGCGGAGATGTTTGATTTGGAGGAAATCAAAAAGGAAATTTTATTGGTTCCGGAACCATTAGTAACGGTAACTTTCCCTCTATAACTAATGTTTTATTAGTAGAAGGATTAGCACACAACTTGTTGTTCATAAGTCAATTAAGTGACAACGGTTATGATATTATCTTCAATAAAAAATTCTCTAAAGCTGTAAGTCAGAAAGATGGATCAATCCTATTTACTGGCAAGAGAAAAAACAACATTTATAAAATTGATGTTTTTGATCTGAAATCTCAGAAAGTAACTTGTTTTCTGTCTGTTAACGATGAGCAATGGGTTTGGCACAGATGATTGGGACATGTTAACATGAGGAGAATATCCAAGCTTAACAAACTCAATTTAGTTAGAGGTCTTCCCAATATGAAGTACAACTCAGAAACTCTGTGTGAAGATGTCATAAGGGAAAGTTTTCAAAACCCTCTTTTAAATCAAAGAATGTTTTCTCTTCCTCTAGACCATTAGAACTTCTGCATATTGATTTATTTGGTCCAGTGAAAACTGCATCAATCAAAGGCAAGAAGTATGGATTGGTAATTGTTGATGACTATAGCAGATGGACTTGGGTTAAGTTTTTAAAACACAAAAATGAGTCACATTCTGTGTTTGTTGACTTCTCTAACCAAGTTCAAAATTAAAAAGAGTTTAGAATCATAAAGGTTAGAAGTGATCATGGTGGAGAATTTGAGAACAATATCTTTGATAAGTTCTTTAATGAAAATGGCATTTCTCATGATTTCTCTTGTCCTAGAACTCCTTAACAAAATGGATTGGTTGAAAGAAATAATAGAACATTGAAAGAAATGGCTAGAACCATGATTAACGAAACCAATATGGCTTAACATTTATGGGCAGAAGCAGTCAACGCAACGTGTTATATTCAAAATAAAATCTCTATAAGACCTATTCTTGAAAAGACTCCTTATGAATTATGGAAAAACAGAAAACCCAACATTTCATATTTCCTTCATTTTGGATGCACTTGTTATATTTTGAATACTAAAGAACATCTGAACAAGTTTGATTCTAAGTCACAAAAGTGCTTTCTGCTTGGATACTCTGAATGTTGAAAAGGTTATAGAGTATACAATACAGAAACTCTGATTGTTGAAGAATCAATCAATGTTTAGTTTGATGATAATATTGGCCATCAAGAGCCAAAGCAAGCTGCAAATTTTATAGGTATGGAAGTTCTACCTACAAATATTTCAACTTAGTAAGATATTGTGATGCTGATTTTGTTGGAGACAGAGTGGAATGTAAAAGCAATTCAGGAAGCTGTCAGTTTCTGGGAAGGAACCTGATCTCTTGGTATAGCAAAAAGCAGGCTACAATTGCACTATCAACTACAGAAGCTGAATATGTGGCTGCTGCAGGTTGTAGCACTCAAGTGCTATGGGTGAAAAGTCAATTAGAAGATTGTCACATCTATGAGCGTAAGATTCCTATTTTCGGTGATAATACTTCAGCTATTTATCTTTCAAAGAATCCTATTTTGCATTCTAAAGCTAAGTATATAGAAATTAAACATCACTTCATTAGGGAATACATTCAGAAAGGGATACTAAGTCTAAATTTCGTTGATGCAGACCATCAATGGGCTGATATCTTCACAAAACCTCTTTTTGGAGATAGATTCAATTTCATAATAAAAAGTATTGGTATGGAATTGTGTCCAGAATAAAGTCTTGTTAAATTTCTAAAATGCCTTTAAATCTTTCGTTGCCTAAATTGAACTATCTGACTCTTAAACTCTTGAAAAGTTAGAAGTAAAACCATTTAAAAACAGTTGACCTAATTGGTTCAGAAGTTCATTTCTAAACATGGTTCAGAAGTTCATTACATAAAACTGTTGTATCACGCTAACTATATGATTTGAACACGTGTTCAAATTCTGAAAGGTCACGCGTGCACGCTATTAAGGCACGAGTTCTTGGTAACTGTTGTATTAAATTGTTACATTTCCCCTAATATCATTAATCATAATGCTTCTATCCTTTGTGTATTCCAATATTTTCTCATTATGTTTCTTAGGCATGCAAACTCATGCATTAATTGCATAAGGTTATACATTAGCATTCTTCCTTCCTTCATTCCTCTATAAATATTAGCATCCATCACCATAATCTTCATCTCTTCCAAAACCTAATATTTGTTTGCTATTCTCAAACTAAATCATTCTCTTCATGGCTTCCCAAACAACCCTCACCGTCCTTAAAGAGAAATTTCTCTGGCATTCACGAAACAATGATCACTTCATTGTTCAGATCTATAGACAAGGCTGGAAATAGTATATCGGGATGCTTCTTGGTCCTGTCTACACTAATATGGTGAAAGACTTCTGGAACCAAGCCTCTTCCAGTGATGATAACTTGAGCATCACTTCCTCCATTTTTGGAATCCCATTCACAATTACTGAAGCGTTTATTGCTGCGGCCATCAAGTGCCTCTCTCACAAATTTGGTGTGTGTCTAACATCCTTAAATCACTCGAATGCATTTAATATTCCGAATGATCTAGGAAAAAATGTCCGTCGAATCATGAACAATCCTTCTATTCTTGTTCCTATAAAAAGGATTTGGTTTAGTCTTATTCTCTCCAACTTACTGCCACGAGGAACCTTTCACAATATCTTACACTCTAGGGACCGTTTCCTCATCCTCTGTATTGAACAAGAAAGACAAATAAATCTTGCCGCTCTTATCTTTGGTCATTTGAGGGAATCTCTGATAGCTTTCAAATGCGGTCAGAATGACTATATACCCTATGGTCGAATCTTGTATGCGATGTTTGAATCTACAAAAGTTGTGAAAACTTTGCACTCTGAAAACCTTCCTAATAGTGACGAAGTCCTATTTGCTGAGTCTTGTGAAGCTTTTTCCTTCACTTGTAAAGATTTCGACATTGACTATTAGCAGTTCCTATGTGTTCCTTTTTTTATTAGTGAATGTACTCCTTAATTTTGTCATTAATGAAAAATTTCCCTGTTTCTGCATTTGTCTATTGATATAAGGGGTGAACATAAACTATTTTGATACCATAATAGCTTACCTGAACTCAAAACCTTAAACATTTTATTCTCAGTATACTTATTAAGCACATAATTGTTTACGCTTTTTTATTATGCCAAAAAGGGGGAGAATTAGTAAGATTTTAATTGAAAATTTTGATTTGAGAATTAATAAGTGAAATTTTGACTTGATAAAATTAACAGTTAAAAGATGTATCTCAAAACAGTTACTGACAAGTGTACAAAGAATTGTTGTACTGTTCTCTATTTCTGAAAGTTGCAAGCAAATCATATGAAAAACAATGTTTTAAAAAAGAATCATATAGATCTTCTAAAGAAGTACTCTGAAAAGAAATACAAGCAAATATTCTGAAGAGATACCCTGAAGAGAAAAATATACTCACGGAAGTTGTCTTCTAAATTTTTCTTCTAAGTATTTATTTCAGGGGGAGAGTATACATTTCAGGGGGAGATTATACATCTCGGGAGGAGATTGTCTTCTTATATAGAAATTTTCTGATCAGAACTTAAAAGTTTTGTCATCATCGAAATAGGGGAGATTGTTAGAACATAGTTTGGTTCTAATCATATCTTAGTGTTTTGATGATAACAAGTAAATAAATTTTGTATAAGTAAATGTGGTACTCTAATTATATGTTTCTCATTTCAGAAGATGTTCTAATATAAGCGCCATCATAACAAGAACAAACGCTGAAAAGAAAAGCTGCTGAAAGTTCTTATGAAGTAACTTCTGAATGCATCATCCGCTGAAAACAAACTCTATTAGAAGTTATATTCAAGTCAGAACAGAAGTTATGAATAGATGCAAAGTTCTGAATAAAGATAAGATACCGTTAAAACATAATGATTAAAAGACGGCTGAAACACTAAAATGGAACAATTCCCAAGGTTGATTGAAGAAGCAACGCACATGCAACTCGTTGGAGAAACAAAAAACAAAAAGCAAACACACAAGCATTTAATGCTATCTCCAAAGATCAAGATAACGGACAAATACTTGAAGCTATAAATATAAGATCACTTGAAAAAGAAAAGGAGAGTGATACACAAGAGAAACAACAATCAAAAGAAGAGCTTACATACAAAAGAAAGAACACAAGCTTAAACAACATCGAAGAACTCTTAGCTGAAGAAAGTTATCTTTACTATTCTGAGTTCATATCTCTTGTACTAAAAACTTAGTGAAGTATCACAGTTGTGATTAAAGCTTATTAGAAGCAATCTGAAACACTATTTGATGTTATTTTGTAATTGTTCCTTGAGAGACCAATTGGGTCAGATTTCTCGAGAGGGCTAGGACTAGTTGAGTCTTAGAGGTGTTAGTCACGACAATTGGTTGTGAATTGTGTTGTTAGTCATGATAGTTGGTTGTGCATTGTATTGTTAGTCACGACAGTTGGTTGTGAATTTGTAATCAGTTTTGATTATAGTTGATTAAGTCCTCGATTGAGAGAGGCGAAATCACCTTGGCGGGAGGAGTAGTTTGAGTTGCAAACGAACTAGGATAAAAATAGCTATGTTTTGTCTATAGTTGTTGTGAACGAAAAAGGAAGAACTTATTCAGCTCCCTGTCATACCCCAAAATTTTCCCTCATATATTTACAAACGCCATTTTATTTCAAATAAATGAATTGGCACAGTTGGTAAAAATTTGAGCGTGAAAGGTACAATAGCGCGAGGTCCCGTGTTCGAGTCACACTACTAACAGTTTTTTATTTTATTTGTTACTAACTTAATTTTTGTTTTAAATGACTTTTTCTTAAAATAAAAAAATTTGTTTTCAATAAATTAGTTTTTCACTTTTTCCATAAAATAAAAAGATTTTAAATTCTTCACCTTTTTTACATTTTAGGTTAGTTTTTAACTAGTTAAATATAATTATAAAACTCAATAATTCCTTTTATTTGGGATTTTGGTTATTTTTGATTAATTATGGTCCATAGATTTTAACCTAATTTTGTATTTTATAAATAGCAACAAAACCCTATTTTTCAGAGGACCGATTCACGTACAAATTCCCACCAGTCTAGAGGGTCTCACATTTTCTCACTAAAAAAAACTAACAATTTTATCACCTCATAAAAAACCTGTTTCACTGCAAACCCTTGCACGAACTATAAATCTTTCACCCTCCACCGTAAACGCTGAGCGAAAAAATCGACAACAATTTCGAATCTTCATCAAATCAAATTGCATCTTGTGTATAACAACACACAACAACATCAATTATGCGGCCTTCCAAAGAGATGAAGAATCGTTGGATACTGTTGCTCACGAAATCATAAGGGAGACGAGAGATGAAACAAAAGGAAAAGCCTCACCATCGTGTTCGAGTTCTTGAGCGGAAGAAGTGTGTAGCTGTCGCTACCGCGAAAAATGGATCAGAGTCGCCACTAATATATTTATCCCATCGCGGGAAAGGAATATCAGAAACCTAACTCGAAACAAGAACAAAGTCTTTCGTTCAGAGAACAGGGCACGGGAGTCGGTTACGCAAGGGGAAGGTGCTAGCACCCCTCACGCCCATCGTACTCGATGGTATCCACCTATGTTTATTTCTATCTAAAGGGTGTATCTATCACTAATGCAATGCATGATTAAACCTAAAGTTTTTTAATAATTATTGTGCTCGCTAGAGTTGCCTCTATGCCTACGTATCCTCTTATGAAGAATCAGAGCGCCGTAGTTCTGCTCAAGATTTTCTATGTTTTTTAGGATTTGTTGGTATTTTTTAGTGAACAGTTACATCACATTCCGCCGCTCGACCTTTGGAGACTCACGCTGGGATTGGAGTGGAAGTAACATGCTCTTAAAAGGTAAACAAAAGTATGTCGAGTGTTTCGAGTGACCCTTAAACAAGGGAGACTCAATCAACTCTGGGTTTGTGTTTTTTAGGTTTATGAATTTCCACTCAAGTGATCCTCTTAAACAAGAGGGACGAGAGCTTCCATTCCTTTTTATCAACTTTCAACCTTCATTAATGTTTTATTGTGTTTTATGGATTTTTGTTTGTTATGCAAAAGGGGAACATACATTCTAACCTAATGCTAATATATAAGAATGGCCCTAAGGTCAAGGATAAGGGATCTCTACCTATGTTATCATGCATAGACTACAACCTAAGTTGTTCTATGTGACTAATCTTAATGAAGATTGAAGTCACCGCCCTAAGGGAACATGGTAAGGATATAGTAAGAGATAAGCAAAAGCAACAAGCAAGGTAGGTAACTTAATGAAGTCCCTAACCAAGTCTACTCCTAAGAGAGAATACACTCAATGAATCCCAAGAGAAAACAATCCACAAAAGGTGGAGGAAGAACAAATCATCGTCGCCTTTTAAACTAACAACAATCAAAGTATGAAAGAAGAGTCAAAGCATGAGAATGGGAGAAGAAAGCCCTAGGGCAGTAGCAAACCAAGGAATTAAGTGTCTCAAATCAAACACAAAAGCATCATGGAACCACACGAAAATATTTACAAGAAGTTACCAAAGTATCGCATGAATCGTCACTTAACAAATAACAAACATGTATCAATTAGTTGAATAAAAAAAACAAATGAACACATGACCTAAGCTTGAGGTCAGTATCATAACATTGCATTTATAGGTCTAAGACCTTATACCAATCTATGTTAGTCGATTAGCTTGAAGCAACACAAAGTTCTAACAAAAACTAGACAAAACTAGGTCAAACCAACTAAACGATTTTCAAATTGTGAATGAAGTTAGAAAAATGTAATCAAATGATGAAAGTCAGTAACTAATAACCTCTAATAGGTGTCTAAACAATCATGGAATCATGTCAAGAAGTCTCATACAAAATTATAGGTCATTTGGACAAGTTATGATACAATCGTTAACCAAAAGCGAGTTATTTACATGTAAGAAAGGAAAATTCAAGTAAAATAAGAAGAAGTGTTTTAAAAAATCTTACTCCAGGTCTTAGGACCTCTAAACATCCCTAATTATATGTGCAAAAAAAGATCCAAGTCAATTGCAAAAGTTTATGGCACATTATGAGCAAAAATCAACACAAACGTCGATTAGCAACACACATTAATCGGGTCTAAAACCCTATGCAAAAACCTAACCAAAACAAGGAATTGGAACTTCATTTTTTGTACACATTATCAAGTATTAGTCTACTGGAACTACACAAAAATTGGTAATTAGATTCGATCTCTAAGGCATTTAAACAAATTATTTTGTAAAACATAGTAAACATAAAAGCAAAATGAACACATGTGAGGAAATGATTTATTAAAAATAGCAAAACAATTTGTAAAAATCTACCAAAAATACTAAAAATATCTACACACATGTATCTATCTAAAACCTATTTTTATTTATTTTTTGTTTGAATTAAAACTGGTTTATGAATCAAAAGTTAGAAAAGAAACAAAGTTGAAATAAGACAAATATTTGTCTAGTAAGGGGGCGTGTTAGTAAATTTAAAATGAACTGATTCTAACTGCAATGGCGCGTGGGCTTGACATCAGGGGTGTGGAAAGGAAAGCGCCCTAAGGCCCAACATAGAAATGAGCCCAGGCTTATCATCATATATTCACCTTTTATTATTTCATTTATATTTCCATTTTTTTAACAGCATGATATTTACTATGGTCTACATAAAACATGTGTAACGACTACTGCAGCATCAAAAATCAATTGGTCAACTAATTTTAATACACTACCGGACAAAACACAGTCTGAGCCAATGGTAGCTTGCCAACACATCAGCCCAATTATTGAAATAAAATGAAATATGCCAGCAACTGGGAACACGGTCCACTACATGGACTCCACGTCGGCGGAGCGAGGTTTAGTCGCACAAGCACATGCAGGCGCCGGAGATTCTCTCCGGTCATCTTCTTCGTTAAACACCACCGCCGGAGATACACGACTCACCCAGAAATTACAACAAACACCCCTACTCCCCTCGGATTTTCGCGTAGATCACAGATCCGCCATTAGTTTTTTGTTTTGAAACCTCTAACATCCTAACCGAACGCAACAACTAAACCCTAACTTTTGCTATCTTCACCAAAATCATCAACGTGCATATCAAATCAATCATTATCACGCGTAGATTTCAAATATATGAATTAACCGTTCAAACCAGCATCATTTCGCACAAACAGAAATCAAACTTCAAGATCCAAAACTTTTACATAGAATGCAACACATACTTGAAAACATGGTGGTTCTAATTGTCCTAACCCAAATCCCTGATGATGGGAGTACCAGTCCTATACATGCTTCTAATGCGAAGGAAAAGAATCACTTACTTGTTATGAATCTTGATTCAAGAGGATTAAGACTCGGCACTTGCTCCTCTTTGGGTCTGGAAGTGATGATGAGAGAGCTTTGAAATCACCGCGCCCCTGAGAAATAAACTCAGGTCTTGTACTTGATGCTTATGCTTGCTTCTTCGAGATTACAGCATTGAACGCATGAATCGACGAACATGTTGTGAGCATGAATTGAAATGCAAACTGATGATTATTCATGAGAATGATGGAGGTTTTTCTTTTTGGTAGTGATTGAAGGTTGGTAGAGGTTGTTGTGGTGGTTAGAAAACGGTTATGAGAAGATTATGAGAGAACAAGAGAGAATGAAGAGAGTGAGAAGAATCGAGAGAGAGTGAAGAATGAATGTCCTTTTTGAAGTGTGCGTTTTTTTTTTGTTTTTATGTATGGTGAGTATTCATGGGGTTTATGGTGTGGAGGTTTGTAGTGTAATTTTTCTCTCCTAAACTTAGTGAACAAGTTTGTATATTTGTGGTAGGTTTCTCTTGGTGCTTTCCTATACTCAGTGAGATGCATGACCGATTATGGCAAGTGAACAATGCTGGGATCCCATGCAATATCGATCGAAACATGCTCATGGCTCCACTTTTACACCCATATAACTCTTTCCTCACTTCATCATTTATTCTCATTTTATGCTCAAATGGAAGAGGGTATTGGATAGAAGAAGTCTGATGTTGAAAGTTCCTCGAGAGAGTTCCTGGAAGCATGAGCAAAACAACCTCAATCGTGTTGTGTCACAACTGAGGCGTCGCGTGCGCAAAGCCTTGCCTGGATACCAACCAAATGCAGTTTCAGGATCGTGACTTTAAAGCTCAATAGATTGGAAACCAAATATCCAGGTTGCGTGTTTCTTTGCTTAATAGAGAGAGGGCATGGCATAGAACATGTTGATGCTTCATTATGATCCTGAAGGTGTTCGTAGAATATAGAAAAATGGTTTGAAAACGGCATACCACGTGCTCGATAAATTGCTTGCGCTTGCCCAGGGAATGTGACCTCGTTTCTTGCCAACATATGAACTTACGAAGGGAACACTTTGAGGCTTTGTAATCTCCTCATCTTTCAACTAAAATTCGTAATGCTCAAACCAATAGGTAGATGGCATAGTGGTAATGAGATCCATACCAAGATTGAACCAATGGAGTGCCTCTAGCTCCTGGAAAACGCATTTGAAAATGGCACGCCACGTGCTTGATTAAATGTTTACGCGTGACCCAGATTCTTGGCCTGGCCAGATGTACAATTTTGACTCTACGAGGAGGTGACTTTGGAGCTTCATAAGTGATTCAATATTCATCCAAATGATACAATTCTTGGTGCTTTGTGTAGAGGACATGGAGTATAAGAGACAAATACCAAGGTTACATCTGATGGGTCTTTGTACTCCTCTATGATCAGCTTCAAAGTTTGCACACCAACTGGTTGACACAATGCTTGTGTCACGCCTAGCAATTTGCCCAGTAACATGACTTGAATGACATGGAATCTCTCACTTTCAAACCTTTGTATCTTCTAAACCAAGTTTCAATTGAAAAAACTCTCAACTAAAAAGTTGTTATATGCCATGAATGGAACATTTTTTATGTTTTGACTTTTTTGAAATGATGCCTTGAAATACGTGTAAGATGACTGTGAAGTGAGCTGGTCAACCCTTTCCAAATCTCTCAAAAAATACTCTAAGTGTTAAACTTTCTATTTTTGGTAATTCCACTTCTAACTAACTCCCAAATTTGGAAAGTCTTGATTTTATTTATTTTATTGACTTTTCTTGACCGATTTTCAACCACGAGTCAATATTTGACAGTTGACTTTGACTCGGACCAAAAAGTCAACTTTTCCTGATTTTTCCGACTCCAAATGAATTTCCCGATTAATCCGTTTCTGATTCAATCTCTCAATCAGTTTTCAACCAAAGAAGCTCCAATGAACACGACAACCACATTTCACATTTTAAAATCATCTTCTGATTAAATTTTGACCAGAAAGTCAATAGGGTTGACTTTGGTCAAAAACCCTAATTTGAAAGCCCTGATGGATTTGAGATCTGTATCTTTTAACCGGAGCTTTGACTTGGAAGGAATGAAACCCTGATCTTAGGAGAACTTCAATGGAAATGAGGCCATGTAATTATATTCCAAACCTTCTCTTTTGAACCAAGATATCTCCCATGCAGAAGTTCGTTTTCATCAATTTTCTTGAACAGTAACAATGATACGAATGAATGTATTGAGTGAATGACCTACGTGAGGTATGCATATGAATGTGACATGAAAGACAATCGGGTATAAATAAGTGGGCAAATTTTGGGGTGCAACAACTGCCCCTATTTAATCTTCTTGGACCTGCATGTACAAACATCTTGGGTTTCGGACATTTAAGGTGTGAGTGGATTGAATACCCCGAAAGTACCATCAAAATTTGCCTTCTATGGTACAACAAAGCGTATTGAGTATTATCAAAAGATACCAGCCGAAGGTGGGCTTTAAACAGACTGCTAACCTCAATTAGACTTGAACAAAGAAGAAACCAGCCGAAGGGGAATCTTAACCAAATTGCTAACCTCAGTTAGACTTCAAAAAGAGACACAGCCAAAGGGTGATTCGATAAAGGATGAAACCAGCCGAAGGGGAATCCGATCCTAATTTGCTAACCTCAGTTAGGCTTGAACAAAGAAACGTATCCGAAGGATGACTCCAAAAGGAAGAAACCAGCCGAAGGGGAATCTTACCAACTTTTCTAACCTCAGTTAGACTTCAAAAAGAGACACAGCCGAAGGGTGGCTCGATAAAGGATGATACCAGCTGAAGGGGAATCCGATCCTAATTTGCTAACCTCAGTTAGACTTCGAAAAGAGACACAGCCGAAGGGTGACTCAACAAAGGATGAAACCAGCCGAAGGGGAATCCGATCCTAATTTTCTAACCTCAATTAGACTTCGAAAAGAGACACAGCCGAAGGGTGACTCAACAAAGGATGAAACCAGCCGAAGGTGAATCCGATCCTAATTTGCTAACCTCAGTTAGACTTGAACAAAGAGACGTAGCCGAAGGACTACTCTAGATTTGAAAAGGTACGCCAATAATCATTGGACTTTATCGAGAAGGACTAGTAATGACCAGACTCTATGGGGATATTAATAACACTGAATTTGAAAGCGATGCCAATAAACATTGGGCTTGACTGAAATTTGGAAAGTCTTGATTTTATTTATTTTATTGACTTTTCTTGACCGATTTTCCACCACGAGTCAATATTTGACAGTTGACTTTGACTCGGACCAAAAAGTCAACTTTTCCTGATTTTTCCGATTCCAAATGAATTTCCTGATTAATCCGTTTCTGATTCAATCTCTCAATCAGTTTTCAACCAAAGAAGCTCCAATTAACAGGACAACCACATTTCACATTTTAAAATCATCTTCTGATTAAATTTTGACCAGAAAGTCAACAGGGTTGACTTTGGTCAAAAACCCTAATTTGAAAGCCCTGATGGATTTGAGATCTGTATCTTTTAACCGGAGCTTTGACTTGGAGGTAATGAAACCCTGATTTTAGGAGAACTTCAATGGAAATGAGGCCATGTAATTATATTTCTCTTTTGAACCAAGATATCTCCCATGCAGAAGTTCGTTTTCATCAATTTTCTTGAACAGTAACAATGATACGAATGAATGAATTGAGTGAATGACCTACGTGAGGTATACATATGAATGTGACATGAAAGACAATTGGGTATAAATAAGTGGGCAAATTTTGGGGTGCAACAGTAGCGCGCTAGTCTTCATGGTGGTCCAAGAAAAGATCGTCAGAAGCCTTGAATCAGAAAGGAGGTTGAATCATCTGATGCCCCTACTCTGAGATGAGATCGGAGAGCATAATAAATCACATCAGTACAAAGGTTTCAACTTCATTCAAACAACCAACTTTCAAAAAGGAGGACAAGAAAAGAAATAGGATCGACGAGCTGCCTCCGACGGTGTAGTTTCTTCTTGCATTCTTATTGTTGTTCTTCCAGTTTTTGCTTGCAGGGTGTTTAGAGTTAGAAGATACTAGATTCAGAAGAACTATGTTGAAATAGAAAGAAGACAAGGTGATAATTGGAACACAAATATTCATGAATCCCGCGCCGGCAACACCGACTCAACATTCAGTTTATTCTTCAACTTATCATCATCTTCGATTCAATCGAGCACAGAAATCCACAATGGCACACAACGTTTTTGCACCAACAACGTCACATGCGGATCAAATAGAACGTGTGTCTCCAACAAACACCGACACGGTGGTTTCTCCAACGAACGCTCGACCCAGCCACCACCGCCGGCCATCATCGGTTCTTCCGCCCCACTCGCTGCCATCAACGACGACGAACGCAACACCTCCATCTCCGGTCGTCAACTCCCAGCGACACTGACAACACTGAAACAACGGCAACACAAAGGATTCAGCTCAGCCGCACCAATCTCAGCTTCGACATCATCAACATCAACTCTTCACGGATAACAGCTCACCATTGCAACACCGCTCAATCACACAAACTCATCAACTCACTGACCTGCAACGATTTAACACGTGGATCCAGAATTTGCATAAGATGAAAACGCAATCGAACTCCTCATCAATACACGGTAACATCGTCTTCGTTTTCTATTGTGATTTTTTGGTACTGTTAGAATCCCTTGATAATGATGTTGTTGAAGTTGCGATTCAATGATCATTGTAGCTTGCTTATTCTCTGCATTAATCTGTTATTCCCCATGTGGATTAATTGAACCGCAAAAGATGATTATGAATCGAGATTAGGATGTGGTGATGAGATAACATGAATAGAGAAATTTTGTTGTTATTGTTTCTGGAAGAGAAGATGTGTTCTTAATTCTTGGTGTAGTTGATTTGGACATATGGAGCAAGAAACAGAAAAAAATGTAAGATGAAGCAGGGTTAAGATTGTGAAAATGAGATAGGTGATAGGAGGCGGTCAATCCCAATTTTAGTATTTAGGGTTTATTTTGAATGATTAGAATCTGGGCCGAAATGATTAAAGGCCCAAACAGAATTACTCTCTACCACCACCTTGCGCATATGAAACCCCTTCTTGGTGAGTTTAATTGAAATTGGGCTCTCAAAACCCATCCGAATTTACATATTAACACCCCCCTGTAGCTGACTTAAGGATTCTAGGGCCTGTACTTTTGTAGCCCATCAATTTTCCTTTCATTTTACACTTCCCATCATGTTTTAATTTTTATTTTTTTTTGTTTATGTTTTGTTTTAATGGTAAATTGTTAAATATAATAACTATAAAATATATATTAGATTGTCTAATTAGTTTTCTTATTTATTTAACTACGTTTTCATAAGATACAAAAAAATATATTTTATTATGTAAAAATTTGCTAATTTACTTTTCATATTATTAAAAATATAAAAAATATATGTTATTGCTGTATTTTCCTTTTAGACTTTAATGTAATTAGTTTTATATTTTCTTTTTCTAGTTGTAATTAATATTGTTCGTATTTTTGTTATTTTAAATCATGCATTATATATATATATATATATATATATATATATATATATATATATATATATATATATATATATATATATATATCAGTCGCTAACCATTTATTGATTTTTGCGAGGAATCACTGCCTTGAACAGGGGACTATTTCATGGACATTTGCAAGCTCTTTATTTAACTTTTGTTTATTTTTCAGCTTTTATTTCCTCGCACTTTACTTTACGCACTCCCGACAGGTTTTTATTGTAATATCCCCCTAATCCCGAAGCCCTGTAATAGCATAGGACATTTACATTTCCGCACTTTATTTTCTGTAAATTTATTGACTGCGTGGTTAGTAAAATAGGGAGTGGCAAGACTAACTAACTGGACGTAGCTCATTAATTCAAGATTAAATATCTGAATCTAACACATGATCGTTGCAGCCACACACCTTTAGGGTAACTCCTCTTCCGATGCCTTTCGATAAATAGTCAAGTCCCTTTGAGCGTAGGGATACCTTAGCTCATGCTCCCTACGAATTCAAATCATCATAGTCCCTCCGATAAAAGATCATAGTCCTTCGAGTTGCCTACGATAAATATTATCTTGTCCCTCGATGTTGCCTACGAAAATGATGATCGTCCCTTCGAATGCTAAGGTGTCCTCACTGGCTGCCTAAAAATGACTATTCTATCCTTCCCTAAAGACTACCTACCCTCTATATGGTAGGGACAGTTTTATGGCAAACGATACTTTCTCGATGATCCTTTACATCCAATGAAAAAACCACCTACCCTCTTATGGTATGGATAGTCTTCTCAAACTGAAAAGCTAAAAGAACAATTTTTCTAACTTAGGGTAGGTGCTCCTGATTGCTTACTCTTTTCAAATTCAAAACTCTTTTTCCCACTCATTTTCAAATACTTTCAAAAACAAGGCTACGCTTATTTACAAGCTAAAGTCCTTAACAATATTTTTCCTATTCACACACTACATTTCAAACAATTCAAACAAACAAGTGAGCTAAGCAATTAAGAGCCCATGGATAACCATGGATACAAAGGGTGCTTACACCTTCCCTTTGTATAACCTACCCCTGAACTCAAAGTATTTTTAAAAAGTCTTTTTCTGTTCTTTTAGCCTTTCTATATTGGATACAATAAAAGTCGGTGGTGACTCTTGCTATCCGCACATTTCAAAAAGTCAGTTCTCCCACCGAGTTACAGAACGGGCGACTCTGCTGGGGATTTATTCGAATAAAAAGAGGGGTTACCTTAAAGTTTAGGATTCACTTTAAATGTTTTCAATTGTTTGTATTGTTTGCTTTATACTTGTGGGCCTGTTTGGGTTTATTTGTGTGAAAGATCCTAACCCGGATATGAGTACCTTAGGTAAATGGCATGAGACCAAGGAGACTGCACGACATATACTGATGTGGTTGATATGGTGGCCATCGTTAGTGTGACACATTGGTTTGTCCTGGAGTTCCTTGAGATCCGACTTGAGGAAACACTTGGCTGCTGCGTGGTGTCATTAAGCACTAATCTGCCCTTAGAATCCTAGTTGAACTTGACTTTAGCCTATTAGAAAGTAGTGAGATGGCTGGCTTAGGTTCCGACCGAAGTTGGTTGATACTCGATGCTACACTCATATGGACTAGACTTTCAAGACGTTTTCGGTCGGTGATTCGATTGCTGAACTGAAATAGTGCCTTCGAGAAAGGTCAATGATATGAGCTCCCTAGAACCCGATCTTTATCTAGGACAGGTTGAACCAACTAAACTTTAGTGGGGAGGGTACTTACCTATGGACTTCATGCAAGCCTCTAAACCTAAGGACACTTGTGTGACTTGTTTGTGTTTGCTAGTAACCTTTGTTTTCCTTACAGGTTTTTCTTGTAGGACTCACGCGTCCTTATTACCCTGTATCCTTTGCCTATTACATTGCATTCGCATAACATCATTACATCATAACATATCATATTTAACTAACCCTTTCAAGGATCTTAGGAAATTAGGTCGCACAATTCCAGGTGCCGTTATCAATGACTGAATCCTTATCAAGGGGCAAGAGGATTTACTTTCCTCTGGCCATACGTCCGTCAACACAGAGGTATAACACCTATCAAGGGGCAAGAAGATTTATTTTCCTCGAGCCATATGTCGTACAATTCAGAAGAACATGTTTCCCGAGTCAAAGGCGATGACCCACTCGATATGGTGAGCTTGATTCTCAAAGAAGGACGTTCAAGGACGAAAGCCAAGATTCTTCAGACGAAGCTGTGACTGATTCAATGTCTAAATGTCGCTAACTAAATTCCTAAAGATCCTTGAAAACATTGCATATGCATTCATAACATTGCATCACAGGTTTCCACAACAGGTCTCTCATCCTTCCTCGCTGTTTATTTCGGCATCATGAATCTCGAGCAATCTGTCAGAAATCTTCAAGCCCAGAATAACCAGTTCCAAGAGATGATCCTTAACTTGGCCAAGGGGCAAGAAGAATTGAAGGAACTTCTGATCAAGAAGGAGAAGAATCAACATAATCGGAAATCCAAACCTAAGCGATCATTTACTCCGTTGCACATGTTGTTGTCTCAAGTTCTGCAACAACTACTCAATCAGAACTTGATAACCCTATTACCTCCATATTCAGTTCCTGTCAATCCTACTCCTGGGTACAAGTATAATGCAAGATGTGCTTATCATTCGAACAGTCCTGGTCATGATACTGAAGATTGTGGACCATTGAAACATAGGATTCAAGATTTCATTGACGACGAGATCATTGATTTCAACTCACCTGAGGAGCCTCATATGACTAATGTTGTGCACAACCAGAAAGGTTATAATAAACGCAACCAATCTGTTGGGGCAGTTTTGATCTTTACACCGGCATTATAATAACGACAAAAGCCAGACGTACCTTAGCGTCAAGTCACCAAGATCAATATGTCGTCGGCTCAAGCATTACAAGATCTGTTGAAGATCGAATTGAATATTCTGAGGGATCCTCTTAAGAATCCTAACACCTCCGCTCCTGGCTATAAACGTAATGCGAGGTGCGCGTACCATTCCAATAGTCCTGGACATGACGCTAACAATTGCTGGACGTTGAAGAATAAGATTCAAGACATGATCGATGATGGGGAGATTAAATTCAACCCTCCTAAGATCCCTATGGTGATCATTGCTCTCTTTCCTAATCATGACAAGACTGATTAATGTCTAGAAGGATGGATTGTTGGGTCATTAGCTTTGCTTTCATTTGCAATTTTCTTTCCTGCTTGTTTAAACATTCGGCTCATGATAGACATTATCTATTTAAATAATCATCATCAGTGCATTGCATATGTTTGTCTTGAATAAATTATTTTGCTGTCACTCATTTAAACTATGTCTTTACTTTGTCTTTGTTTTGTGATATTCAACTCCTGCAAAGTTGTATGCCTTTTGAGAGAGGATGACGAAAATGATACCGCAACCTCATACAATCTGCTTTCGAACAGACTATGCTGACGATGTACAGCCATTGTTTCAATTCCTAAAAAGTGGAGATATAAGGATGTTAATCCCTCGTCAACCCCTCTAAGCCTAAGGTGTAAGAGTTTTCTTTCACGTGCAAATTAAAATCCTTTAATCATAACCTGGGGCAGGGTAGTTACTCAGTTAACTCAATTATACTAGCCGTTGTTTACACAAATAATGATGGGTCCCTGCAACCATTAAGTCAGGCAGTCAATATCCACCAAAAAGAAAAAGTTGTTAAGTCAAAACCTATGAAGGAGACTTATCAAAAATCAAAACATCCCGCTGAGTGTAATCTCAAAATAAACAATTCAGGCAAAAGTTAGGGATAATAAAGTCAAAAAACCAAAAGAGGTTGTTATAAATCCTCGACAAAAAAAATATTACAAAAAAAGGATGACTGCTTGTCCAAATAAACTTACAACGCCTTAACCATCATCAAATGTCAGTGGCATGACTTCAAGACCTGCTAGAACTTAAATGCAAAGTTAACTGATCATAGGATTGAAGAATATCACGAAGATTGGGATGGGTACAAATAAACTTTGAGCCATTATCCTTTGTTTCTTAAAACCGTGAACCAAGCCACGTTACAACCCTTGGAAGTCCTAACTGAAGCATGGTTAGTTCGAAAGCATATTGTCACCAAAAAGGTATCCTGACTCCTTAAGGTTTACCAAAAATGCTGAGTTGATATTTCGTTTTTACAAACATCACATTTTTACAAATGTCACACTTTTACATCTCCTATTTTAATGTTTTTCAAAAACTCAAGACAGACATATGCATTACATCTCATGAATTCATTATTAAACATATTCTGCTACATAATTTCAAATGTTAGCAACAGGAAGAATCTGCACAGGTGTCGTCCTCGATTTTTTGTGGGATGCGAACTGACTCTTCTTTTTATTTTTGAATTGTGAAAATTAGAGAGTCGCCACCGACTTTTATTTTATCCAATTAAGGAAAGGTTTATAAAAGAAACAGAAAATGACCTTAAAGAGATTTTGGGTTCGGGGGTAAGTTATACAAAGGGAAGGTGTTAGCACCCTTTGTATCCATGGTTATCCATGGGCTCTTAATTGCTTAGCTCACTTGTTTGAATCGTTTGTCTTGCTTTGAAATGCTTGTATGTGGTTTTAAATATTTTGTAGAGAGTTAACTTTGTAATGATCCTTGTGCGGATGTATACAAAGTGTTTATCTTTCGAAAGATATTTTGATGGTTTGAAAAAAATATTTTTAACTTCGTAATGATCCTTGTTTGGATATATACAAAGTGTTATCTTTTTTGAAAGTTTGTTTTGAAAAAACAGTGATGTGTAAGAACTTCTGTTGTTTTTGATTGAGCAAGCAATTAGGAGGTATACCTTAAGTTCATAAAGTTCTTTCCCATTTCTTTTAGAAAGTTTTTTTTGACCGGATACAAAAAGAAATAATTTGAACTTTTTGCATTTGAGTAGTAGAATTGATTTTGAAAAGAGTAAGAGAGGGATTACCCTAAGAGGTGCAAGTGTGATTGTGTTTAGTTTCAGATATTTTTGTCTTTGAAATTAGTGATCTAGCGCTTCAGTTATTATTCTTGCCATACACGCAGTTTTATATGTACAGAAACTAAAGTGCGGGAATGTAAAATGCAGAAAGTAAATCTACGCTATTACATCGATTGTGCGAGAAATGTAAACTACGCTATTTACATGAATTTGACAACCTATACACTTATCTATGAATTTAAATTGCAATAAGATAAAGGGAAAATATTTTTGGATTTTTGGATGGTTGATTTTAATCAAAATTAATGCATAATTAATTTAATTAAAAGGTTAAGAATTAGATATAAAATTTAAACCTAAAAATTTAAGTCTAAAATATGTACAAATTGTTTTTTAATTAATTTTAAAATAAAATTAATTTTTTTGTGATTTTTGAAATTTGTTTTGGAGATTATTAAGTTAATTAACATATAACTATACAAATAATTATACACATAAATTAAACTTAAAGGAAAAAAATATTCTAATTATGTACAAAATTAGTTTAGAATATACAAACTTAATTTAATAAAAAGAAAATATTTTTTTCTGATTTTTTGATAGGTTAAAAATTATTGAAATGGAAATATATGAATATATATTGATTAATTAAACAAAATATTTAAATTATTAAGAAAAATAAAATATTTTGGTGTCAAAAATTAAGACAATATTTTATAAACCTAAAATATTTTTTGCATATTTTTTCTGATTTTTAAACTATTTTTAAATAATTTTGTAAAGAAAATTAAATAAAATGAAAAATATATATTAAATCTGGATCAAGTGTGGTAGATGGGAAGGTCTATGGTATGGATGTGTGTTCAGGTGCGTTTGATGGGCAATCAGATTGATCATGTGGCTCAAATTGGAGAGAACATGGTATACATGGATAGGAGTGCAGCAATGGATCAGTCAGCTTTCAAAAGTCTCAGGTGGGACCCACGTGAGCTGACCAGCGAATGAAAAGAAGAGAAAATGCCACGCGAGCGGTCAAAAGGTCCTCTTTACTATTCATCATCTTCTTCCTTTTTCCTACGGATTTTGCTGCGGATTTAGCAGCCAAATTACCTGCAGATTTTTCTTTCTTTTTCCATGCTTTTTGGAACCTGCAAAAACGTGAGAATAAATCCACAAGCACAACCCAGATCCACTAAATGGCATGCTGGGAGTTCATTGGTGGTGTTAGTTTTAACTAAAACCCTCTCCATCTATGAAAACGAAAGCTTCACATCCTTGAGGTTCAAAAATGGCACACTACGTTTTAGGGTTTATGGCTCACATGTGATACGTTGGATCACCTCTAAATCATGATAGGAACTCATAGAAACCATTAGATTACATTGAAAAGTATTAGAACATGAGATATTAAAATTGAAAATTTAATAGAATATGGAGATATTATTATGCATGCTATAAGTACAAACAATTGTGGCTATTGGTCTGAACCTGTTCTATACTAGCCCAGGAGAAGATTGAAGTGATTGTTTTGGATTGATATGTGCTTATACAAAGAAAACGAAAATGTTGAAAGTATGTGATATTTTTTAGATTTTATGAACTTCTTGGCTATTCTTTTTGCTAATTTTCGTGTATGTCCTCTTGCTAAAGTGTCCCAAGCCATTTATAAGCAATAAGAGTGCTGCAAACTTAAGCTAACAAGCTTTGAGTGTTTTTGAACTTTTGAATTTTTTAATAATAAAAGCTTTGAATTTCTTGGCCATGGCTTCAATTTTCTTCACCCCTCTTGCTATAGGCCTGCTGTACATCTCTATGCTGCAGAGTTTGGATCAAATTTGATGGCTCATGCTAAGGACAAAAGCCTTGAATCATTATCTTGAACCATTTCTTTTTTAATTTAACTTTAAATGGAATAAAATTAAATTAAAAAAGAAATAAAAATGTCATGGGCCTTATGTTGGTCGTGGGAGCCCTTTAACATCATTAGAAACGTGTTTGGATCATGAATACTTGGCCTCTTTTGGAAAAAAAACATTTTTGATCAATGTTGGTTTCATGCATTTTCCCAAAAAATAGCCAACTTCAACAAGGCATAAATCCCTCAATTTTGATCATATAAAGGAGTTCTTGTACTTTTTAGAAACCTCAAAATGTCCTCTACAATCTACTTTGGAAGCTTTTTTGTATTTGGAGAAGTTATCTTGATGTTATGGGCTTTGACAAAAAACCACTTTTTGTTGACTTTGAAAATGACCTGTAATGTCTGAGCTCATATTTTCCAAATGGTAAATCCAATGACCATGGGACCAATTTCATTTGAAAGATAATTGAATTTCCTTCAAAATAAGCTTTGGTTGGGATTTTTTGGATGAATGAGGAAAGAGTTATGGCCGGTCAAAGTTCAGTTGACTTTTTAGGAGAAAACCCTAATTTTGAAACTTAGGGTTTTGTTGATTTCTGAACTTTTCTTGATGAATTATGATTAACCATTGATCAAATGATGAATCTTTTGACAAAATATGGATGTTGACAAAAAATTTCATTTTTGACTGTCTGTTGACTTTTCGGTCAAACTGGTCGTCTGTTGACTGTTTGAGCTGCTGACTGTGCGTCCGAACGAATCGAAGTTTGAAAATTTGTCTGGTGGTACTTTGAGACATATGGAGATCCATGAAATCCATTTGAGGTCTCAAAAAAACTTGTTCTCCTGAAAAAAAACAAAAACCCTAGTTAGGGACTGTTTGTGTAGGAGACAGTTAAGCGTACCTGATTTTTGTGCAGTGTTGAGTCTCTGCTGATCATGTGATTATCAGAAGACTTCTAGAACAAAAATCTTGAAATTTTGAAATGTGAAAGATTGATTTGAATGATAATACAAACACGGAGAATCGTGCTGTCAGCGGGTTTGACTGTTAACTGGCTGTCTGGGTATTAACGTAACAGTTAAAGTGAAAACTTAACAGTTAAAGTTAATTTTTCTCCTTTTTTTTTGTTGTGTTAATGGTGAAAAATTATTTACATGATTTGTTAGAAAAACACAAACATAATAAATAATTAAAATATACCGTACGCGAACGAAATTACCGATAATAAAATTGAAAAGGATTTAATGCACAGAAATAAATATTTAACTAGCAATAAACACACATAATATTATCTCGATAATTAAACGATGGTATAACGGATAGTATAATATTTAATACTGACAGTACAAATATTACATAAAAATATAGCGAACAGTACGACAAATATAATGAACGGTACGTTATTTGAAAGCGAAAGATACGACAAACTTTAAGTATGACGATTAAAAACCCATGCTATAAACAACAATATATAGATGTACGGGAGTGCCAGCATCCCAGGTCCGCATTTTTCCGGACTATGCAGACAGAAAAAGGACATGATCACCGTAAAAACAGTGATGACCATAAGAAAAAACGTATCCACCCACTTTGCCATTTTTTTGCCGGGGAAGAAGAGGAAATAATTATGAGATAGTATGATAGAAATTTGGGAAATGAGTGAAATTTGATGTGAGAATTTATGGAAAAAATGAGGGGTATATATAGAGTGAAAAGAAGGATGGAAACGTTGGGGAATGAAGTGATACCGTACAAAAAAGGAAAGTTTGAATGATAGTAGGTTTTGAAAGAAAGTGTATGGTAGGGTTTGAAAAGAAAGATGTATGGAATAAAGTTAGGATTTGATTTGAAAGAAAGAGATTTGAAAAGAGAGGAAAAGATTTGAAAATAATATAGTACAAAAAAATTAGTGGGAAACAAAAAACCAATAATAATTTAATTGTTACCAGTACAGTCTGAATCCCTGGACTCTGCGCCTGCAAAATTTAATTATGTACCAATTGCGTCAGTACTATTTATCTGCAAATAAATCTCAAATAAACAGCGTGTGTGAAGTGATAAACAGTACTCGGCGTTTGTGTAAGAATAAATTCAACAGCGAACCAAAATACCGTATAAGAATATTCTAAAAAACTGAGTATTCATAAAATCAGGATATTTATGAAATAAAATCCAAGATTATATGAAACTCCAAATTTTAGACAGAAGTCCGTTACCTTCTTTGAAAAAAGATGCGGGCAAATTTTGGGGTACAACAGTTGCCCCTATTCAATCTTCTTAAACCTGAAGAGACCGATTGGAATCTGAATCTAGAAGATGATTGAATATTTAGATGCCCTGAAATTTGCACGTACATCCACCAGAAGTGATGCTGGAATTTGCATTGAATGCGGTCTGAGAAATGTCGTTGGCGGATCAAAACATTACCTGAGATGGGCTTTCAGATGCCATCTAGCGAATGTGTTGATGGTTTGTTCATCAGAATGAATCCATTGATTATATTTTGATGAAGGATTTAAACCTCTGTGTTGACCGTTACGGAACCGTCCGAGGTTACCGCTTTGAAAGCTGATCATTATGGAACCGTCCGAGGTGTCCGCTTTAGATTTTGAAAGTTGATCGTTATGGAACCGTCTGAGGTGTCCGCTTTTAGATCTTGAAGGTTGATCGTTGTGGAACCGTCTGAGGTGTCCGCTTTTAGATCTTGAAGATTGATTGCTTTAAGGAACCGTCTGAGGTATCGACTTAGATCTGGAGGTAGATCATTAAGGAACCGTCCAAGGTATCGACTTAGATCTGAAGGTAGATGATTAAGGAACCGTCCAAGGTATCGACTTAGATCTGAAGGATTTGAAGTTGTTTATTTGACTGTGGTATAGTCTGGAAGCGTCAGAATGAGTCACCATTAGACCGTATCTGCTTTGTTTGTTTGATAAGTGATTTGGAAAGAGAGAGCTCTTCAGAGTGAATCTTTGGTTTGATTATATCTGAGAGGAATGCTTGTCTGGACAGAACCCAGGAGAATATTGCATGTGATTGAGAATAACTTGCTGAGGATATTCGTCCACCTGAAAAACCAAGTTTGTGACATGCAATGTCATGATGCATGTAATGTATATGTTGAGATTCTCAAACTAAATGAGAACCGTGCATGTTATGTATGCGTTTGTCATGAAACATTATATGCTATGTATGAATATGCATATGATGTATGATGTATGGACATGACTTATGCAGTTTAGAGCGTATCAAACTTCTGGTTGGGAAAATAAATCCGTGCTTGTTATTTCGGAAACGATGACATTATGACTTTTGATGATCTTTGCTATGTTGTTCGAGTATACTCAGCTGGGGAACTTCCTTACGAACCAGGATCCTCTATTGAGGGATCTTTGATTACCGCTTGGGGATGAAGGTAACTTGAAGGTTCTGATTTTGATTCACCTTGAATGGGAATAAGAAAGATGTGTAATCCTCCGATGCACTATTTGATCAAGGCTTGGTGTGGAGGATCACACCTTCTGGGGATAGTGATCTTGAACAGCCCTGCTGGGGAATAAGGTTTCTCGAATCATTTTGTTGGAGAGAAAAATCTCATTGAGGATTCTGCTGAGAAACGTATCTCTGTTGGGGAACTGTTTCTTCTGATGCCCGTACTCAGTGTCGGTGATAAAACACTTCGTCGGGGAATTAATTGGGCCTTGCCTATCCGGGGATAACTCCTTGAAGATTGCTCTATGGGGGATATTCTCATGTTGCTAGTTTCGGGATGACGTCCAGATGACTGGGACATTACCTGAATGCTATTCCTGTTTTTCTTATAAACATCAATCATATTCAAATGCATATGTTCATTCAAAATTATCATTGGGACGTTTACGCGTTCAAAACAGAAAAAGTGAAAACATTGATTTTGAGCATGAACTGTATTGATTTTGAAAGAGAGCCATAATAGGCTAATTAGTACAAGGAGACAAAAATCCTAGTAGTAGGAAATTGTCATAAAACTTTGAAAAGTACTTATAAAGGAAAATAGCTATGTGAAACCAATCCAGTCAAGTTTCAACTCTGCTATTGCCAATCTGTCTTTGAGTATCTCATCCCTCACTTGTTGGAAGAAAATGTTTGGACTGATTGGTGCCTTTGATGTGTTGAACCTTGAAGGTGAGTAGGTAGCTAAACGGGACATAGTCGTATGCTTTATTCCCTAACTTTTGCTTAGGCTGCCTTTTCAGGTTTTCAGCCTAACGGGATAATCATTATTTTTTAGTCTCTAATTTTTGCCTGGATCGCCCTTTCAGGTTTTCAATCCACCGAGACGCTCATTTTTGCCTAAGTCGCCCTTTCAGGTTTTCAACTTAGCGAGCTTTTCTTTAAGCGAAGTACTTTTTGACTATGTCCGCATTTACAAGGTGAGGGAAATCCTCGCCATCCATAGTGGTAAGCAACATGTCTCCTCCGGAGAATACTTTCTTGATTACAAATGGTCCCTCATAAGTGGGAGTCCACTTGCCCCTGGGGTCACCCTGTGGTAAGATGATGCGTTTTACAACCAAATCACCGATTTGATATGCCTGACTCCTGACTTTCTTGTTGAAGGCCTTGATCATACGTTTCTGGTACAACTGGCCATGACAAATAGCCGCAAGCCTCTTCTCATCAATCAAATTTATCTAGTCCAACCGAGTTTGAATCCAATTGTCTTTGTCTAGATCGGCTTCTTTCATAATCCTTAGGGAAGGAATCTGAATTTCAATTGGAAGAACTGCCTCCATACCATAGACTAAGGAAAATGGAGTTGCCCCTGTTGAAGTACGTGCTGATGTGCGATAACCAGGAAGAGCAAAAGGTAACATCTCATGCCAGTCTTTGTAGGTTACTGTCATCTTTTGTCTGATCTTCTTGATGTTCTTGTTGGCAGCTTCCACGGTGCCATTCATCTTTGGTCGATATGGGGATGAATTATGATGTTTGATCTGGAACTGCGTGCAGAGTTCGGTAATCATCCTGTTATTTAAATTTGTGCCATTGTCTGTGATGATCCTTTCAGGGATGCCATACCGACAAATGAGATTGTGCTTGATAAACCGGGCCACCACATTCTTGGTGACAGAAGCAAACGAGGCTGCCTCTACCCATTTTGTGAAGTAGTCAATAGCGACCAGGATAAAACGATGTCCGTTGGAGGCATTAGGCTTGATTTCTCCAATCATATCAATACCCCACATTGCAAAAGGCCAAGGAGCTGTCAGAATGTTTAATGGGACTGGAGGTACATGTACTTTGTCGGCATATATCTGGCATTTGTGACAAGTTCTGGAGTGATGATGGCAGTCTGTCTCCATGGTAGACCAATAATAACCTGCTCTTAAGATTTTTTTAGCCATTGTATGTCCACTTGAATGAGTACCAAAGGCACCATCGTGTATATCTTCCATAATCTGTCCCGCTTCCTTCTTGTTCACACAACGAAGCAGAGTCGAGTCATGGTTGCGCTTGAACAGGATTCCATTACTCAGAAAGAATTTGGCAGCAAATCTTCTTAGAAACTTTCTATCATTAATGGATGCCCCTTCAGGATACTCCTGGGCTTCGAGATATCTTTTTACTTCATGGAACCATGGTTTTTCTTCCACTCCTTCAGTATTGATCTCATTGCAATAGGCTGGTTCATCCTGTTTGTAAATGGTGATCATTGGCGCCTCATTGTCCCACCTGACTTTGAACATAGATGACATGGTAGCTAGGGCATCAGCCAATTGATTTTATTCTCGCGGGATATGTTCAAAAGTGATTTCTTCAAAGTAAGGAATCAAATTCAGCACATAATCTTTGTAAGGAATTAGATTCGGGTGCTTCGTGTCCCATTCCCCTTTGACTTGATAAATTACAAGGGCCGAGTCTCCATAGACCTCCAGGAACTTGATTCTCAGATCGATTGCAGCTTTGAGACCCAGAATACATGCTTCATACTCGGCTATATTGTTAGTGCAGTTGAAACATAATCTGGCAGTGAATGGTGTATGTCCTCCTGCAGGAGAAATGATCACAGCTCCGATGCCATTGCCAAGCACATTAGAGGCTCCATCAAAAACCATAGTCCATCAGGATCCTGGCTCGGGTCCTTCCTCCGGTCCGGGTTGTTCGTATCAGTAACTAGCATAATGTCTTCATCTAGGAAGTCAAAGTTCAACGCTTGATAATCATCCACTGCTTGATGAGCCAGATGATCAGCTACCACACTTCCTTTGATTGCCTTTTGCGAAGTGTACTGGATGTCATACTCTGTTAAGATCATTTGCCATCTTGCTATTCTTCCAGAGAGAGCAGGTTTTTCGAACACATATTTGATAGGATCCATTTTGGAAAGTGGTATGGTTTAGCATATACTATCTTAGTCGGCGAGCCGCCCATGCCAAGGCACAACAAGTTTTCTTGAGCAGTGAGTATCTTGTTTCACAATCGGTAAAATTTTTGCTAAGATAGTAGATTGCATGCTCTTTTCGGCCAGACTCGTCATGTTGCCCCAGTACACACCCCATTGAATCTTCTAATACTATTAGGTACATTATCAGAGGTCTTCCTTCCACTGGTGGTAGTAAGATTGGCGGTTTTTGAAGATATTCTTTGATTTTGTCAAAGGATAATTGACATTTTTCGTTCCATCTTTCTACTTGATCTTTCTTCAACAATTAGAAGATTGGCACACAAGTAGTAGTCATATAGGCAATAAATCTGGCGATGTAGTTCAGACGTCCCAAGAATCCTCTGACTTGTTTCTCGGTACGGGGTATGGGCATTTCTTGAATGGCTTTGACCTTGGCAGGATCAACTTCAATAACCTTGCTGCTGACGATGAAACCTAAGAGTTTACCGGATCTTACTCCAAAGGTACACTTGTTCGGATTCAGTCGTAACCTGTACTTCCTGAGTCTGTCAAACAGCTTGTGCAGATGACCCAGATGTTCTTCTTCGGTGTTGGACTTTGCAATCATATCATCCACATAAACCTCTATTTCCTGATAAATCATATCATGGAACAGAGCTACCATTGCACGCTGATACGTTGCTCCTAGATTCCTTAAACCAAAGGGCATCACTTTGTAACAAAAGGTTCCCCAGGGTGTTGTGAAGGTTGTCTTTTCCATGTCTTCTGGCGCCATCTTGATTTGATTGTAACCGGAGAATCCGTCCATAAAGGAAAATATCTTGCATTGTGCAGTATTGTCAACCAGTACTCCGATGTGAGGTAAAGGGAAATCATCCTTGGGGCTTGCCCGATTTAGATCTCTGTAGTCTACACACATTCTGACTTTCCCGTCTTTTTTAGGCACAGGCACGATGTTAGCTATCCATGGAGGATAACTCACAACTTTTAGAAAACCAGCATTGAATTGTTTCTCAACCTCGTTTTTAATCTTCTTGGACATGTCGGGCCTACTTCTTCGCAGCTTCTGCTTAACTGGAGTGCAACCTTCTTTGATTGGCAGGCGATGGACCACAATATCCGTGTCGAGACCAGGCATATCTTCGTAGGACCAAGCGAATATCTTGACATAGTCTTGTAACATTTGAATCAGTCTTTGCTTGACACTGTCTTCTAAATCAGCCCCTATCTTGACTTCTTTCTTTTCTTCGTCACTGCCCAGGTTGATAACCTCAATTGGCTCTTCATGCGGCTGTATAGTCCTTTCTTCTTGTTCTAATAGCCTTGCAAGTTCCCTAGGTACTTCACAATCTTCCTCACTTTCGTCCTCAGTTTGGTAGATCGGATTTTCAAAGTCATGACTGGCAATAGCAGAATCGTTATCAATAGGATCCAGAGTGAATGTGAATCTGCATTTATTATGTGGGTGTGTGTAAGAACACATAGCTATTTGAAAATGAATAAAGTAAAGAAAGAAACAAAAAGGATCGCAAAATTTGAATATGCAAACGTCCCATGATTTTATTGAATGAACATATGATCATGGTATGACAAACCCTTATAAAAAGGATCAGTGTGCTTCGGGCAAGGCACCTGGCTTTTAAGTTCATGGTTCGACAGTACAGGAACCATTTTTATTTTTGAACATATAAACAACGAAAACAGGAAATTGCATTTACTCCTGATCAAAGGAGATAACATCTTCAGCTTCCCAGTTCTTCAATCCATTGTTGTGAGTAGGGAATATCCAGTTGCTCCAGTTGCAGTTGTCCTCTTCGTCTTCCACAGCATTGACTTCTTTGGTGACGAGATGAGCTGTTGATGCTTCAGGATGAGCAAGATGCTCTGTTGGATATGAGAGTTCAGGCTGAGGTACCTCTGTTGGCTGAGAGAGATACTTGATAAGATCGTCCCATCCAGTTGGGATGATATCTTTGATAGATACTTGTGCACTCTGATGAGCAATGCATTCCAACAGAAAATCATTCTCGCCATTTGGCGTTTCCCAGACTTCTTCAGGAGTGACAGGGCTTGTGATTGTCATATTGTTTTCGAAATGTTCATCCCATCCAGTTGGGATAATGTCTTCGATGGAGACTTGCGAGCTCAGGGGAGCGGAATACTTCACCATAAAGTCATACTTGCCACTTGGTTCTCCTAGTGTATCCCAAACTTCTCTTGGAATAAGTGGACTTTGGTATTTCTTAGCAGTGGAACCAGTGATACTTATGTTATCTTCGAACTGATCATCCCATCCAGTTGGGACAATGTCTTCAATGGCAATCAAAGAACTCTAAGGAGCAGTGTACTTCACTAGAAAGTCGTACTTGCCGCTTGGTTCTCCCAAAGTATCCCAAACCTCCTTGGAAACGAGTGGAACTTTGTCGTCTTCAATAGCATTTACTCCTTGGCTGATGAAATGTGACATTAATCCTCCAGAACGGGGACTTTGATCATTCTTCTGAGTTCCATTAGCATAGCCCAAACCTAGCTTATCGAACTTGTAAGGTACGTCAAGGAGTTGTCCCCATACTGTGCAACCACCCTCTTTGAGCACAGCCTTAGCATCTTTGAAAGAAGCCATTGTTGGAGTTATTCTTGTAGCAGGAATAGCAGAAATATGTTTGGCAGTAGAGATAGCTGGAGGGACCACCTCAAAAGATTGGCAGGGAGTTTCGATGAATTCACCATCCATCTCAACATACTTGGAGTTACTCAGGTGGCTAACCACATATTCTTCTTCGCCATAAACTGTGACAACCTTGCCTTTTACCGGATATTTTAACTTCTGATGCAGGGTAGAAGTTACAGTGCTTGCCCCATGTATCCAAGGGTGTCCTAGTAAACAGGAGTATGCTGGATGAATTTCCATCACGTAAAAGGTAGAATCAAAGATCTGAGAGCCCACTCTGATTGGGAGCTTAACTTCTCCGTATACTGTTCTTGTTGACCCGTCCAAGGCTCTTACCACAACATCGCTTGGTTGTAACACAACTCCTTCGAAGTCAAGTTTTTCCAGTACTACCTTTGGTAACACATTTAATGAGGAACCATTGTCTACCAGCACATGAGACAAAGTGGTGCCGTTACATTCAATAGAGATGTGCAGGGCTCTATTGTGATTTTTCCCAGCAGGGGTTAAATCAGCATCAGAGAAACCGAGACCGTTATCCATTGTTAGACTGGCAACACAATTTTCAAATTGGTCGACTGAAATCTCCTGTGGTACATGTGCAGCTTTCAAGAATTTCATCAGAGCTTTAGCATGAGCTTCCGAATACTTCAAGAGGGATAACATTGAAATCTTCGAAGCAGTGTGCCCCAGTTGTTCAACAATATCGTAATCACTTTTGCAGATGATTTTCAATATTTCCTCCATTTCTTGCCTCGAAGGATCTTCAATAGTGACTTCAACAGGTACTTGAACTGGTTCAATTAGTGGCTCTTTGCCTCGAGCATTGACATCTTGATTAGGAACTGGGACCTGGACTGGAGTAGTAGTAACATTTGGAGAAATTGCTGGTGAAAAGATCCTTCCACTTCTTGTAATCTTACTAGTTCCCACAATATTATCAACATCAGGATTAGTAAAATTCACGGCCTCTTCAGTCAAGGTGTCTTGTTTAACTCCATGGACATAAACATCAGTGCCATAACTCCACGGGACAGCTTTATCTGAGGAGTATGAAAATGGAGTCGGATTGGTAATGATTACAGATGCTACTCTAGGTGCAGTAGAAATCTTAAAGGGAACCTTGGTAGGGATTTTTAATGGCATGTTAGAAACCACTGAGACGTCCTCTATCTTCATCCCATTTGAAAAAACTTCGCAAAAATTGTCTATAGAAGAAAGTTTCTCAAACATAATGATACGACGATCCATCCACTTTTGAATTCCTCTTTTCAGATTTTCACAACCATTGGGTAGGTGTGCACAATAAAAGCAATCAGGGTCACAACCTGGAAATAAACTAGCTTGTATTAGCTTTCTTTTGATTTCAAGGAGCGGAGTTGACAGTTCTCTCACATCATAGATATAAACAGTGTTTATGATAGCATTAACGGTCTTTCGTGTTTTGGCATAGGCGCCGTGATGACATTTGGAGTCTCTGGAAGATCGAATTCAATTTCCCCAACATCTATCATGTCTTGGATTTTATTTTTCAGGGCCCAACAGTGATCTACGTCATGTCCAAGACAATTGGAATGGTATGCACATGTTGCGTCGGGGCGATAACTAGGAGAGGAAGTGTTGACATTCTTTGGAGGATCTTTCAATGTAATCAGATTTGCTTTTAACAAGTGCTGCAATGCGTGAGAGATTGGCATATTGATTTTGGTGAAGTTTCTTCTCGGTGCATCTGGTCGACGCGTATACTTCGGCGGTTGATCTTTTTGAGATGCAGATGCAGAGATCAGAACAGCCCCTACAGATTGGTGATGCTCACTTTTGCGACTTTTCTGACTGTGCACTGTATTGACTTCATTTCTCCCACTGAATGCCGCTTTTGACACGCTCTCTAGTTAATATCAGGTCAGTGAAACCTGACGATGAGCTTCCCAGCAAATGACTGTAAAAAGGGCCAGTTAAAGTGCCCATGAACATGTCGACCAGCTCGCGATCAGATAAGGGAGGTTGAACCCTTCCAGCTAGATCTCTCCACTTTTGTGCATACTCTTTGAAACTTTCTTTTGCAGCAGCCAGATCTTCCCAAGTGTGAACTTTTGCACTTTCCAGTTGGTAGTACCACTCGAGTTGTGTACCCGACAGACTTTCTTGGAAGAAATGAATCCACAATTTGTTATCTGCCGTATGAGGTAGTATCTTCCTCACATAGGACCTTAGATAAAGCTTTGGGCAAGAGACTCCATCATACTTTGCAAAGACAGAAACTTTGAACTTTGGAGGGATAACAATATCTGAGACAAGTCCCAGACCGTTGAAGTCTAAACCAGGTATTTTCTGTATCTCCATAGCTTTCATGCATTCTTCCAACTGCTGGTATTTGATATCACCCTGTTCGTCTTCGGAGTGAAAATCTTCTTCATCAGGAGAGAGAGAGAGAGTTTGGCAGAACCCTGGTTGCTGTGGTTGTCTTCTTGATCACCTTCACCGACTACTTCAGGGATTGGCGCTTTTCTGGGCATCCTGGCTGAGACTCTGACTTTCCTCACGAAGTGGCTTAAACCTACAGATCCCTTGGGCTTCTTTTTCTTCTTGGTCATCAGGGCTTTCAGTTCCTGTTGCCCCTTTGCTAGCTCCAAAATTGCTATCTGAACTTGGGCGTTTTGTGCCTCGAGATTCTTGATGCTTGTTTCGGAATCCATCCCTTCTAACTGAAATAAACAGCAAGGAGATGAGAAACCTGTTATGTGAACCTGTTATGCAATGTTTATGAATGAAATGTATATGCAATGTTTTCAAGGATCTTAGAATTTAAATTTGTTTAAACAAAAGAGAAACAAACATTTATTAGTCAAACATTTTTTTTCTTTTGTCTTTTCTTTTCTCTCTTTTTTCTTTGCCTCTTTCGGGCTTACAAGATAAAAATAAAGAAAATAAAGGATTCTTCAAGCCTCCCATGGATGCTTTCTCTTTGCACCTAGGAACGTGTTGATCTGCTGTTCTTCATGGAGTTGTCTGGTGAGCTCCAACACTTTCCTCTCATAGTCTTGACAGTGTGCTTTGAAGGTGTCCCTTTCTTCTTTTAGTTGAACCCAAGATTTCTGCAGCTCTTCTAGGTCAGTCGGCATGTCCGGATGTAAAATAACTCGAGGTTCCTCCTCTTCGACTTCTGGCTCAATGGTCACAGGTAGGATAGCGGGATATGGCATGATGAACTTCTGAGCATGAGCTCGCACCCATTTGAGGTAAGGCTCCATGGGAATAGAATTCCATTGTCCTAAAGTCTTGCTTTGTACTTTGTAGACACTGCCCCAAGCATGTATAAACCTTCGTCGATATCTTTGGGAATCATCTTCGTAGTCGAACACAATGCCGTGGATGATCATGTCGTGAGGACCATTTCTTCGTGCATATCCAAATTGGCGCAAAGCTAAATAGGGATTGTAGGTGATGCCTCCCCTAATGCCAAGGAGTGGCACATTAGGGTACTCCCCACAATGGTCAATAAGAGTGATGTCTTCTTGAAAGAAGTTGTTCCACCGGATATCTGAATGAGACAAAGACATAATCATGCGAGACCATTGCATCCTTTGCTCGTTTCTCAACACTGATCGGGGAAGGTGTGATGTAAACCATCTAGCCAGTAGTGGTACACAACACATAAGAGTTCCTCGCTTTTTCATGGTACAAGTGTGTAAAGAATGTAGAATGTCTCCCAGCAACGTAGGTACCGGATTGCGGGTTAAGAAAATGTTGATAGCATGCACACTAATGAATTGGTCGGGATTAGGGAATAAAACCAACCCATAAATCAAAAGAGCCGCGAATTCTTCAAAAGCTTGGTAACTCTTATCCTTTAATAGTGATCGAGCCTTTCCCATCAAGAACTTAGCAAGCAAACCCTCGACTCAACTCTTTGTTTCCCAATTAGACTCGATTTCTGACTTTCGTAAATGTAAGGCAGCAGCAATGATTTCAGGCTTTGGAATCTTTTCTAAACCAGTGAAAGGTAATTGATCTCGAACAGGTAACCCAATTAGTTCAGAGAATTCCTCCAAGGTGGGTACTAGCTGGTAATCAGGAAATGTAAAACAATGATGTTCGGGATCAAAGAATTGAAACAGGACCCGTCCGTATCATGTCTTCTTCAAATTTTAAGGTAACCAAATGGAGTAGGTGACCGTGCCTCTCAGTGAATTGAGCATTTCTGGGAAATTCTGATATTAAGTCCTTTAGTTCAGATGGTACTGTTGAGATGTTGATTCAGATGTAATTTCTGGTAGCGGGAGCCATTACCTGCAATCACAGAACAAAGGTAAACTCTTCGATCCTTGAAATGATTAGTGAGAAAATGATATGTTTATGATGTTTATGATGTCATGATGTCAAACATGTGGAAAACACAAACAAATCACACAATAGCCTTAGGTTTAAAGGCTTGCACGAGGTTTATAGGTGATACCCTCCCCACTGAAGTTGAGTTGGTTTAAACCTGTCTTAAAATGGTATTCGGGTTCTATGATCCTTGGAGACAACATCTCAATACGGCACTCGGACGGCCGATCAAAACATTCCTCGAGGATAACTAACTTTGATCAATTTCAAAGCCAGTCACTTAATAGGCCACAAGTCAAGTTCAACTAAAGGTTCTAAGGCAAATTAGTGCTTAATGACATTTCGGAAGCCTAACATACTCCTTGATCGTTTTCAAGGGATATCAGTACAGACCAAAGTGTCGCACTAACAGTGACTACCAGATCAACCGTATCGATACATGCCGTACAGTTTCCTTGGTCTATTGTCACATACTTAAGGTATCTCGAGATTCGGGCTAGAATCTTTCACACAAGTAAATACCCAAACAAACCTTTGAAAAATAGAGCAAACAAGACAAGCAATTGAAAACATCGAAGTGATCTAAACTCTAAGGTAACCCCTTTAAAAACATTTTGTTTTTGAATTCCCCAGCAGAGTCTCCAGTTTTGTCGTCCTTGGTTTTTTGTGGGATGCGAACCAACTCTTCTTTTTATTTTTGAAATGTGAAAATCAGAGAGTCGCCACCGACTTTTATTTTATCCAATTAAGGAAAGGTTTATAAAAGAAACAGAAAAAGACCTTAAAGAGATTTTGGGTTCGGGGGTAAGTTATACAAAGGGAAGGTGTTAGCACCCTTTGTATCCATGGTTATCCATGGGCTCTTAATTGCTTAGCTCACTTGTTTGAATCGTTTGTCTTGCTTTGAAATGCTTGTATGTGGTTTTAAATATTTTGTAGAGAGTTAACTTTGTAATGATCCTTGTGCGGATGTATACAAAGTGTTTATCTTTCGAAAGATATTTTGATGGTTTGAAAAAAAGATTTTTAACTTCGTAATGATCCTTATTTGGATATATACAAAGTGTTGTCTTTTTTGAAAGTTTGTTTTGAAAAAACAGTGATGTGTAAGAACTTCTGTTGTTTTTGATTGAGCAAGCAATTAGGAGGTATACCTTAAGTTCATAAAGTTCTTTCCCATTTCTTTTAGAAAGTTTTCTTTGACCGGATACAAAAAGAAATAATTTGAACTTTTTGCATTTGAGCAGTAGAATTGATTTTGAAAAGAGTAACAGAGGGATTATCCTAAGAGGTGCAAGTGTGATTGTGTTTAGTTTCAGATATTTTTGTCTTTGAAATTAGTGATCTAGCGCTTCAGTTATTATTCTTGCCATACACGCAGTTTTATATGTACAGAAACTAAAGTGCGGAAATGTAAAATGCAGAAAGTAAATCTACGCTATTACATCGATTGTGCGAGAAATGTAAACTACGCTATTTACATAAATTTGACAACCTATACACTTATCTATGAATTTAAATTGCAATAAGATAAAGGGAAAATATTTTTGGATTTTTGGATGGTTGATTTTAATCAAAATTAATGCATAATTAATTTAATTAAAAGGTTAAGAATTAGATATAAAATTTAAACCTAAAAAGTTAAGTCTAAAATATGTCCAAATTGTTTTTTAATTAATTTTAAAATAAAATTAATTTTTTTGTGATTTTTGAAATTTGTTTTGGAGATTATTAAGTTAATTAACATATAACTATACAAATAATTATACACATAAATTAAACTTAAAGGAAAAAATATTCTAATTATGTACAAAATTAGTTTAGAATATACAAACTTAATTTAATAAAAAGAAAATATTTTTTTCTGATTTTTTGATAGGTTAAAAATTATTGAAATGGAAATATATGAATATATATTGATTAATTAAACAAAATATTTTAATTATTAAGAAAAATAAAATATTTTTGTGTCAAAAATTAAGACAATATTTTATCAACCTAAAATATTTTTTGCATATTTTTTTTGATTTTTAAACTATTTTTAAATAATTTTGTAAAGAAAATTAAATAAAATGAAAAATATATATTAAATCTGGATCAAGTGTGGTAGATGGGAAGGTCTATGGTATGGATGTGTGTTCAGGTGCGTTTGATGGGCAATCAGATTGATCATGTGGCTCAAATTGGAGAGAACATGGTATACATGGATAGGAGTGCAGCAATGGATCAGTCAGCTTTCAAAAGTCTCATGTGGGACCCACGCGAGCTGACCAGCGAATGAAAAGAAGAGAAAATGCCACGCGAGCGGTCAAAAGGTCCTCTTTACTATTCATCATCTTCTTCCTTTTTCCTACGGATTTTGCTGCGGATTTAGCAGCCAAATTACCTGCGGATTTTTCTTTCTTTTTCCATGCTTTTTGGAACCTGCAAAAACGTGAGAATAAATCCACAAGCACAACCCATATCCACTAAATGGCATGCTGGGAGTTCATTGGTGGTGTTAGTTTTGACTGAAACCCTCTCCATCTATGAAAACGAAAGCTTCACATCCTTGAGGTTCAAAAATGGCACACTACGTTTTAGGGTTTATGGCTCACATGTGATACGTTGGATCACCTCTAAATCAGGATAGGAACTCATAGAAAGCATTAGATTACATTGAAAAGTATTAGAACATGAGATATTAAAATTTAAAATTTAATAGAATATGGAGATATTATTATGCATGCTATAAGTACAAACAATTGTGGCTATTGGTCTGAACCTGTTCTATACTAGCCCAGGAGAAGATTGAAGTGATTGTTTTGGATTGATATGTGCTTATACAAAGAAAACGAAAATGTTGAAAGTATGTGATATTTTTGAGATTTTATGAACTTCTTGGCTATTCTTTTTGCTAATTTTTGTGTGTGTCCTCTTGCTAAAGTGTCCCAAGCCATTTATAAGCAATAAGAGTGCTGCAAACTTAAGCTAACAAGCTTTGAGTGTTTTTGAACTTTTGAATTTTTTAATAATAAAAGCTTTGAATTTCTTGGCCATGGCTTCAATTTTCTTCACCCCTCTTGCTATAGGCCTGCTGTACATCTCTATGCTGCAGAGTTTGGATCAAATTTGATGGCTCATGCTAAGGACAAAAGCCTTGAATCATTATCTTGAACCATTTCTTTTTTAATTTAACTTTAAATGGAATAAAATTAAATTAAAAAAGAAATAAAAATGTCATGGGCCTTATGTTGGTCGTGGGAGCCCTTTAACATCATTAGAAACATGTTTGGATCATGAACACCTGGCCTCTTTTGGAAAAAAAACATTTTTGATCAATGTTGGTTTCATGCATTTTCCCAAAAAATAGCCAACTTCAACAAGGCTTAAATCCCTCAATTTTGATCATATGAAGGAGTTCTTGTACTTTTTAGAAACCTCAAGATGTCCTCTACAATCTACTTTGGAAGCTTTTTTGTATTTGGAGAAGTTATCTTGATGTTATGGGCTTTGACAAAAAACCACTTTTTGTTGACTTTGAAAATGACCTGTAATGTCTGAGCTCATATTTTCCAAATGGTAAATCCAATGACCATGAGACCAATTTCATTTGAAAGATAATTGAATTTCCTTCAAAATAAGCTTTGGTTGGGATTTTTTGGATGAACGAGGAAAGAGTTATGGCCGGTCAAAGTTTAGTTGACTTTTTAGGAGAAAACCCTAATTTTGAAACTTAGGGTTTTGTTGATTTCTGAACTTTTCTTGATGAATTATGATCAACCATTGATCAAATGATGAATCTTTTGACAAAATATGGATGTTGACAAAAAATTTCATTTTTGACTGTCTGTTGACTTTTCGGTCAAACTGGTCGTCTGTTGACTGTTTGAGCTGCTGACTGTGCGTCCGAGCGAATCGAAGTTTGAAAATTTGTCTGGTGGTACTTTGAGACATATGGAGATCCATGAAATCCATTTGAGGTCTCAAAAAAACTTGTTCTCCTGAAAAAAAAAAACAAAAACCCTAGTTAGGGACTGTTTGTGTAGGAGACAGTTAAGCGTACCTGATTTTTGTGCAGTGTTGAGTCTCTGCTGATCATGTGATTATCAGAAGACTTCTAGAACAAAAATCTTGGAATTTTGAAATGTGAAAGATTGATTTGAATGATAATACAAACACGGAGAATCGTGCTGTCAGCGGGTTTGACTGTTAACTGGCTGTCTGGGTATTAACGTAACAGTTAAAGTGAAAACTTAACAGTTAAAGTTAATTTTTCTCCTTTTGTTTTTGTTGTGTTAATGGTGAAAAATTATTTACATTATTTGTTAGAAAAACACAAACATAATAAATAATTAAAATATACCGTACGCGAACGAAATTACCGATAATAAAATTGAAAAGGATTTAATGCACAGAAATAAATATTTAACTAGCAATAAACACACATAATATTATCTCGATAATTAAACGATGGTATAACGGATAGTATCATATTTAATACTGACAGTACAAATATTACATAAAAATATAGCGAACAGTACGACAAATATAATGAACGGTACGTTATTTGAAAGCGAAAGATACGACAAACTTTAAGAATGAGGATTAAAAACCCATGCTATAAACAACAATATATAGATGTACGGGAGTGCCAGCATCCCAGGTCCGCATTTTTCAGGACTATGCAGACAGAAAAAGGGCATGATCACCGTAAAAACAGTGATGACCATAAGAAAAAACGTATCCACCCACTTCGCCATTTTTTTACCGGGGAAGAAGAGGAAATAATTATGAGATAGTATGATAGAAATTTGGGGAATGAGTGAAATTTGATGTGAGAATTTATGGAAAAAATGAGGGGTATATATAGAGTGAAAAGAAGGATGGAGACGTTGGGGAATGAAGTGATACCGTACAAAAAAGGAAAGTTTGAATGATAGTAGGTTTTGAAAGAAAGTGTATGGTAGGGTTTGAAAAGAAAGATGTATGGAATAAAGTTAGGATTTGATTTGAAAGAAAGAGATTTGAAAAGAGAGGAAAAGATTTGAAAATAATATAGTACAAAAAAAATTAGTGGGAAACAAAAAACCAATAATAATTTAATTGTTACCAGTACAGTCTGAATCCCTGGACTCTACGCCTGCAAAATTTAATTCTGTACCAATTGCGTCAGTACTATTTATCTGCAAATAAATCTCAAATAAACAGCGTGTGTGAAGTGATAAACAGTACTTGGCGTTTGTGTAAGAATAAATTCAACAGCGAACCAAAATACCGTATAAGAATATTCTAAAAAACTGAGTATTCATAAAATCAGGATATTTATGAAATAAAATCCAAGCTTATATGAAACTCCAAATTTTAGATAGAAGTCCGTTACCTTCTCTTTGAAAAAAGATGCGGGCAAATTTTGGGGTACAACAACAGGGTACGACTAATGACTAACAGTTATCCCGACAGACAAGATCACTCCAAAAGCAATGTATACAAGGGGCATGACATGCTTTGTCGAATCAATCTAGGGCAATTAAGTTAAGATTCCAAGAATCTCTCAAGAATGCCAAACAATCAGGGGCATGCACCCAAGAGGGTCTGAAGCTACCTCTCGATCAATCAGGGGCATCATCCTCAGTTTATGATTACTAGGGGCAGGTCACCCATAGTATATATCTCAGAAGGTCCTCACAAGGCGAATCTCTCCAGAGTCCCTACTGGCAGGGGCAAAGCTAGGCAAGGCCTATTTGACACTTCGATCAATACTCATTGGTGTATCCCAATCAACACAAGCCCAGGAATGGCAGTCACTATAAACACTGGGGGCAATGTTCAAGGCACCCATGTCTTCCCATGTAGTCGGTTTCACAAGATCCTATCTCCACAGAGTATTCCTCAAATAGCTATCTTCAATCCATCCTCCAACAGGGTCTATTCATCTCTCTTATCCCCAGTCAGGGTACATCAATATTGATCTTTCAAATTACTTCTTTCCCCAAGCAGAAGTCAAAAATCCCCAGCTGAGCATCCTCGAGCGTGAAGCAGGAGTTCCTACTAAAACGGAAGACTAGTACTCTGTATTCCCCGCCTGACGTGCTACAATCTACTATCATCATTAACAACGTTTTGCATTCATACATCATACGCCTCATGGCATACACATAACATACATACGCCTCATGGCATATGCATAAAACTCTCATTCATTTCAAAAAAAATTATAATACATGCATCACAACATTTCATAAAACTAATGTTGCTTTTTCAGCCTACTTCTACAAATCAAATGAACATTATCTTCTAGATATAATGTAGAGATAATCAAGTCAATGATTTAATTCTGGCACTCAATCAAGACAAAGATTTAGTTCTGATACTTAATTTTGGGTATTCCAAAGATAGTTCAGAGATAATCAAGACAAAGAATTAGTTCTGATACTTAGTTCCGGGTATTCTCCAGAGATAGTTCAGAGATAATCAAGACAAAGATTTAGTTATGATACTTAGTTCCGGGTATTCTCCAGAGATAGTTCAGAGATAATCAAGACAGAGATTCAGTTCTGATACTTAGTTCAGAGTATTTTCTAGAGATAGTTCAGATATAATCAAGACTAAGATTTAATTCTGATACTTAGTTCCGGATATTCTCAAGAGATAGTTCACAGATAATCATTTTCTTAAGATCTGAATCAGTTACTACACAAGGTGCTGAGACGATCGACATTGCAAGACCTAATTTGGTTACCCCACAAGGTGCTGAGACGATCGACATTCTAAGATCTAAATTGGTTACCCCACAAGGTGCTAAGACGATCCACATTCCAAGATCTAAATTGGTTACCCCACAAGGTGCTGAGACGATCGACATTCCAAGATCTAAATTGGTTACCCCATAAGGTGCTGAGACGATCGACATTCCAAGATCTAAACTGGTTACCCCACAAGGTGCTGAGACGATCGACATTCCAAGATCTAAATTGGTTACCCCACAAGGTGCTGAGACGATCGACATTCCAAGATCTAAATTGGTTACCCCACAAGGTGCTGAGACAATCGACATTCCAAGATCTAAATTGGTTACCCCACAAGGTGCTGAGACGAACGATATTCCAAGATCTAAATTGGTTACCCCACAAGGTGCTGAGATGATCGACATTCCAAGATCTAAATTGGTTACCCCACAAGGTGCTGAGATGATCGACATTACAAGATCTAAATTGGTTACCCCACAAGGTGCCGAGACGATCAAGAATCCAAGATCTAAATTCATCAATACAAACGGTGGAGACGATCATTCCAAGATCTAAATCAGTGGCTACACAAGGTACTGAGACGATCGATATTACAAGATCTAAATTGGTTACCCCACAAGATGTCGAGACGATCAACATTCCATGATCTAAATTGGTTACCCCACAAGATGCTGAGACGATCGACATTACAAGATCTAAATCAGTTACTATACACGGTACTGAGACGATCGACGATCCAAGATCCAAATCTATCATCACAGCGATAGAGACGATCATCTTCTCAAGATCTAAATCAGTTACTATACACGGTACAGAGACGATCGACATTCTAACCAATCTAACAAGTTAGGTGGCATCTTTAAGCTCACTTCATATTTTCTGCTAATGGCATCTCTAAGCCCATCCCGACACATGTTCAGGTACCAGCAAGCGCAAATTTCTGGGTAATCTAGTGTTCAATCCTCTTCCACCTTCAGATTCCGACAGGCACACAAGCCAATCTACATCCTCAAGTATAAGAAGATTGAACAAGGGCAGCTATCATACCCCAAAATTTTTCCCTCATAAATTTACAAACGCCATTTTATTTCAAATAAATGAATTGGCACAGTTGGTAAAAATTTGAGCGTGAATGGTACAATAGCGCGAGGTCCCGTGTTCGAGTCCCACTACTAACAGTTTTTTATTTTATTTGTTACTAACTTAATTTTCGTTTTAAATGACTTTTTCTTAAAATAAAAAAATTTGTTTTCAATTAATTGGTTTTTCACTTTTTCCATAAAATAAAAAGATTTTTAATTCTACACCTTTTTTACATTTTAGGTTAGTTTTTAATTGGTTAAATATAATTATAAAATTCAATAATTCCTTTTATTTAGGCTTTTGGTTATTTTTGATTAATTATGGTCCATAGGTTTTAACCTAATTTTGTATTTTATAAATAGCAACAAAACCCTATTTTTCAAAGGACCAATTCACGTACAAATTTCCACCAGTCTATACATATTTTTCACTAACCACTCACAGTAAACAGAGGGTCTCACATTTTCTCACTAAAAAAACTAACAATTTTATCACCTCTCAAAAAACCTTTTTCAGTGCAAACCCTTGCACGAACTAACAATCTTTCACCCTCCACCGTAAACGCTGAGCGAAAAAATCAACAACGATTTCGAATCTTCATCAAATCAAGTATGCGGCCTTCCAAAGAGATGAAGAATCGTTGGATACTGTTGCTCGCGAAATCATAAGGGAGACGAGAGATGAAACAGAAGGAAAAGCTTCACCATCGTGTTCGAGTTCTTGAGCGAAAGAAGTGTGTAGCGCGCTAGTCTTCATGGTGGTCCAAGAAAAGATCGTCAGAAGCCTTGAATCAGAAAGGAGGTTGAATCATCTGATGCCCCGACTCTGAGATGAGATCGGAGAGCATAATAAGTCACAGCAATACAGAGGTTTCAACTTCATTCAAACCAACAACTTTCAAAAAGGAGGACAAGAAAAGAAATAGGATCGACGAGCTGCCTCCGACGGTGTAGTTTCTTCTTGCATTTTTATTGTTGTTCTTCCAGTTTTTGCTTGCAGGGTGTTAAGAGTTAGAAGATACTAGATTCAGAAGAACTATGTTGAAATAAAAAGAAGACAAGGTGATAATTAGAACACAAATATTCATGAATCCCGCGCCGGCAACACCGACTCAACATTCAGTTTATTCTTCAACTTATCATCATCTTCGATTCAATCGAGCACAGAAATCCACAATGGCACACAACGTTTTTGCACCAACAACGTCACATGCGGATCAAATAGAACGTGTGTCTCCAACAAACAGCGACACGGTGGTTTCTCCAACGAACGCAGCGACCCAGCCACCACCGCCGGCCATCATCGGTTCTTCCGCCCCACTCGCTGCCATCAACGACGACGAACGCAACACCTCCATCTCCGGTCGTCAACTCCCATCGACACCGACAACACTGAAACAACGACAACACAAAGGATTCAGCTCAGCCGCACCAATCTCAGCTTCGACATCATCAACATAAACTCTTCACGGACAACAGCTCACCATTGCAACACCGCTCAATCACACAAACTCATCAATTCACTGACCTGCAACGATTCAACACGTGGATCCAGATTTTGCATAAGATGAAAACGCAATCGAACTCCTCATCAATACACGGTAACATCGTCTTCGTTTTCTATTGTGATTTTTTGGTACTGTTAGAATCCCTTGATAATGATGTTGTTGAAGTTGCGATTCAATGATCGTTGTAGCTTGCTTATTCTCTGCTTTAATCTGTTATTCCCCATGTTGATTAATTGAACCGCAAAAGATGATTATGAATCGAGATTAGGATGTGGTGATGAGATAACATGAATAGAGAAATTCCGTTGTTGTTGTTTTTGGAAGAGAAGATGTGTTCTTAATTCTTGGTGTAGTTGATTTGGACATGTGGAGCAAGAAACAGAAAAAAATGTAAAAGATGAAGCAGGGTTAAGATTGTGAAAATGAGATAGGTGATAGGAGGAGGTCAATCCCAATTTTAGTATTTAGGGTTTATTTTGAATTATTAGAATCTGGGCCGAATTGATTAAAGGCCCAAACAGAATTACTCTCTACCACCACCTTGCGCATATGAACCCCCTTCTTGGTGAGTTTAATTGAAATTGGGCTCTCAAAACCCATCCGAATTTACATATTTACACCCCCCTGTGGCTGACTTAAGGATTCTCGGACCTGTACTTTTGTAGCCCATCAATTTTCCTTTCATTTTACACTTCCCATCATGTTTTAATTTTTATTTTTTTTGGCTCATGTTTTGTTTTAATGGTAAATTGTTAAATATAATAACTATAAAATATATATTAGATTGTCTAATTAGTTTTCTTATTTATTTAACTACATTTTCATAAGATACAAAAAAATATATTTTATTATGTTAAAATTTGCTAATTTACTTTTCATATTATTAAAAATATAAAAAAATATATGTTATTGCTTTATTTTCCTTTTAGACTTTAATGTAATTAGATTTATATTTTCTTTTTCTAGTTGTAATTAATATTGTTCGTATTTTTGTCATTTTAAATCATGCATTATATATATATATATATATATATATATATATATATATATATATATATATATATATATATATATATATATATATATATATATATATATATATATATATATATATATATGCACACATATATATATATGTGTGTATATCAGTCGCTAACCATTTCTTGATTTTTGCGAGGAATCACTGCCTTGAACAGGGGACTATTTCATGGACATTTGCAAGCTCTTTCTTTAACTTTTGTTTATTTTTCAGCTTTTATTTCCTCGCACTTTACTTTACGCGCTCCCGACAGGTTTTTATTGTAATATCCCCCTAATCCCGAAGCCCTGTAATAGCGTAGGACATTTACATTTCCGCACTTTATTTTCTGTAAATATATTGACTGCGTGGTTAGTAAAATAGGGAGGGGCAAGACTAACTAACTGGACGTAGCTCATTAATTCAAGATTAAATATCTGAATCTAACACATGATCGTTGCAGCCACACACCTTTAGGGTAACTCCTCTTTCGATGCCTTTCGATAAATAGTCAAGTGCCTTTGAGCGTAGGGATACCTTAGCTCATGCTCCCTACGAATTCAAATCATCATAGTCCCTCCGATAAAAGATCATAGTCCCTTCGAGTTGCCTACGATAAATATGATCTTGTCCCTCGATGTTGCCTACGAAAATGATGATAGTCCCTTCGAATGCTAAGGTGTCCTCACTGGTTGCCTAAAAATGACTATTCTATCCTTCCCTAAAGACTACCTATCCTCTATATGGTAGGGACAATTTCATGGCGTACGATACTTTCTCGATGACCCTTTACATCCAATGAAAAAACTACCAACCCTCTTATGGTATGGATAGTCTTCTCAAACTGAAAAGCTAAAAGAACAATTTTTCTAACTTAAGGTAGGTGCTCCTGATTGCTTACTCTTTTCAAATTCAAAACTCTTTTTCCCACTCATTTTCCAATACTTTCAAAAACAAGGCTACGCTTATTTACAAGCTAAAGTCCTTAACAATATTTTTCCTATTCACACACTACATTTCAAACAATTCAAACAAACAAGTGAGCTAAGCAATTAAGAGCCCATGGATAACCATGGATACAAAGGGTGCTTACACCTTCCCTTTGTATAACCTACCCCCGAACTCAAAGTCTTTTTAAAAGGTATTTTTTTGTTCTTTTATCCTTTCTATATTGGATAAAATAAAAGTCGGTGGCGACTCTTGCGATCCGCATATTTCAAAAAGTCAGTTCTCCCACCGAGTTACACTCCCCTTCTAAGTGTTTTCTAAACATTCAAATGTTACATATCAAAGCTGATACCGACTCATTCTACTCACTATGAGACAATTTCCTAGACTAACCTCAATCTCAAGCTACTTCAGATTACATGCGCGTTACCAACATAGGGGTAACATTCAAATAGAAGGGATGAGATATTATAACAATATAATAAATTGTATGATAACAAGTATATGAGAATAGAATCATACACGATTCACCACTTCACAACACATCCACACCATTTATTAATAAGTAGTATACAATTATTTTACATCAAACCCCTCATCATATCATTGATTATACAAGTATTCATCACCAAACAGCACATCATCATTCGTCATCAAACAACTCATCATCATTCAAATTATGTAAAATGCAACTAGACCAATTGTAACACCCTTCTAAATACCCCGAAAAACATAGTACAAAATCAGAGTTAAACATGAATTCAAGGGCGTCACAATTTAAAACAATTATACATTCCAGGTGTAATCATGCTCTACTGAGAAAACAACATATAATTAATTCAAACTCATGTTTTATCACAGCGGAAAATCAATAATATTTGGATACTCCATGAAACATCATTCACAAGGATCTAAGCCTTTTATTCCAACAAAGAGAATTATCCAAACCAAATAATAAAGAAATAAAAGAGTATGATAACTCTAAAAACATGTGTTCCCAGTGTTACAAGTATTCAGAGCATGACACCAACACCTAATTATTAGACTAAAAACGATAAGTCCTTAAAAGCCATCCTCATCAAACATTAAGCCACTAAGCTTCAATCTGAAAAATAAGAGTAAGGGTGAGACTACATCATAAATTAAATAGCATTATAAATCATCAGATATAGAATTCATAAGCAATTATCCACCCTACTTAGCATATTCAGATTAATCAATTCATACCAATCACAAGCACAAGTCAAGAGTATGCACCCATAACACAACACAATCATAACACCGGATTTCATCTTGACATGTCACAATTTATACAAAAACTATGCAAACTCTTATGCATGTGGTACCAATGACAAGTGAACCATGTCACCAACATTGATCCCTCAATTGGATACAGTCTCATCGATTCGTCTGCGTCACCAGAACAGAATCCAGTCTCGCCTCCCATATCCCGGGCTTGGCTATTGACAATACACACCCAATTCCACACAATGGGAACCAGTGTCACCAAGATGCATATGCATGCAAACCACCAAGCATGCAACATCATTCATCAAAACACATGATAACAACATTTACCATGAATAACATCCGTTTACATCACCATTCATCAAAACACATGATAACAACATTTACCATGAACAACATCCATTTGCATCATCATTCATCAAAATACATGATAACCATATTTACCACGAACAACATCCATTTGCATAACAAGCAGAAGCAATCACATTATAACAACACACCTCATTGCATATATTCAATTATGCAAACAACAAACCATTGCACCTCATCAATTATGCAAAACAAGAATAAACCACATTTGGAGAAAACGATACTTTTCAAAATAAAATCAAGTTATTGTTGTTTTCTTTATTTCATATGGTAGAGTATTTAATTTAAGGAACAACGTCCAAAATAGCGTCTAAAACGGACTTACAGTTTGAAAGTTAGGAGCTTTTAAAGTTAAGTGAAATTTAAGAAAATTTGTGGAACCCGGTTCCTCTCCATGTGGGAATCGGTTCCTGCTGAACAAAATCACCTTGTTTCGGTTTTTTACTATGGGAACCCGGTTCCTCCCACATGGGAACGGATTCCTGACGCTGCTGTAGCAGAAAACTCCAATTTTATGACTTTTCTGCATTCCTACTTTCACTATCAACACCAAATACGAACCCACACATTATAGTGATCAATTTTCATCAATTTTCATGATTCTAACACAACAACAATGCAATATAACTATCATCCATCAATTATAACAAACCAATTGCATCATATTCATCAAATTGGGCATATCAGTGTCAGAATCTCATAAACCCTAACATCCTAAATAGAGGTTCAAACTCTTAATCTATTCTACCATCGTCAAAAGTATAATACTAGTTAATAAAGAATAGTCACTCCTTACCTTGATGGAGATTCTTGAATCGATTCTTGAACTTTGGGGTTTCTCCTCCTTCCTTTGCTCTTCTCACTTCTATGATCAAATCTTTTCTCCCAACTCTTCTCTTGTTCCGCTCTTTTCTATTTTCTCAATAATGAAATAATAACAGAATTAGGACTAAGTGTAGAGCTTTTTACTCCATACACCTCCTAATTACCCCTCACACCCGAAAAGTCCAATATTCTCTTTTTATTCATTTATTCCATTATTCTCAAAATATTCATAAACTAAATTTTAATTAAATAATTAACCAAAATTCAATTTATTTAATAATTTAAAAATACGGCTGTTACAACTCTCCCTCACTAAAAGAGTTTTCGTCCTCGAAAACGTACCTTAGACGAAAAGTTCCGGGTAAGAGTCCTTCATTTGGCTCTCTAACTCCCATGTAACATTTCCATCGGCTGGTCCTCCCCGAGCCACTTTCACCGTCGCTATCTCTTTACCTCGCAACTGCTTCATTTTACGATCCTCAATCCTCATAGGTATTGCCTCTACAATCAGATTATATCGCACCTGTATATCATCTACCTGAATCTCATGAGACGGATATGCAATGTATTTCCTCAACTAGGATACATGGAATACATCATGCAAATTAGTGAGTGTCGGCGGTAAAGCAATCTGATAAGCAACCTTTCCAATTTTCTTAGTAAATCCTAAGCCTTCATCAAACGCCAACATAGGCTATCACTTCTTCGTCATCGCAAAACATTATTATACTAACATATACAACAACATCAAAATTCATGCAATATAAGTTCTACAACACATATACAACATATATCAACAAGCATCATCACTAGCATACATAAATCTCATAGAATTCTTCGTTTTACGGTTAAAATATGAATTTTTACGAAATACAACAACAACATCAAAATTCATGCAATATAAGTTCTACAACATATATCAACAAGCCTCATCACTAACATACATCAATTTCATAGAATTCTCCATTTTACGGTCAAAATACAAATTTTTACGAAACACAACAACTACATCAAAATTCATGCATATAAGTTCTACAACACATATACAACACATATCAACAAGAATCATCACTAACATACATCAATTTCACCACTTTCATAGAATTCTTCGTTTTACGGTCAAAATTTGAATTTTTACGAAACATGACAACAACATCAAAATTTATGCAATATAAGTTCTACAACACATATCAACAACAATCATCACTAACATACATCAATTTCATAGAAATCTTCTTCAAAACCTAAGTTATCAATAAAACTCCAAAACTCATTCCAACATACAAATTATCATACCCAATCTTATAGAGTTAGAACCCCACCCTTACCTTGGATTGAAGGTTCTCTACTCTTTCAATGGAATCATTGCCCTAGCCTCTTTGTGCCTCTTCTCATCTTTCACGATAACCTTCTCTTTTCACGTTCTCTCCAAATTCTCTATTTTCCATTCTATTTTCTTTCTTATTTTTATTTAACTCCTTACTAACTTTTAACTTCACTAATGGGCTTAATAAACATACACCCACTATTTCTCATGCTAACACAACACAGGCCCCCTAACTATTTACTCATTTACTCTCTTATTATTATTATTATTATTATTATTATTAAACCTCAATAATAATTCTTATTCCAATCATCTTAAATCATCTAATTTTCTAATAAATTAAATCAAATAAATAATTAGAGCTAATTATATTTATTTAATTCCGCAAATTTTAATTCAAAGGCACTACCCTCTATTCTAAGGCTACATACCCTCTGATGCCACAATCATCATATAACATCAAAGAAAATTCATCCAATAAATCAACAAAATATCAAAATAACACTAAATCATTGAATAGCGAAAATTGGGGTGTTACACCTTTCATGTTAGTCTTCCCTGAGTTTTTGATAACTTTGAGTTTGAAAGCAGAATAATTCGTCTGACAACTCGTCAATTGTTTCTAGCTCTTGTGACGATGTTGGGATTTCGTTGTCTCGTGTCTTTCCTATCTTTGCTCTCTTTCGTGATTTGTTATTGAGTTTCCTAGCCGTTCTTTCAATCTCTGGATCAAAAAGAAGTTGATCTTTGGGAACTTTGCTGCGCATACACTGAGTTCTGCAAAACTAACAAACGTGTGTGTCGCTACCGCGAAAATTAACAGAGTCGCCACTAACATATTTATCCTGAAAAGGAAGGGAATGCCAGCAAACCACAAAACAAAACAACAGTCTCACGACCAGAGAAAAAGGGTAAGGGAGTCGGTTATGCGAGGGGAAGGTATTAGCACCCCTCGCGCCCATCGTACTCGATGGTATCCACGCTAGTGTCTAAATCTATGGGTGTGTAAGCAAACTACGCTAATCTGGACTAAAGTGAATGCAAAATGTAGGGAAAAGAAAGGATTGTGCTCGCACGGGCCCTACCCCGTTGCCTACGTATTTGTTTTGCAGAATCAGAGCTACCGTAGCTTGACTAACTAGTTTTTGTTTGTTTTGTGTTTTTTAGGTGAACGAGTTACATTCACACTCCGCTGCTCGACCTTTGGAGACTTATGCTTGGGAATGGAGCGGAAATAACAAGTTCTTAAGAAAAGAAAATCAAAGAGTGTGGTTTGTGTTTTAAAAGATGCATGAGGAAAACCTAAGCTAAGGGGGGAAAGCTTGCTACCTAATGTTAGCATACAAAGGGTACCAGTCTAAACTAAACTATCAACCTACGGGGGGGAAGCGAAAGCAAACAAAGAATATCACACAAACGAGCTCCGCTCGTAAAGCAAACAAAACCAACGGCACTGGCCGGATGGTAGAAAAGCGGTCCCGCCATAGCCAAGGGGAGAAACTCAACCCAAGTCAACCAAGCATTAGACCTCGCGAAAATGATCGGGTTATAGACAAGAGGAGCGGATCCCTCTCAGCAACCAAGCCGTCACGGATCGGAAAGGAAAACGGTGCGTGCGTACACCGAGCGTCAACGTCGAACAACGCGAGCTATAGGAAGTGCAGGGGTCCGGTTGCATGAACCCTTTTCCTGACATACTCGATAACAAGATCTTGTGCAGGTTCGGAAGCGAGCAACGCGCAGCGTGCGCATACCAAACAGACTCGATGAGACTAGGCGGGGGTTGATTGCTAACCCTTTCCGCATGCCTTCCATGAGGACTTAACGGAGTGCCATATAGGACTTATTACACCATGACTCCCTGCCGCAAAGCACAAATATAAACACACCAACAAAAACAGAGCCTCTTTCGAGGGCTTGGCCAAATGCATGTCTAAGTCCCACTTCTCATGTTAAAGGATGATGCGAGAAAGCGGTAAAAGGGACAAGGAGACAATACCGAACGGATAGCAAATCCTCAATGAGCTAGCAAGCGTAAGCAGAGAAGTCCGGAATACTTCGCGTAAGCCATCATCAAGCAAAGCGAGTCAGAAAGCGTCGTCGTGAAAGTAAATCACGAGCGACATGTGGTACACGTCGAGCATAACCACATGAACAACCTGCAAGAGAACACAGGCCAGACAATACAAGAGTATACATCTCAATGAATGAGAGATCAAGTGACTGGCATTGGAAATAGGTTCGTGTCCCACAAAAAAGTGGAACACGACGCAAATCAAGTCGTAAGACAAATCGCACTGGAAGCGAATTCGTGACCCACAAATAAAGTGGAACACGAAGCAAGTCGAATCACATTTGAAGGCTCTCTCGAAGTATCTTGCACATCTCAGCAAACAAATCAGTAATAACAAGGAAGCACGCTATAGAAAATACTAGCAAAAGATTTTATCAAACATCATATTTTTCATGGCATTTTATCAAAGAATTAGAAATAAACTATGTAACAAAACAAATAAATACTAACAAGAGAACATATTACATGTTTTTTATTCATTTTTTATCATGCTAAAGTCTAATCAAATATTGTTTTTCATGCATTTTTATTATCTAAAAGAAATAGGAAACAAACTAGTTAAAACAACTAAATCTAATATGTAAAACTATGCACACAGGGGGGTGAAATGCATGAAATTGTGGTGCAGGGATGAAATCAGGCGCTACAGCCCAAGGAATTGGCCCATCCGAGTATGTTTTTGTTCAAGGTTTTCTGCAAAAAAACATGGTGTTGGGCTCATGAGGGGGTGCAACGATGGATTTCATGTGAGAGGCCCATGGTTGTTCAATGGTTCTTGTCCAATTCTCATGGTCCAAACATCACCAATTAATCACTAGTTATCAGATTTTTATTGATTTTAATTCTTCATTAACATTCAATTATTACCACATTAACACCAAAATTCCTTTGATTAACAAACAAATTAACTAATAAGCAAAAGGGAAAATTAGGGTTAAGAAATATGACGCATCAGCTTATTCACCAACCTTCCTTCTTCGTTCTTTCTCGCGGACGGCGCCTCTAAGCTCATCTTCTCTGACGAAAAGCTCCGCCACCGCCGCTAACAAACCAAATCAACCTTTCAGCTCTCATACACGGATCCCTCTCCTTCTTCTCTCATGAACGGCGCGGCGGCCAATCCTCAACCTCCGATGAAACTTCGCTGCGTCTGGCCACCTCCGCTCTCATCAATTTCCCTTCGTCTCAAACTCATGTTCTCCTTCGATTCGGAATTTTTACCCTTTTCGCTCCGATCTCGTTCTCACATTCTACGACCAACTCAAACACTTGCAGCAACGACCTGAGAACTCAACCTTCTCCGACAAAGACTCGATCTACTTCGTCATACTTCTGATCCGACGCGCTATGGATTGTGAATCGTAAGGATTATTGATGCAATGAAGGAGTTTTGTCGAAGATGTGTGTTAAAGATTTGTTGAAATGTATTACACGACGGAGCAAATTCGACGATGCTTGATAACTTTTTTGAAGAAATTCACAGTGGAAATCGAGAGAGTGAAGATGAAACGTGACATTTGATGATAAGTTCTGATGAAGATTGAAGGTGATTTTCTGAGTTTTCTGATGAGTGAGGTTGTTGTTGTGGCACGAAGGCAAGGTCGTTGCGTTGTTGATATGCTTCTTCTTCTGGTTTCCATTCAATTTTTTCTTATATGGATATGATAATTGATGAATGAATCTCGTTGAATTTGAAGATCAATTGCTCTTGTTGCAGGTTTCTTGATTGAAGAAGTGAATTGGAGTGTGAAGGAGGAACTCGATTCAGATGTTGAAGATGATGAATCAGTGATGAATTCCGGATCGAGAAAAGGTTTGTTCTCGATTCGGTTATTAGTTTCTTTTAGCGTTTGTTGAAGATTTCTCTGAGTGAATTTCTCTGGTTATTTATGTTAGGTTGTGAAGATTCGGTGATTGAGGAGTGATGATTCAAGATTGGAGGTATGAATTCAGGATCCAGAGAGAGAGTTTTCAGAAGTTTGTTACACCTTTTCGTTCTCCATTTTTCTGTGTAGCTTCTGTTATGAACTTCCTCTTTTTTGCAATTCTGTTATCTTCTTCTCTGTGAATTCTCCTCTTTTTTTCTGCTATGACTCAATCTCTTTTATGCCAATTCCCCACTCGGTTTTTCTTTGGCTTTTTACCAAGCTACGGTTTTATTGCAGGGTCCTTGGTGAAGATTGTTGGCTTCGATTTTGCGGTGCCAGTGATTAGTCTTGGGCGGGATCCCTCCTTTGTGAATGCAAGATAGCTTTCTCTTTTAAGTGTAGCAAGTCGGTTCCACCTTTGTTCATTTGTCTGTAACATGGTGAATGCAATAGTATAGGAGTAGTACAAAAAATAGCGTGGAGGTTTTGGTCATGAAGCAGGAGGTAGGCACCAAGTGGAGTACACAATAACACAATAGGAACCTCTTGAAAAATGGACTTATGGAAATCAATGGTTTTTTTGTGTGTAATATTTTTTGTAATAGATTTGTAGTGGACTTGGACTCTTGAGAATTTTTGTAATCTTGTACAAGTTTGAATGGGCTTTTCTTGAATTTGAATGGATGATAACCATAATGATGTGTAGATCTTTAACAAATGATTGAATAAAATTGAATGAAGTTTGCATCAATACTTGAATGAATATTTTTTGATGAATAATCGGTCATGTCTTAATCTCTTAAACTCGTAACGTGAATATCAAGAAATCTCGTGCAAATGCTTTTAATGGAACCTTCTACGCTTTTCTTCAATTTTCAAATGCCAAGTTCACCTTAAACTTTTACGTGAAAGTGCCTTCAAAACGAATGTTGAATCAATGGGCTTGTCTTAATGATCACACGTGACAATTAAATCTTGCACAACAAGTTTGCATATGTCTCGGCAAAGCTCACGCACCATAATCACCCTTTAATTCAATAATCCTCGGTTGAACCGTCTCGAAAACAAAAGACACTCTTTATTATTTTTCTTGATTTTCGAACGACGAAATAAACGCCATTGATAACTTATAGCACAGATAAGAGGGCAAATTTTGGGGTGCAACAGCTGCCCCTATTCAAACTTCTTGAACCTGACGAGTGAGAAACGAAAGTTTCGAACCGTTGAGGTGGAAGGAGATTGAATACCAGAATGAACTCGAAAATTTGCGCTCTTGATCAATAGAAGATTCCATCTTGCAATAAGAAGGAATGTACCACCCCACAAGCAGGGAGAAAAAACTTCAATTGACCTGGATAATTAAGTAGCTCCAACTTGCGATAAGAAGGAACAGGCAACCCCATTGCTGAGGGAAAAACTTCAATTGGTCTGAGCACCAAGAGAAGGTCGACATCTTCGGTTGATCTGGATATCAAAACGAAATAGACGTCTTTGGCCGATCTGAATATCGGAAATAAGAAGGTCTTCTACTGATCTAGGGACATCAGGACTGAGCAGACATGTCTTCTTCTGGCGAAAATAAATCGACAGGTGGGTGGAAGTCCTCAACTGATCGGAAACATCAGGATTGTGCCTTCTACTGATCTGGGGGCATCAGGAAGAAAATGGACCTCCTCAGCCAATCTGGGGGCATCGGGAATTTTAAAGAATGCTTTCAACTGATCTGGGGACATCAGGACTGAGCAAGCAAGTCTTCTTCCGACGAAAATAAATCGTCAGGTGGGTGGAAGTCCTCAACTGATCGGAAACATCAGGATTGTGCCTTCTACTGATCTGGGGGCATCAGGAAGAAAATGGACCTCCTCAACCGATCTGGGGGCATCGGGAATCAAGATTGGCTTCAACTGATCTGTGGACATCAGGATTGAGCAGACATATCTTCTTCTGAACGAACTAAATCGTCAGGGAATGGATATTTCCGAGTGATCTGGGGCATCAAAGGGCTTGCTCCTTCGGAAGATCTTAGAGATCCAGAGGCGGTTCTTTCAACTGAACTGAATTTCAGGATAAGAACAAATATCCTAAACCGATTTGGGGACATCGGGAATAGGAGTGTCTTCAACTGACCTGGCGATATCAGGAATAATAGACAGTCCTCTTCTGATGAAGTAAATCATCAGGAGATATCTCCGACTGATCTGAGGCATCAGTGGGCTAGCTTCTTCGGAAGATCTCGGGAGATCCGGAGGCGATTCCTTCAACTAATCTGGATATTAGCATAAGAACAGATATCTTCAACCGATCTGGGGACATCGGGAATAAGCATGACTTTCATCTGGTCTGACAATGTCAGGGAGAGGGAGACAAACTTCTTCTGATTTAGACATCAGGATAAGCGCCTGTAATGATTAGGCGAGTTGCTCTCTGGGAGGCATTAAATTATCTTGATGAATTTCCTGTAGAAAGAAACAGATATGATATGATTTATGCATGATGCATGTATGAATGTTTAGGGAATAACGTTCCTGAGAAGGAATACGCTATACGCTTTTAAGAATGTTATGCGAATGATGCATGATTTCGACGCTGCTTGGAGAAACAACGGAAGAGCACTTAATTGTTGAAGTAGTCTTGGAGAGTGTATGTAACTCTGCGGGGAGGACAAGATGAGTGACCTGAAATCACAAACTGCGAGCTGGCAAAGATGGATCAGAAATCTTCTGGAGACGATAAAATCTGGATGCGAGCTCTGTTTGGGGAAACAAATCCTGCTTGAGGATATGAACATCCCAATTAACTGCTTGGGGAATACCCTGGCAACTTCACTGGAGAAGCAAATTCTCGACATACTGGGGATATGGAGATAAGGACAAGTCACGGAGACAACTCTGATGGGGAGTGACCGACTTGATTGTGTAGAACGCCTTCCGCTGGGGAAATACTTGACAGGAACAGATTCTGCTGAGGATGCATGTGAATCTCTGCTGAGGAAAGAACTCAGTGGGGAAGATGAATACTTCTGCATAGCGATCCGCTGGGGAGATGAGAGATCCGCTAGGGACAAGGAACTTGGCATAAGAACCTTTTTGTTAAGATCACTCCACTGGGGAATAAGATGACCCTCTTGGGGAAAACAGGTCAATCTGTTGGGGAGAGAAACACTCTACTGGGGAAAGAGAGGCATTCGGGCAAGGAACCTCATTAGGAGCTTGTTGGGGAATCAGATACCATTTAATCCTGAATCAACTGGGGAGAAGATATTCCACCGGGGAATAGGGCTTCTGATGCACGGAGATTGCACTGAGATGTGCTTTGCTGAGGAGATGAGAATCTTGGAATAAAGAAAACCTCGTCTGAATGTACTCAGCTGGGGAATGAGAATCTCTCACTTGGGGAGATCCGCCAACGCATCGACATGATGCACTCGAAAGGATGCACCTGCGAGATAAACAGATGAAAATGCCCCAGGATATAGCATGTAATATTTGCATGGTTTCCTCACATGGCAGAGGATGACAATGTTCACCCACAATGGGCAACTGCAACAGCAAACAGATTGTTAGACAACTTTGCTTGAAACTTTCCAAACAAGCAATGGATTCACGAGTTGACAAGCAAGCAGTGATTAGAACACCAAACAAGTATCGGTCGGAGCACCAAACAGGCATTGGTTCTCCAAGAGAAATGCCACTAGGAATTGGGCTTAAGGGGTCAAGCAAGTGTTGACTTCAAAGGGACCAAACAAGCATTGGCTTTCATAGTGTTCTGAATATTCGCCTTGTTTGTAAGGATGCCAATAAGTAATGGGCTTACAGACACGTCAATGTTGAGGATGGCAACCCCGACGTTTTTCAAGTCAAAAGTTGTTTAGCTCACACCCGAACTTAAACTGAACACCTCTTGATGAGGATAAAATGCCAATGCATAATGCTTTGCCCCAGCCTGTAAGGACTTTGAAGAAGTTAGTCTCGTAAGGACCTTCTGAGATTTGTGCTATCATAGCCAACTTCCCCCAATATTATGAAATTTGGAACCATGCCCCTACCTGACCTGTATTGGAGGTAGCTTTGACAGTGCTTGGGTGAATGCCCCTGATTGCTTAGCATTTTGAGAGATTCTTCGAATCTTGACCTGATTGCCTTGGATTGTCTGAAAACTTACTCGATAGAGTATTCAAACGCTTCTTGTGCCCCTGAGGGTGATCAAACTTTGAAATATTGCTGCCTCTGCTTAACGGAGTTCTGAAGACAAATCGTCCTTCAGGAGGAATAGACTTTTCATCTGAAGTTCATGATGGAAACTTTCTTGATGTTAAGCACTTGTTCATATGCAAAGAATGTTTATTATGAGAAATATAATTCTAATGCAAAGAGTATGTTTGTCTTGAAGTTTAAAGAAACTTTTTATGAAAGGATGTCATAACATCGATTTTTTTGTTAAAGAAAGATGGTGTGATACCAACTCAAGCGTTTAGCGGATCTCCTAGGAGTCAGTTTACCGTATTCTCGTGTATAGTTTGCTTTCGAATTAACCCTACTTCAATTAGGACTTTTAAGGGTTGTAACGTGGCCAGGTTCACGGTTTTTAGAAAAAAGGATTTTTTAGGCTCAAAGTTATTTGGTGCCCACCCCCTTCATGATGTTCTCCAGTCCTATGTTCAATTAACTCGACACTAGCATTCATCTCTCATGAGGAACTTAAGATGATTGAGGAGTCAATGAGGTCTTCTGGACACGGCAATCACTTCACCTTTCTTTATCCCCTGATTTAACATCACACGACTTTGTCCTTGATTAACAATTTCATTATCATTTCCTCTTTTTTCCTTTTTTTCTTTCTCTTTTTTTTTACTTTTCTTTCTTTTTTCTTTTTTCTTTCTTTTTTTTTGACAAGTCGTGTGATCCCGCACTACCTTTGCTTTATTGGAAGTGATCATGATTGCCTGAATTCTTGGTAGATGAAGAATTACCATTGTGGTATCGTCATCCTTTGACCTCGTGATATGAGGGATAGTCTTGATGTCTCGACCTCTTGAAACGAGGGATAACTGTTGTGGATTTGACTTTCCTCAACCTTTTGAAAGACAACCATTGTTATGTCTTTGGATGCGTACTCCTGATGAGTTCCGAACGCTCGACCAGGTTAACTGAACACTACCCGCCTCTGGGTTGAATGTGAGGGTTTTTTCCGTATAGAAAAGAAACTCCTACTTCGAAGGCTCAGAGGGGTTAACGAGGGTCTATCTCCCTTATATCTCCAGTGTTTGGGAACTTGAAACAATGCCTGTACATCATCAACAGGGTCCTACTCAAAAGCATACCGTTTGAGGTTCTTGGTATCATGTTCATCATTCTCCCTACGGAGTTATCATGCTTTGTTAACAAGAATTGAGTATCACAAAAAGCATAGAAAAACATATAAGAGCAAAAGCGAATGGATTTTTTCAAGGCAAACATATCCAATGCATTATTATTATAGTTCAAAAATAAACAAGTTTTGCATGCAACAGTATTGAACAAAATAAGAAAGCTTAAACATGAATATGCATGATGATTTAAGAACTGCCAATGTTGAGGAGATCCTCTCCGTATGGACCTATTGCTTCAAAAGATCCGTTGAGTCAAAGAGAACTTCAATTCTGGCCCTCAAGTGCGAATGTGATAGTCTCGGTGTCAATCAGGTCTCAAACCTTGTCTTTGAATGACTTACAGACTTCAATCAGATAACCAGGTGCCCTAGAGTGGAAAACATACCAAGCATTAGGATCTGTTCCTACAGAACCCTTTAGATTACTTCCTGGAAGAAGATTTCGACGAGGCCATACAATAGTTGTAAGTGCTCAGCTTTAGGGATTTGAGTTGTGCCAGTGGTGCACAAACTCAAGATACAAGGCGTCTTGCTTATCCCTCGGTCGGGAGCCCTCAAAAACAACGACGGGAGTTTGTGAATGCTTTAGGGATTTGAGCTGCCAATGATGCAAACTCAAGAACTCGGAGTCTTGCTTATCCCTCGGTCGGGAGCCCTAAATATAGCTGCTGAAACAGAAAACACCATCATAAATGGAGGACCTTTGTATTGCTATCGGCGAACAACATTAACCTCTGCGCTTGGTCATCAAAGTTGTTATTTGGAACACACAAGAGTTGTTGGGAAGGAAGCCTCTGGCAGTACAAGTTGCAAGTGATTCTCATGAGTTACTCCTCGAGGAAGAACAAACATTCTACTTGTAGCAGATGAAATGGGATTGACCAGTAGAAACCATTATGAATAAACTCAAACATATCTGTATCGAGCAAGTCTTGGACTCTTGTACCGCAACACCTTGTAAGGCTTGACATTATGATCAGGTGCCCCAGAATAGAAAACACCTAGTATTGTCATCAAAATCAGGAGAGCAGTCTGTGGTGAGAAAGAACCAAAGCATGAATCTTAACCAACTTAAATTCCAACAAGCAGGGAAGCAACTGAACACCAGGCATTAGGATTACATCGGCTTGTTTCTCATATTCTTTCTCTTAATGTTGACAAGCCAAGGCTACTGAAAAGGAAACTCCAGGAGGAAGACCCAGAATAATGAGAAGAACCTTGAGAATGAGAGGTGTGCCCTTGTAGATCACTCTTGGTTACTGTCTGGCAGAAGATTCTGGCAAAGTCACACGAAATTTGTAATGCTTTAGGGATTCGAGCAATGCAAATGGTGCAATGCTCAAGATAGACAGTGTCTTGCTTATCCCTCATTCGGGAGCCCCAAGCAACTTCAAAGACTTGTAGATACTGACATCACGACCAGGTTATCGCACGCTCGCGAAATGTGAACAGAGTCGCCACCAATATATTTATCCCAAAGAGGGAAAGGAATATCAGAAAACCTAGAATAAAGGATAAGAAAAGGTCTTTCGACCAGAGATAGGGTACGGGAGTCGGTTACGCAAGGGGAAGGTACTAGCACCCCTCACGCCCATCGTACTCGATGGTATCCACCTATATTTGTTGCTATCTAAAGGGTGTATAAATCTAAAGCTTAATGCTAAGGGAATGCATGCAAATGAAAGAAGAAGAAATACGGGGGAAATAAGGTCTATAAATAATTGTGCTCGCTTAGGCCCCGCGACCTAATGCCTATGTATCCTTTTCAGGAATCAGAGCGTCGTAGTTCGGCTCTTTAGTTTTTGTTTGTTTTTGTGTTTTTTAGTGGACGGAGTTACATTCGCAATCTAGCGTCAGGATAGCAGCTCGTTGAGTGGAGTCTTATGCGTTACCAGTCTGCGATCGAAAGGAAGCAACATGTCCGATTAAGGGAAAGAATGCCTCGGAGGCGAGATGAAGAAGAGATTTTGAGCGTTTCGAGTGGAAGCCTAAAGCAAGGGAGACTCGAGTTGCTTTTTGGTTTGTGTTTTTTAAAAATTGGGAACTTACGCTCGAATGGTTCCCTTAAGCAAGGGAGATCCAAGCACTCGAATGATTCCCTTAAGCAAGGGAGATTCAAGCTTCCATTCCCTATTTAATGATTTTCACTTTTTTATTAATGTTTTTTAGTATTTTCTTGGTATTTTTTATGGGGATTTAATTTGGATATTGTTAGATGTTTTAAAGTTGAAAAGGAAGAGAAACTAGCCTAAATGAAAACTAGCCTAATATTGAAATGGGAACTTCTAAGTCCTAATGTTATCATGGTTTCTACCTAAGGTTAGGATTAAAGGAGACATGGAAATTAAAGTCACAATTAGAAGTCATAAGTAAGATACATGATTATACAAAATAGTACAAAAGCATGACATGAAATGATTCAAAATATAGTGCAAAATTGAATTAAAAGTACTATTATTTTTATGTTGATTTTTATGAGAGAAATTGAATTACAAGTCAAGTAAAAGACTATAACCAATAGCCTAAAACTACTATTTTTTATGGATTATTATATGTCAAAAATTGTGTCAAAGTCTAAAAAGAAAATTATCAATTTGTATTTTTATTACCTAAAATGAAAAAATAGAAAAATCTAATTAATCTAAATTCTAGCAAAAAAAAAGGAAACGGGGTGCAAAGCGAAAACAGGGATTGTGAATAGCAGCAGGGCGCATGGCCCATCGAGCTTAAGGCCCTGGGGCGTTTTTCGTTGGCAGAGAAAAAAGGAGTTATGCTGGGCCATTGGGGTGTGGTATTAGCAACTCGTAACGGGCCCAAGGAGAATTGATCCAAGATGATTTTTGATTTCTCTTAATTCAATAAAGAATAAAATTAAAGAAAAAGCAATTAATTAGAAAAAGGAAGATAATTGAAAGAGGGAAATTAGGTTTTACCTTGAGCGACGATTCAAATCCCCAAACACGACGTTAACCTCTTCGTCTCACTCTCTCTCAACAGTCGGCGGCGGCGGTGGTGTCCTTCTTCTTCTTCTTCTCTGATCGAGATCGCGGTGGTGTCAATATCAAGTGACCGAATGATGAACGGAGGTCACCTCTCTCCTCTTTCTCGATCTTGATCCTCTCTCTCGTACTCGAACTCACGATTGATGAAGATGATGATAAGATTTTGTTGGAGATGCGCGTTGAGGATTGAGAATAGATATGGAGAACGATGATGATTGAAGCCGTTGTAGAGAGTGCAGTCTTTATTGGTTTTGTGAATCGATGAAGAAATGTGGAGGAGAAGACGAAAATATGGAACTCGATTCAGATGCGATACGAATGTGAGGTTGTTACGAATTCAGGTCGTTCTCTTTCTGCTCTTTCTCTGAACCTTCTTCTTCTTTTCTGTTCTCAGGATTGTTGTATTGATGTTGTTGCAGGGAGTATTGAGGAAGATGCTGAGATGAACTGAAGTTGATGAGGTTACGAAGGTTGCGATGTGAGGAGAAGTTTGGTTCGAAGTTGATGAGGTTACGAAGGTTGCGATGTGAGGAGAAGTTTGGTTCGAAGTTGATGAAGATAGTTGAAGATTGATGAAGGAGATGAAGGTGATGGAATTGGTTGAAGAAGAAGATGAAGGTTTAGATGTGGTTATCGATGAAGGAGATTCTGAATTCCTTTTGTTGCGATTTTCTCATCTTCTCAACATCTTGGTTCTGTTTTTGCAGGTTCTTGTGATGATTATTCAGAGATGGAGAGTGATTGGAGAAAGCTTGAAGATGATGATGAAATTGAGAGAGTGAAGTGTGAAGCAGAGAAGTGAAGAGATGAAGATGAAGATGGTGTGAAAAATGGTGGAGAGGCTTCTGAATTGGAGGGAAATTCTGTTATATAGAGGAGAGGGAATTTGATTCAGTTAGAGCTTGAATGATTGGAGCCCTTGGATTGAGAGAGTTTGTTATGTGATGAATGGAGGAGATTGAGTCTGATTAAGAGGTTAGTTACAATCTCTTACAAACTGTTTTTTTCTGTTATGTTAGTTTGTTATATTCTGTTTGACAGTTAGAACAGGTTTAGTTTAATTAGAGGTTAGAAACTGGTTGGAATTGATAGGATAGATTAGTTGCTGACAGTTGTGGGATTTGAAAGAAAATTATGTTAGGGACAGTTAAAAACATGGTTGGGAGTTAGGTTAGTAATTATTTTCGGTTGTGGCTCTGTTTGGTAACTGAATGCATGTGGTCATCCTAGCTTTGTACTGATTTTGGCAGTTTGGTTTGATACTATGTGGAAACTTTTGCAATGTATGTTGTAGGTTTTGCTTCTTTTTTTGGTGATACAGACTTATGTGTGAATGAATTGGAATTGTATTTGAATGAGACTGATAGGAATTTGTTATGGTTTTCTGGATATGAACATTGAGCAGGTGTTTTGAATGTATGGTTTTGCAGGTTGGAGCACATAGGGTGCTTTTGGGAACCATGGCCATCCAGGGGTCGTCATTAGACCATAAAGAAAAAATGAAGGTTATGAAGAAGAATGAAATTAGATGAAGTGACTTGGTTCGAAGATAGGTTTAGGGTCAGAAGTCCAATGTCAGTTTGACTTTGGTCAACTGTTTAGACTAAAAGTCAACAGTTGACTAAAAGTCAACTATAGGTTAAAAATGTATACTATAGGTTAAAAATGTATATTTTTTGTGTAGTCCATTTTGTATTGTTTCTCGGACTTTGAAAGTGTAATTTGACCTTTGAATAATGAAGTGTTGACTTTTGATTTAAATGTTGATTTTTCATTGAAGTTTAGACTTTAAAGCATTCTTTTCCTTTCTTTTTTTGAATAAGAGCTACATCATAAGCCGGTCACCAAAAATGAGCAAAACAATAATAGTTGGTCAACCAAAAGTCAACCTTCCAAAGTCGATTTATTTACCAAGAGTCAACTCATATGAACATTTTCAATTCTTTTCTCATGATGACTTAATAATAAGGAACCCAATCTTTGACCTTGTAGGGAAATAAACCCTAATCCTTGTTCTTGATGAGTTTGGATGAAGAATACCCATGTAGCTTAGTAGAGAAGAAATAGATAGTGTCCATACTTCAAAACCCCACTTCCATAGTTCAATACTCAAAGAAGAACTAAAGAAATCAAGCTTGAATGAAGTAGAAGTCCCAATTTTTCAGATCCTTGATCCCAATGTAAGATTTATTTGTTAATGATGCATGATGTGTCAGATGACCTAATGAATGATGCAAATTTATGCAAAACTTAAGCCAGTTAGAAGTGAAATTAGGAGGGCAAATTTTGGGGTGCAACACAGGTGCCCCAGAGTAGAACTCACACCTAGTGTCATCATCATCAAGCATAGAATTTGTAGACATCCACACAGTATGGAGCTTAACCGATTGCAAATAAAGCAAGCATGGAAGCAAATGAGCATCAGACAAGTCTTCGAAAAGAACCCAAATTGAGCTTTCCTCTTGATCGTCCCACAAAGTTATTCCATGACTAATCTCTGAACAAACAATAAGAACAAGTCAAGTCTTTGAGTCTGGTGAGTGTACCAAGTCTGAATAAGAGATCCTCGATCTTGAACACCTGTTATGCATGGAATGTATGAGATGCATGATATGAATGCAATGCCATGTTCATTCAATTTCCAAGGAATTCTCGTGTTTTGATTTTTGGCAAGCAAGAGATGGAAAAGCTCGACACGAGGCTCAAAGGTATGATTCCTTGGAAATGGAAGGAACATGTATGCTAGTTATTTTTTGGACATCATTTTTTAGAAAGTAAATATGCAATGATGCAAAGTGGTGGGAACCACAATACTGGATATATATGATGATGCCGAGAAATCGTACGACACAAGTTCAAAGGTTCGGCATAGTTTCGGACCACCACACAAACCACAAGTCACCAACAGAACAATTTACCATCGGAACTAGAACATATAGTCACCAACACACTGGAATAGAACACAAATTACTACTCGAACAAGAACCATAGTACCCCACGAACAGGAACCAATAGTACACTCGAACGAGAACAGCGGTAACCCACAAACGAGAACAACGGTAACCCACGAACAAGAATAGCGGTAACCCACGAACGAGAACAGCGGTCACCAACAATGTACCTGTTAAGCAATGATTTATTCCCGCCCCACTCACGGGTAAATCTAGGCCAGGGTAGATCAAAAAGCCAACAGAGGATCGAATGTAGGCGTTATCATACGATATTGCCTCATTCCACCAATCTCTGCCTATGGATACGTGATCAGATCAAACAGGCATACGCCTTCTGTCCGTCACGGCCACTCTAGTCCTAGTTCCTAAGGTATCACTCATGACCTGGGTATTGGGTCTTTTACCTCTCGAAACACCCACCCATAGATAGAAATCCAGACAGTCCAGAATATGATGCAGATAAGTAAAGCGCAAATAGAATGCAATGCAAATAGGCAAATATGCAAAGCAGTAAAACACCCAAAGATAAACACACAAGCGCTAGGATTGACTCGCTAAGTCCGGACCCGCAATAGGTCGAGACGTCCCCAACAGAGTCGCCAGCTATCGCTACCGCGAAAATTAACAGAGTCGCCACTAACATATTTATCCTGAAAAGGAAGGGAATGCCAGCAAACCACAAAACAAAACAACGGTCTCACGACCAGAGAAAAAGGGTAAGGAAGTCGGTTACGCGAGGGGAAGGTATTAGCACCCCTCGCGCCCATCGTACTCGATGGTATCCACGCTAGTGTCTAAATCTATGGGTGTGTAAGCAAACTACGCTAATCTGGACTAAAATGAATGCAAAATGTAGGGAAAAGAAAGGATTGTGCTTGCATGGGCCCTACCCCGCTGCCTACGTATCTGTTTTGCAGAATCAGAGCTACCGTAGCTCGACTAACTAGTTTTTGTTTGTTTTGTGTTTTTTAGGTGAACGAGTTACATTCACACTCCGCTGCTCGACCTTTGGAGACTTACGCTTGGGAATGGAGCGGAAATAACAAGTTCTTAAGAAAAGAAAATCAAAGAGTGTGGTTTGTGTTTTAAAAAAGATGCATGAGGAAAACCTAAGCTAAGGGGGGAAAGCTTGCTACCTAATGTTAGCATACAAAGGGTACCAGTCTAAACTAAACTATCAACCTACGGGGGGAAGCGAAAGCAAACAAAGAATATCACACAAACGAGCTCCGCTCGTAAAGCAAACAAAACCAACGGCATTGGCCGGATGGTAGAAAAGCGGTCCCGCCATAGCCAAGGGGAGAAACTCAACCCAAGTCAACCAAGCATTAGACCTCGCGAAAATGATCGGGCCATAGACAAGAGGAGCAGATCCCTCTCAGCAACCAAGCCGTCACGGATCGGAAAGGAAAACGGTGCGTGCGTACACCGAGCATCAACGTCGAACAACGCGAGCTATAGGAAGTGCGGGGGTCTGATTGCATGAACCCTTTTCCTGACATACTCGATAACAAGATCTTGTGCAGGTTCGGAAGCGAGCAACGCGCAGCGTGCGCATACCAAACGGACTCGATGAGACTAGGCGGGGGTTGATTGCTAACCCTTTCCGCATGCCTTCCATGAGGACTTAACGGAGTGCCATATAGGACTTATTACACCGTGACTCCCTGCCGCAAAGCACAAATATAAACACACTAACAAAAACAGAGCCTCTTTCGAGGGCTTGGCCAGATGCATGTCTAAGTCCTACTTCTCATGTTAAAGGATAATGCGAGAAAGCGGTAAAAGAGACAAGGAGACAATACTGAACGGATAGCAAATTCGCAATGAGCTAGCAAGCGTAAGCAGAGAAGTCCGGAATACTTCACGTAAGCCATCATCAAGCAAAGCGAGTCAGAAAGCGTCGTCGTGAAAATAAATCACGAGCGACTGTAGCAACCTGCCTAAAAATTTAACTTAGAGAGTCGCCACCTATTCTGAAGGGCGAATAGGAAACCCTACGCAGATGTGAGATTCAGGGTAAGATACTATATTCAGGTCGAGGGAAGGTGTTAGGCACCCTCAACCCTTTCCTATTGGCTTTGAATCTAAGGGTCAAGTTTTATGGCTAAAAAGTTAAGGTTTTATAGCTAAGGCAGTGAATAGGGGAAAAATTGAGAATTTAGGGAGGGGGACTCGCCTTGTTACCAAGTGCCTACGTATCTCCTTATGGAGAATCAGAGTCAACGTAGTTCGGGGCACAGGATTGTACGCCTTAGAATTGATTATAAAGATTGTGTGAAGTTGTTTTGAAATTGTTTTGAGGCTCTTCGAATTGCCTATCGCAGTTTGAATTTGATTTGAAAGGGCATTTTGAGTTGCCCAGGATAAAAATCCTATAGTATCGTGGTTTAGTGTATTTTAGATGTTTCGGGCGTACAACCCTGATTTGGCACAATTAACCGCAATGATCAATAGGTTTGATCACCATAGTTAAAAGATTGGGGGTTTTGCATCATTACCAATTCAAATCGATTGATTCGATTATCACTAATAATGAATTAATATGTTTTATTATTGATTTATTGATTTATCGTTACTCCTCATAATCGATAGATTCGATTACAAATAATAACAAATTGATAAGGTATGCTAATCGTCATAACCAATAAGATTTGGTTAAAACCATTTAGCAAAATAATATGTATATTTTATATTTAAGAATTAATTAATTAATCAATTATTACCCACCGCGATCAATTGATTTAATCGAAGCGAATAATAATTTAAATCTTATTATTATGGCCTAGCAGACTAATGGGATTGGACAAACCCTAATGTTTACACCTTTATAGGGTTTTTGTGATTTTAATAATTAAATTAATTAAGTCGATATAATCGAAATAATCAGGACAATAATCTTAATTAATCATAACCTAATTCTAATTATGTATCCTAATCCTATTTTAAATATTAAATTATATACATAATAACAATAATTAATTATATAATTCTATAAACAATATAAAATAAGTAATTAAATGAAACCTGGAAGTAATCCTATGCAGCAAGTTTGTGAGCATCCATGGTATGCCCTCAGTCCTGGTGCGTTAGATCTAGATTATAGGCAATCTCGTGGTTTTGATGGCAAGGTGCACCGTAGGTTCTTCCAAGTTATGACCACCTGATTCAGATGAGAAAGAATCCCAAAAATATATTGTGGCCGCAGGGGTTCGAACCCCTGTCCCTTGGATTGCCAACAAGACCTTGACCATCCCTGCTGTGCGCCTCACTTGCAAATTTATTAACTTGAAAACAACAAATATGATAAAAGAGAAAAAAAAAAGAAAATTCAAACAAACAGTCAAAGTGGGCCCCAGGGTTTCGTGTATAACCAATGACGAACAGAGAGAGAATGAGGACTTGTTGACCGTCCAATCACGTCCTAGGATTTTGCCACGCATGCAGCTCACCTTTCCTGGCCACCCCCCCGCGACGGTTTCAACCGTCTTCTCCGGCAAGAGATCTTCCCGTCACCTGCGAAAACTGGCGGAACAGCAAAAAAGAAACGCCCAGACTAGCTAATTCGGGGGCTGCGATTGCAATGGTGGTGTCAGTTTCGACTGAAAAGGCCCGGAAATATGAGTACGACATCCAAGGAACTTCTTGCCCTAACAATGGCAAGTAGCGGTCCGAACCCTTAAACTCCCATGTGATGCATCCAAACGGCATCATGCATCTCCATGAACGAGATCCTGCACAGAGAACGAAGCTTTAACGTGAGAATTCAACGATTCGAAATTGGAAACTTCTTACCTCCGGCAAGGGCGGACCACCGGGTTCTGGGAAGTTCCACGCTTGTATAATGGCTGGATATGGTTCCTGGAGGTTTCAGGAAGAAGACTCAGTCGTTAGAATTGTTTGAATGTGGCTGCATCCAAGAATCCGAGTTGCCCTAATCTTTGATATTTTATGACTTTGAGAACCCTAATCCTTAGCCTCTTTTCCTCGTCCCCCTCACTTTCTGAATATTTTTAGTATATATATGGGCCAATTAGGGTTGGAATCTTGCTTGGAAATTAGGTTGAATGGAGAGAAAAAATTTGGAAAGATTTGATTGAGAATCTTGCTATTTTGGTCCAAAAAATCACTCTTATCTCTTTCCAATTCCTTTTGCACGAAATTTGCACCCCATATGAAGTATTTGAGTGATTGGATTTGATTCCAAAATCAAATCTTTGATTTAAAACTAATTTTTTCATATTTTATAATAATTTATTCATATTTAAATGAATTAAAAATTCAAATAAATAAAGAAAATATTATAAAAATGAAATAATTAATTAAAAGATCATTACAAGGCCCATGTTCATGTTTGGAATCCATATTTTAGGCCCACTTAGTCATAAACTCAAAATTCATCACTTTGGTTTTTATGAGTTCCTTGAATTTTAGCCAACTTCTTCTGATCATATCTCTCTTGTTTTTAATCATATGAAAGTGATTTTGACCATTTTGGAAAGCTTAATGTGTCCTCTAAATGATGCCTTTAGTTTCATCTCAATTGAAGCTTCCATGGTCAAGTTATGAGCTTTGACTCAAAAGGTGTCTTTGTTGACCCTTGTGGAGGACCTATAATCTTTTTGTCCATATCTCCCAAATGGTGCATTTCTTGACTTCGGGCCCAACATCAAAGTTGTAGAGGATGAAATTTCCTTGAGGACAAGCTTTGGTTGAGAAATTTCTGATACTCCGTGTGGAAGTTATGACCAGTCAAAGTTGCGTTGACTTTCTCCTAAAGAAACCCTAATTTGAACCTTTTGCATTCGTTCATTTCTGAGTTTCTATTGCTGGATCATGGTCAACCTTTGATCAAATGATGGATATAATCTCACATACTTGGTGTTGGCCAAAAATCTTGAAGTTTGACTGTATTTTGACTATAGTTGACTTTTAGGTCAACATAGTCGATTATTGGTTATCTGAGCCATTGAATGAGCAGTCCTTGGAATATAAGGGGAGAGTGACTTGAGAAAACCTTAGAGCCTTGAGTTATGGGAGATGAAAAGAGGAGGGCAAATTTTGGGGTATGACAGCTGCCCCTGTTCAATCTTCTTAAACCTGAAGAATCAGATAGGCATGTCTGCCTATCGTGATCTAAAGGTAGAAGATGATTGGACACTGAAATGCCCTAAAATTTGCATTTGTCGAGAAGGACTTCTGAGGGAGATGGGCTTACAGATGCCACCCAGGGTAAATATCATTCCTTCTTCTCTTTTTTCTCTCTCTTTTTTTTTTGCGAAGCAGATGCTCCTTCTTTTTTTTGAGGAGCTACGCATTTTGATCGTAGCGTGGCCTGAAAAGGCAGTTTTGACTTTATGCAATGCTTATGATGCATGCGATGCATGATGCAGTGAGCTTCTCAAAATAAATGAGAGCGGTGTATGTATATGCAATATGTATGAATGAAGTATGTAAGTTGAAATGATGCATGATTGTTAGTTTATGTAAATCGAAGTGTGTTAGTAATTCTGAAAAGAAAGAAGACACCTTTGATTGTTATTGAAGTTTTGGAGAATATCACTGCCGAGGGACTAACGCGATAAACCCAGTTGAGGAATCGTTTGAAAAATCTTGTATGCCTGGAAAAGCTCCTAGAAAGGATGGAATACGTCTTGAAGAAGACTTCCTGGAAAGGTTCCTGAAAAGGAATAGCGAGGACCTTCTGTTGATTGTGTAATTGGCTTGCTATGGCCAGCAAGCCTCCGCAGTTTGTGAACCCCTCACTTACCATAGTGCTGGTAAGCTACTCGCAGTTTGTGAATTTCTCACTTACCATAGTGCTGGTAAGCTACTCGCAGTTTGTGGATTTCTCACTTACCATAGTGCTGGTAAGCTACTCGTATTTTGTGAATTTCTCACTTACCATAGTGCTGGTAAGCTACTCGCAGTTTGTATCTCTCACTTACCATAGTTCTGGCAAGCTACGTCGCAGTTTGTATCTCTCACTTACCATAGTGCTGATAAGCTACTCGCGGTTTGTATCTCTCACTTACCATAGTGCTGATAAGCTACTCGCAGTTTGTATCTCTCACTTACCATAGTTCTGGCAAGCTACTCGCAGTTTGTATCTCTCACTTACCATAGTGCTGGTAAGCTACTCGCAGTTTATATCTCTCACTTACCATAGTGCTAGTAAGCTACTCGCAGTTTGTATCTCTCACTTACCATAGTTCTGGTAAGCTACTCGCGGTTTGTATCTCTCACTTACCATAGTTCTGGCAAGCTACTCGCAGTTTGTATCTCTCACTTACCATAGTTCTGGCAAGCTACGTCGCAGTTTGTATCTCTCACTTACCATAGTGCTGGTAAGCTACTCGCAGTTTGGACCCCAATAGGATTGCTTGCTATAGTTCTAGCAAGTTCACCTGCACCAACAGGGTTATCTGCAAGTGTTGTTGCAGAATTTACCTGTGTAGAATTTTTGTTCCTGCAAATGCGTATGCATTATGTTTATATGTTGTGCATATGCCCCTGTTGTTTGTATAATGCGTATGTGTGAATGCTAATGATGATGCAATCCCGAGATTTTATCTCCTTAAACCCATTGAGCTTGTTTACTCCATGCTTGCACTTATACCCTGACTATGCTTATGCTGGCTTTGTAATGTTTATGTATGCCTATGCGTATGTTTGGTTGACGTAATGAGTGGAACGAAGTAATGTCTTCTGTAAGATTACCTGAAAAGGTCTTTTTGGAATGGAAGTGAATGTTTGTCTTAAAGAAGACTATCTGAAATGATTTTTCGACATGGTAGCAATTTGTCTTAGAGAAGACCACCTGTAAAGGCTCTTAGCGTAGATAGAAATTTGTCTTAAAGAAGATTACTTGAAAAAGTTCTTAGCAAGGGATGAAGAATGTCTTTAAAGATGACTACCTGAAAAGGTTGAAAGATGTCTTAAAGAAGACTACCTGAAGCGGTTCTTGAGAGGGATGACGAATTGTTGTTTTTTTGTTTTTTTTTTTTGAAAGGGACTACCTGAAAAGGTGCTTAGGACAAGAATGTCTCGAAGAAGGCTACCTGAAAAGGTGCTTAGAAAAGTAATGTCTTAAAGAAGACTATCTAAAGAGGTTCTTGGAAATGGTGATAATTTGTCTTGCATAAGACAGCTTGAGGAAACTCCTAGAAAGGATCGTGAGATTCGTCTTAAAGAAGACCACATAAAGAGTTACGGTGTAATGTATCAGCCAATATATGCAATGCATGATTTGTATGTATTTGTATGATGCTCCAATGGTAGGTTGTTGATAACCAAAGCGTATATAGCTTGCTGGAGTTGCAGGTTTGTTTGATAAGGTGGGGTGTGATGCTAGCGCGATTTCCCAATACCTGTTTTGTTTGAACTTTGAAGGTCGTAGTTAGGAGAAAGATTTGTTCGATGTTGTAAGGTGCGAGAACGCCTTTTTCCTTTTGTTGTGCGCCTTGCCCCAGTTTGATGATTTTTTTTAGAAGTACCCCACGCCTTTAAACTTTGGAGGTTCTCCACACTTTTAACCTTTGAATTGTTTGCCTTATGGATTTGATATCCAATGCCCCAGTGTTCAGTGGAGAAGGTGCCTATGATCTCCAAGTTATGAGGGAAGTTCCCCGAGGAATAACCTCGTCGGATGCTTTGCCGTTTAGATTAAAGGGTGTGCCCTTGGTTTCCATGATATGGAGGACTATCCATAGTGTGTTATCCTTCTGAATTTGAATTCTTCCCATGTTTGACATGCCCCTGTTTGAGATTGCTTTGAGATGTGCCCCAAGTCGATTGAACCTTAGGAAGACTGCCCCTAGTTAATAGGATGTTCGATTGTATGCCCCTGTGCTCCTTGAAATTTTTGCTCCTGTTTAGGAGAACCCCCTAGATGTGGTTCCCCCGACTCCAGGGTCTTTATTAGAAATGATCACCTTTGATTAACCCATTTCGAGATTTCCTCGATGCTAAGTGTATACTCATAGATGGTGTTGTACTTTTTGAGACGTAGCTCCAATGGAATGCGTATGCAAGTTTTGAAATCGAAGTCCGTTATGAATTAGGACTGGATGGTTTTGAAAAGAATGCTTGAAGAAGCGTAGTGATTAGAAGTAGTTTTAACAAACATAGGAGTCAGTATAACAAATCCTGCTTAACATGCTTTCATGGTTAACCTTGCCTCAATTAGGACTTTTAAATGTTGTAACTTGGCCTGGTTCATGTTTTAAGAAACAATGGATATAAGGCTCAAAATTTATTTAACCCACCCCTTTCTCCTTGATGTTCTCCAGATCCTAAAATTCGCCTAATTCAATGAATGCGCTTTGTTTGTAAGAGAATCGTTTTTTTTTTATGTTTAAGCAAAAGCCTTAGTAGAGATCCAAGCATTGATGATTTAGCAGTCACAAGTTTATCCTTTGTATTTCACCTTTGTTTTTTTATCACTTATTTTTGCATGAACCAACTCTTTTGAGTTTGGTCCATCGGGATGCCCTCATTTTGCCTAAGTCTTTTTGTTTCCTTTTATGGAATTTTCATTTTGACTTAGCGGGCGTTTTTTATTCTTGAAAGCTCCTTTTGAGATTGATTCTTGGATATTGCATGTTGTGACTGCTATGTTGATTTTGATTTGTAAGCTTCACCTTTGATACTTCCTCGATCTTGAATGATGTAATGAGGAAGAAGGTGTTGTAAATGTTACCTCCATTGCTTCCTCAATCTTGGATGAATGCGAGGAAGAAGATATGCTTGAACCTTATGCTTGGACTGACTGATTCTCTTGGCAACCAAAATACATCATTGAATTAGTTGACATCTACCCTGCCCCTGGTTAAAATCAAGGTTCTTTTGAAAAGTAGAAACAAACTCCAACTCCTGGCTCGAGGGGGTAACGAGGGATTAACATCCTTATATCTCCACTGTTTGGGAATGGAACAATGCCTGTACATCCTCGGCTCGGTCTTACCTTGAAAGCATATATTTAGCTGGACTTAGTTTTTGTATTCGTCATTCTCCCTCAAGTTTGTTAATAACCCTAAAAATAGAAGTGTGTGACTGGAAAGTCATGGTAGTGAGTGAATGAATTGACCCCAAAACCTGCATGGTTGTCCCATTAGAATTACTAATCCGAAAGTACTACTTTTATCTTGAGTAACACTTAGCGGTCGTAAGGGTTGAAATTGTGAGCACGGTAAACACCTACTGATCCTAGGGATAATCTCCTTTGTAGATCCACTGACCTTGTTTCACTCCTTAGATTCTTAAACTTGTAGAAGTGAGGGCAACCTCGAATTTTCTTTGGACATGTCAAACCTGTTGGGAATAAATCATTAGCGGTGGGTTTTTGTCGTATCGGAACTTCATGAGTTTCCTTTGACTGAACCTCTTTTGCTTTTCCTAAGGATAGTATCACACCATTGGTAACCTCCAGAGTTTATAAATTGATAGGGAACACCTATGCCCCTTTTGCTCCTTAGTGAGGAGTTAACCTATGTCGCATTCCCTCCATCGTAGTTATGCATCTTTGTTTAGGGTATTGCCCTAGTTGGATTAATCCTTGCCCCCAGGTTATCGTAGAGTGTCCTTGTAAATTTACTATGTTCGTAGATGAACCCCTTAATGACTAAACACATCTTGAGTGTATCTATGAGGGAACTTCTTTGTTGAACTAGTCCTTGCTCGATGATAACCTTTATTGTATTTATAATCCTGTTTTGAAAAGGCATGGACATGTAATTGGCATGGCGGAAGACATCCTCTTTTTGTAGTAGGGCCGAGATCGTTCTCAATAATTTATCCTCCTTTCTCCATAGGTGATAATCCTCTTATTTCCTTGGGAGTTTCGGGAAACCGGCTAGCACGGTAAGTATGGATGCGGGCGAAGGTAGAAATGCAAATGTGAATGTAAATGTATGAACGCATGAAAATGCGAATGCACGCGTATGCAAAGGACTCCTTTATTTTTTTGTCTATTATGACCCCTTGTATGCAATGCAATGCGGACGTGCGGTAGATATAATCCTAAGGATAGCCTGTGCGGATTTAGGGATAACATTAGACTCTAATGAGATACTCGCAAGCTTGAGATTATAATACACCAATAGGAATCCCTTAGACTAAGGGGTACGCGGAAAGTAGCAGCTGATGACCGTTCAGGACAGTCACCAAGTCTCATGACCTTCGAGAGGTCGTTCGACGTGTACTTACGAATTTGACCCTCATGGGAAGGTTCTCTATGTGGAACACGACCTATCTAAGGACGATATTGGATAAAATGAAATCCCTACAAGTTAGGGATGAAAGACGCATAAATGGAAATCCGAACCCTACAAGTTAGAAGGTGTGCGGGAATAAACACGGGTTGACCGTTCTAGACAGTTACCAGCTCTCATGGCCATCGTGAAGCCAATCGACGTGCGTTAATGAGGATGTCCTTCAGGAGAAGGACACATTGTTGTAGAAACACATGAACGTAAAAGAAAATCCCTATGGGCTAGGGGGTTCGTAGGTGTAGGCACGAGGTGACCGTTCGAGACAGTCACTAGATCGCATGGCCATCGAGAGGCCAATTGACGTGCGTTAATGGAAATGTCCTTCGTGGGAAGGACGCGTAGTTGTAAGAATACAAGGATATAAAAATAAAATCCCCACAGGCTAGGGGATGCATAGATGGTGATGTCCTTCGTGGGAAAGACATGGTCTTTAGAAATTAGAGTCCCTATATGCTAGGGACCACGTAGGGACACCTGCAAAATTGAAACGCATAGATATTCGAAGTATATAAATTGCAAACATATAAAGAGCACAACGGCACAAAAGTCCTAGGTTCATAGGTTCGACGTAGCGGCTCTAGGGAGCCTACCCTTTTTTTTGGGAGTGTTCTAGAAGGTCTCATGGGGTCGTTCGTAGCCTCCGAGACTTTTCGTCTCTTCGGATTTTGGAACAACTCATTTTATCCATGAGGTTCGAATTTTTGGGGTAGGTTCCCGGAGAGATCAGCCAAGTATCCAGTCCTGCCCTCAACAAAGTCAAGCCTCGTTTTGGACATTTCCGAATACTCAACCCACTCCGAGTGGAGTTATCAATGAGACTCGTAGGAGATTCATACTCCCCTATTGATCTCAAAGTTAACTCCCACACTTAGGGTTTAAACAAATAATTTATAATATCCCGACAATATAAAAAGCAGCAATTGTATATAAGCGACCAAAGCAGTATTTATTTAAATTATAATAAAATAAATAAATAAAATTACTGTAAATAGATGTAGATAAATAAACAAATGAATTTAAATTTGAATATTTAAAAACAAACTAACCTCGAAGTCCCGCCGCTTATAATTTGACAATATAGTATGACAGTAATTAAATAAAAATTTAAATTACTGTAGTTTAAGGCTGTAAATAAATAAATAAATTTAAATTTAAATATTTAAAAACTAACCTTGGATTCCGGCCGCTTATAACAATGCAGTAGAACAAATATTTAAATAAAATATTAATTTAAATTGAGGTGAAATAAATGTATTTATAAATAAATAAATAAATAAAAATTTAAATATTTATATAAAAAAAACCCTAAAATTGGCGAGTTAGCCAAACCCTAAAAATGGCAAACTAGTCAAACCCTAAAAGTTTGCCAAACCTAAACCTTGCCAAAACCTATAGGAGCATAGTAATCACCATTAAGTGGTCCCCAGCAGAGTCGCCAGCTGTAGCAACCTGCCTAAAAATTTAACTTAGAGAGTCGCCACCTATTCTGAAGGGCGAATAGGAAACCCTACGCAGATGTGAGATTCAGGGTAAGATACAATATTCAGGTCGAGGGAAGGTGTTAGGCACCCTCAACCCTTTCCTATTGGCTTTGAATCTAAGGGTCAAGTTTTATGGCTAAAAAGTTAAGGTTTTATAGCTAAGGCAGTGAATAGGGGAAAAATTGAGAATTTAGGGAGGGGGACTCGCCTTGTTACCAAGTGCCTACGTATCTCCTTATGGAGAATCAGAGTCAACGTAGTTCGGGGCACAGGATTGTACGCCTTAGAATTGATTATAAAGATTGTGTGAAGTTGTTTTGAAATTGTTTTGAGGCTCTTCGAATTGCCTATCGCAGTTTGAATTTGATTTGAAAGGGCATTTTGAGTTGCCCAGGATAAAAATCCTATAGTATCGTGGTTTAGTGTATTTTAGATGTTTCGGGCGTACAACCCTGATTTGGCACAATTAACCGCAATGATCAATAGGTTTGATCACCATAGTTAAAAGATTGGGGGTTTTGCATCATTACCAATTCAAATCGATTGATTCGATTATCACTAATAATGAATTAATATGTTTTATTATTGATTTATTGATTTATCGTTACTCCTCATAATCGATAGATTCGATTACAAATAATAACAAATTGATAAGGTATGCTAATCGTCATAACCAATAAGATTTGGTTAAAACCATTTAGCAAAATAATATGTATATTTTATATTTAAGAATTAATTAATTAATCAATTATTACCCACCGCGATCAATTGATTTAATCGAAGCGAATAATAATTTAAATCTTATTATTATGGCCTAGCAGACTAATGGGATTGGACAAACCCTAATGTTTACACCTTTATAGGGTTTTTGTGATTTTAATAATTAAATTAATTAAGTCGATATAATCGAAATAATCAGGACAATAATCTTAATTAATCATAACCTAATTCTAATTATGTATCCTAATCCTATTTTAAATATTAAATTATATACATAATAACAATAATTAATTATATAATTCTATAAACAATATAAAATAAGTAATTAAATGAAACCTGGAAGTAATCCTATGCAGCAAGTTTGTGAGCATCCATGGTATGCCCTCAGTCCTGGTGCGTTAGATCTAGATTATAGGCAATCTCGTGGTTTTGATGGCAAGGTGCACCGTAGGTTCTTCCAAGTTATGACCACCTGATTCAGATGAGAAAGAATCCCAAAAATATATTGTGGCCGCAGGGGTTCGAACCCCTGTCCCTTGGATTGCCAACAAGACCTTGACCATCCCTGCTGTGCGCCTCACTTGCAAATTTATTAACTTGAAAACAACAAATATGATAAAAGAGAAAAAAAAAAGAAAATTCAAACAAACAGTCAAAGTGGGCCCCAGGGTTTCGTGTATAACCAATGACGAATAGAGAGAGAATGAGGACTTGTTGACCGTCCAATCACGTCCCAGGATTTTGCCACGCATGCAGCTCACCTTTCCTGGCCACCCCCCCCCACGACGGTTTCAACCGTCTTCTCCGGCAAGAGATCTTCCCGTCACCTGCGAAAACTGGCGGAACAGCAAAAAAGAAACGCCCAGACTAGCTAATTCGGGGGCTGCGATTGCAATGGTGGTGTCAGTTTCGACTGAAAAGGCCCGGAAATATGAGTACGACATCCAAGGAACTTCTTGCCCTAACAATGGCAAGTAGCGGTCCGAACCCTTAAACTCCCATGTGATGCATCCAAACGGCATCATGCATCTCCATGAACGAGATCCTGCACAGAGAACGAAGCTTTAACGTGAGAATTCAACGATTCGAAATTGGAAACTTCTTACCTCCGGCAAGGGCGGACCACCGGGTTCTGGGAAGTTCCACGCTTGTATAATGGCTGGAGATGGTTCCTGGAGGTTTCAGGAAGAAGACTCAGTCGTTAGAATTGTTTGAATGTGGCTGCATCCAAGAATCCGAGTTGCCCTAATCTTTGATATTTTATGACTTTGAGAACCCTAATCCTTAGCCTCTTTTCCTCGTCCCCCTCACTTTCTGAATATTTTTAGTATATATATGGGCCAATTAGGGTTGGAATCTTGCTTGGAAATTAGGTTGAATGGAGAGAAAAAATTTGGAAAGATTTGATTGAGAATCTTGCTATTTTGGTCCAAAAAATCACTCTTATCTCTTTCCAATTCCTTTTGCACGAAATTTGCACCCCATATGAAGTATTTGAGTGATTGGATTTGATTCCAAAATCAAATCTTTGATTTAAAACTAATTTTTTCATATTTAATAATAATTTATTCATATTTAAATGAATTAAAAATTCAAATAAATAAAGAAAATATTATAAAAATGAAATAATTAATTAAAAGATAATTACAAGGCCCATGTTCATGTTTGGAATCCATATTTTAGGCCCACTTAGTCATAAACTCAAAATTCATCACTTTGGTTTTTATGAGTTCCTTGAATTTTAGCCAACTTCTTCTGATCATATCTCTCTTGTTTTTAATCATATGAAAGTGATTTTGACCATTTTGGAAAGCTTAATGTGTCCTCTAAATGATGCCTTTAGTTTCATCTCAATTGAAGCTTCCATGGTCAAGTTATGAGCTTTGACTCAAAAGGTGTCTTTGTTGACCCTTGTGGAGGACCTATAATCTTTTTGTCCATATCTCCCAAATGGTGCATTTCTTGACTTCGGGCCCAACATCAAAGTTGTAGAGGATGAAATTTCCTTGAGGACAAGCTTTGGTTGAGAAATTTCTGATACTCCGTGTGGAAGTTATGACCAGTCAAAGTTGCGTTGACTTTCTCCTAAAGAAACCCTAATTTGAACCTTTTGCATTCGTTCATTTCTGAGTTTCTATTGCTGGATCATGGTCAACCTTTGATCAAATGATGGATATAATCTCACATACTTGGTGTTGGCCAAAAATCTTGAAGTTTGACTGTATTTTGACTATAGTTGACTTTTAGGTCAACATAGTCGATTATTGGTCATCTGAGCCATTGAATGAGCAGTCCTTGGAATATAAGGGGAGAGTGACTTGAGAAAACCTTAGAGCCTTGAGTTATGGGAGATGAAAAGAGGAGGGCAAATTTTGGGGTATGACAGCGACATGTGGTACACGTCGAGCATAACCACATGAACAACCTGCAAGAGAACACAGGCCAGACAATACAAGAGTATACATCTCAATGAATGAGAGATCAAGTGACTGGCATCGGAAATAGGTTCGTGTCCCACAAATAAAGTGGAACACGACGCAAATCAAGTCGTAAGACAAATCGCACTGGAAGCGAATTCGTGACCCACAAATAAAGTGGAACACGAAGCAAGTCGAATCACATTTGAAGGCTCTCTCGAAGTATCTCACACATCTCAGCAAACAAATCAGTAATAACAAGGAAGCACGCTATAGAAAATACTAGCAAAAGATTTAATCAAACATCATATTTTTCATGGCATTTTAGCAAAGAATTATAAATAAACTATGTAACAAAACAAATAAATTCTAACAAGAGAACATATTACATGTTTTTTATTCATTTTTTATCATGCAAAAGTCTAATCAAATATTGTTTTTCATGCATTTTTATTATCTAAAAGAAATAGGAAACAAACTAGTTAAAACAACTAAATCTAATATGTAAAACTATGCACACAGGGGGGTGAAATGCATGAAATTGTGGTGCAGGGATGAAATCAGGCGCTACAGCCTAAGGAATTGGCCCATCCGAGTATGTTTTTGTTCAAGGTTTTCTGCAAAAAAAAACATGGTGTTGGGCTCATGAGGGGGTGCAGCGATGGATTTCATGTGAGAGGCCCATGGTTGTTCAATGGTTCTTGTCCAATTCTCATGGTCCAAACATCACCAATTAATCACTAGTTATCAGATTTTTATTGATTTTAATTCTTCATTAACATTCAATTATTACCACATTAACACCAAAATTCCTTTGATTAACAAACAAATTAACTAATAAGCAAAAGGGAAAATTAGGGTTAAGAAATATGACGCATCAGCTTATTCACCAACCTTCCTTCTTCGTTCAATCTCGCAGACGGCGCCTCCAAGCTCATCTTCTCCGACGAAAAGCTCCGCCACCGCCGCTAACAAACCGAATCAACCTTTCAGCTCTCATACACGGATCCCTCTCCTTCTTCTCTCATGAACGGCGCGGCGGCCAATCCTCAACCTCCGATGAAACATCGCTGCGTCCGGCCACCTCCGCTCTCATCAATTTCCCTCCGTCTCAATCTCATGTTCTCCTTCGATTCGGAATTTTTACCCTCTTCGCTCTGATCTCGTTCTCACATTCTACGACCAACTCAAACACTTGCAGCAACGACCTGAGAACTCAACCTTCTCCGACAAAGACTCGATCTACTTCGTCATACTTCTGATCCGACGCGCTATGGATTGTGAATCGTAAGGATTATTGATGCAATGAAGGAGTTTTGTCGAAGATGTGTGTTAAAGATTTGTTGAAATGTATTACACGACGGAGCGAATTCGACGATGCTTGATAACTTTTCTGAAGAAATTCACAGTGGAAATCGAGAGAGTGAAGATGAAACGTGACGTTTGATGATGAGTTCTGATGAAGATTGAAGGTGATTTTCTGAGTTTTCTGATGAGTGAGGTTGTTGTTGTGGCACGAAGGCAAGGTCGTTGCGTTGTTGATATGCTTCTTTTTCTGGTTTCCATTCAATTTTTTATGATATGGATATGATAATTGATGAAATAATCTCGTTGAATTTGAAGATCAATTGCTCTTGTTGCAGGCTTCTTGATTGAAGAAGTGAATTGGAGTGTGAAGGAGGAACTCGATTCAGATGTTGAAGATGATGAATCAGTGATGAATTCCGGATCGAGAAAAGGTTTGTTATCGATTCGGTTATGTCATACCCCAATTTTTGACCTAAGATACCACCTCATATCATTTGCATATGCATCATTTGCATCTCTAACAAATTGCATAGCTTGTGTTTGTTACTTGTGCTCAGCAGGGTTTAATCAAGAGATCACTCATCAGTGCAAGAAACAGTCAATTAGGGTTTTGTTCTCCCTTCATCTCAAATGAATCATCTTCATCTACAATCAATATTTGGTCCTCAGAGATTCATTTCAACAAGCTCAAAGGCTCTGAATCGACTGAATTAGGGTTTTGACTGAAGACAACATACTCTTGACTTTTACTCAGAATTTGACATAATGACTTGGGACATGACCTCAAGACCCCAAGTGCATCATTTTGACCTAATCCATTGGCTCAAGACATCTCCTACACAAGGATTGGTCAACAGTGAAATTGCAAATCATCAGATTAGGGTTTTGAACTATCAGGGACCAAAATCAGGGATCACATTTGGGAAACCCTAAAAATCCCCAGGAAGTCAATCAAAGGTTTCAATCATCTTCAAATAATCCCTATGACAATATCCAATGAAAATTGTGTCTCAATTCAAGATCCACAGTCATCAATTTCATCAGGTCGACAATTAGGGTTTTTGACCTAATTCACTAAACCACTGACTTTTTAATCAGGACATGGTTCCACAACTCAAACCATGGCTCAATATCCTCTAATGCTTCAATATGATCCATTCATACCATTCATATGGTGAGGATAGCCTGTTCCATTTGAAATCTCCAGAAACGCGATTCGTCTGAAAAAGTCAACTGTACAAGATCACCATTGACTTTTGGGGAATTTTGGTCAACCATGACTTTTGAAGTTTTGAATCATCAATATATGATATATGAAGTCATTTGATCAAGAAAAATCAAGAAAATCAATCAAGAATCAAAAAGTCAAAAGTTTGACTTTTCATACTTAGAAAAATTTCTAAGTGTTTTTCATGGTTTTTTCCAAACTTTGGAAGGGAATTTCTCAAAATTTCACCTACAAACTGAAAAAAACTTCCAACATGAAAGTTGTAGATTTTGATCCAATAAACAACTTTGACACATATAATTTTTTTCCATAAGATCAACCATTTAAGAGATATGGAGCTTCAAAGTTGGAACTTTATGAAAATTTCACTTAAAATCTCATTTTCTTCAAAGTTCATGGATCTTTTTCACCCACTTCCTTAAAGGTCTTGAAGAAACATTCAACTAGGGTTTTGAAGTGTGTAATATGAGCTTTCCAAAATGTCCAAGAGCATGAAAAAACATGGAGCATAGCTATGGTTTTGAATTTTGTCATTAGAGGTCCTTATGCATGAAATTATAAGCCATTTTTACCAAAGTTATGCGCTATTCTACTAAATGATCCAAGTAATGATGCATAGATGCAATAATTGGTAGATATTTTCTGATTTGAGATCAGAATGGAAGAGGATAAGAAGCTTGGCCAAAATAACCATGGTTTAGTTACTTTAACCATTTGCATTAAATGTAAAGATTCCACTTTATCTCCAAATGCCAAATCACCAAAGAAGAAGCAAGTTGCAAGGCTCTGCATTCAGAACTCATGGCCTATAAATAGAGGTCATTTCCACTCTTCAATTCACACCAAAACCTCACAATTATAGGTTTTCTCTCTTCTTTCTTGAATTGCAAGTTTCATGAGTTTCAAAGAGGAGAAAGTGCAAGTTCCATCCCTTGCAAGTTCTGAGCAAAATGATGCTTCCCACAACTCATAAACATCATATGGGATGTGTTTGATCCATCCATACACCCCAAAAACACCTAAAACTCAAAATCACTACCTCATTTCTCAAATATGCATAACATGAGACTTATCATGCCAATTTTCATTCAGGCTCAATTCTGTCCAAACTATCACTTCTAACATCATTCATATATCACATATGAACTATCCAATCCATCACATATAGCCAATAACCTCAGAATCATCAAATTCGATTCACTCTTGAAGCTTATGCAGATCGGGTACCATGGCCATGCCCAGATGAATTCAGATGGTTCCAAGCATCCAGACACCTTCCATAAGGTCCATTGAAGCTATCCAGATCATCAATCAACTTCTGTAACACCTCCAAGCAAGAATTTGATTCTCAGGTGTGCCGTTTTTAAGGTAAGTGCTCATGAACTTCAAACTTATACTTGCACGCATCATAAATGAAATGTGAGCATACCATCTTGTTTCTGCACCTATGAGGATCATTAACCCTCAATCAATTGTTATTCATCTTGCACATACACGATTTCATGATCAATCTCAGAATTAGGGTTCTTCGTGTTCATCAGAATTGACCCCCTTAGAGTGAAAATAAATGAATTATGAGGGCATCATCATGTTCCTCGTGAAAAACCGAGTGAGATAGACCCTTTGATCAATCAAAACAACACAGTTTTGAAGATTTTTGAATTTCAGTTAGGGTGTGTTCTTGGCGCCAGATTTTCGTTCAAAGAATTCAAATAATTGTTTTAAAATATAATGTGTTGAACGCGTATCATAAACAAGCTGCACGCGCAGCTCAGTTGGTTGTTGTTTTGAGTGGTGAACCTTAAGGCGTAGGTTCAAACCCTGGCAGGACCAAACCTTATTTTTTGACACTATTTTTCTTCATTTTCTTCACAACTTCATCATTTAATTTAACCAATCAAATCAACTTATTTTTTCTTCATTTTTTAAACACTTCTTATTTAATATACATATTTTGACAATATAAAAAAAAATCACAAAAAAAGATTTATTTAATATGTTTTTAATTAGGTTTAAAATGATACATTTTTAAGTGTTTTTAAATACTTTAAATATTTGTTTTTCATTTAATTTTCAAACCTAATCACTTGTAAATATTTTTGTGATCAAAACCTAAATCACTTAGGTCTTAATTAAGCATTAAAATTTGATTTAAACTTAATTAAGTTGACTTTTGTCAAATTCAAATCATTTTAAAACAAGCGATCGCGATTCTTTTCAAAGACGATAAACCATTTCTTTTTGAAACTATTGATTAAATCTTTTTAATTGATCAATTGATTTTCAAAACGATGTGGGGCCTCTCGAATATTAGAGAGTATAAGACCCACTCCTTTATCCTTTTATACAGTTTTTTTCTTCTTTAAACAATAAACTTCTTTCAAAACAAAAAACTTTCAAACAGTTTTTCAAACCTCGCATCTTTTTTCAAAACAATCAACCATGTTTTATAAAATAAAACATGGGCCTCCACATAGGTATAAGTCCCATTCCCGTACGTGAAATTAGGTATTTCATTGTACACCTTTTTGTACATACACATTTTTGTACATATCTCGATTAATTTGTTTTTTTTAACTTTTAATAACAAATCAAAAAATGAAGGTTTTCTTTAAATCTTCCCAAAAATACCATGGGCCTCCATGTAGGTATAAGTCCCAAAGCCCTTTGTGAATACTTGTTTACATAGCTTTTGAATAAACTCAAATGGGCCTCTCCCCGAAAATGAGTCCCGAGCCCCGGTGTATACAAATGGATCATGCTTACAGGTATATTTCCTTCATAAACTCCATTATATACACACACTTTGTCATATAAATAACTGTTCATATTTGTTCATGTACTTGTTCATGTTTGTTCGTACTTGTTCATACTTGTGATTGTGTTATATATGCTTGTTCAACTTAGTACAACACTAGGTTCCCCATAGCCTCCTATTGGGCTTCGTGCAAAGAATCTCCCTAGTTTAGGTTAGGACATAGAGTATGGTTTCCCGGTGAAATCGCTCTAAGAGCTCAAACCAACTATACCATGCCTCCCCTTGGGCTTTGTACAAACGAGTGACCCTCCCATAGCCTCCTCTTGGGCTTACAATGCAAGGACCCTGGATTGTCCCTCCCATAGCCTCCTCTTGGGCTTACAATGCAAGGACCCTCGGATAGCCTCCTCTTGGGCTTCGTACAAGGACCCACGGGCTTCTTATAAGCATCCCAATATCCAAATCAAATACCCTAGGAGATTAGACATTTTTCATCTCTATGATAGGAGTATCTCTTCTATATCATCACAAACAATCAATCAATCAAACTTCTTTTTGCCACAAGGCTGGCTAATCAATCAAACCGTTTTGCCACCATACTGGCTGATTAATCAAAGTTTTTGTCACAAGGCTGACTTCATTGAAACTTTTGCCACAAGGCTGGCTGATTAATCAAAACTTTTTGTCACAAGGCTGACTTCATTGAAAGTTTTCGCCACAAGGCTGGTTAAATAACAAAAACATCTTTATCATTCTAAGCGCCATAAGTGGCACAGCCCAGGGCTTATAATGAAAAGATTTTCAAACAAAAATCAAACAGATGTATGTGATGATATAGATTAGATACATCGAACATTTAGATGACATTTGTCTCTTTTCCTTTGCTTCCACTAGCATAAGTGGGAACTACGATTGCTCTAACTTTCTCAACATCCCTTTGAGAATACGTAGGCACAAGGTCGTATCCTTGGCGAGCAAAACTTCTCTCTCAAACCACTCAAACCTTAGCACCCGTAGACCCCGAGCTACAGATGCTCTGATTCCCTCTAAGGGATGTGTATGCAGAGGATCGCGATGATCTTTGCGAGCATAATCAAACAAACACCTTAGGTCCCACTTCTTTCTCACAAGAACCCCCATAACAAGAATGGAATAAACAAAACAAAGAAACCTATAGAGTACTATAGATACGTTGGGTGCTAATACCTTCCCTTCGTATAACCAACCCTCTTACCCAAGATCTCTCCCCCCACTTTTAGGTTATTGCAGCTTTTTTCCTTTTCCTCTTTTGGAAACAATAAAAAGTTTGGTCGGTACAAAAGAAAAATCATTTTTTTGAGCACTCGAGCCCAAAGAAGGCATCAGGTGTCTCATCCCGAAAAAGGACAACGATTTTTCCCCGCGACAGGTTATTAGTTTCTGTTAGCTTTTGTTGAAGATTTCTCTGAGTGAATTTCTTTGGTTATTTCTGTTAGGTTGTGAAGATTCGGTGATTGAGGAGTGATGATTCAAGATTGGAGGTATGAATTCAGGATCCAGAGAGAGAGTTTCCGGAAGTTTGTTACACCTTTTCGTTCTCCATTTTTCTGTGTAGCTTCTGTTATGAACTTCCTCTTTTTTGCAATTCGGTTTTCTTTGGCTTTTTACCAAGCTACGGTTTTATTGTAGGGTCCTTGGAGAAGATTGCTGGCTTCGGTTTTGCGGTGCCAGTGATTAGTCTTGGGCGGGATCCCTCCTTTGTGAATGCAAGATAGCTTTCTCTTTTAAGTGTAGCAAGTCGGTTCCACCTTTGTTCATTTGTCTGTAACATGGTGAATGCAATAGTATAGGAGTAGTACAAAAAATAGCGTGGAGGTTTTGGTCATGAAGCAGGAGGTAGGCACCAAGTGGAGTACACAATAACACAATAGGAACCTCTTGAAAAATGGACTTATGGAAATCAATGGTTTTTTGTGTGTAATATTTCTTGTAATAGATTTGTAGTGGACTTGGACTCTTGAGAATTTTTGTAATCTTGTACAAGTTTGAATGGGCTTTTCTTGAATTTGAATGGATGATAACCATAATGATGTGTAGATCTTTAACAAATGATTGAATAAAATTGAATGAAATTTGCATCAACACTTGAATGAATATTTTTTGATGAATAATCGGTCATGTCGTAATCTCTTAAACTCGTAACGTGAATATCAAGAAATCTCGTGCAAATGCTTTTAATGGAACCTTCTACGCTTTTCTTCAATTTTCAAATGCCAAGTTCACCTTAAACTTTTACGTGAAAGTGCCTTCGAAACGAATGTTGAATCAATGGGCTTGTCTTAATGATCACACGTGACAATTAAATCTTGCACAACAAGTTTGCATATGTCTCGGCAAAGCTCACGCACCATAATCACCCTTTAATTCAATAATCCTCGGTTGAACCGTCTCGAAAACAAAAGACACTCTTTATTATTTTTCTTGATTTTCGAACGACGAAATAAACGCCATTGATAACTTATAGCACAGATAAGAGGGCAAATTTTGGGTGCAACAGTGTGAAACAACAAGATTAAAATAAAGTAATAGAAAAACTCAAAACTAAGCGACTATTGCAATGCGTGCAATATTGACACCAATCCCCGACAACGACGCCAATTTGTTAAAAGTATTTTTGGGTAAATATTTTCTATATATCGTATCCACAGGGATTGGTTTAATATCACAGTCTTTCTATAGTCAATTTATTTTTGAAATTCTGGTATGACAGGCCCAGGATGTCAATCACGATGTCAAGACATATGATCTGTTATTAGCTTAGCTAACGCATGACAGAATGATCCCCAATTTTTAATTACCCCTAAGAGGAAGGAGTTCATGAGTACTGGGACCATGTTAGTTCAGTCAACATAACCAGATAGTAAACTTTATTGGTTTTGTGATAGGACACACTGATAAACCAGATCCTGATGTTATACACGATGTTATAACATCCACGACTGAACAAATAATACATTGCAGAAGATAAATAACACAGTGAATTGTTATCCCAGTTTGGTCTAACTACCTACTCTAGGGGCTACCAAGCCAGAAAGAAGATTTCACTATCAGTAGTACTATTTTATGTAAACAACCTCTGGTTTACGGATAAACAACCTCTGGTTTACCTAGTCAATACCCAATGCAACCTTTATCTTAGAAATCCATCCAAGACAAGAGAACCTCTGCTCACTCCCTAGTGATACCTAACTGTTACAACCTTGCAACAGCTATTTAAACAATTAACAACAAAAACTAACTTGATCTTGCTTCACAGCTTCAATCAAGAACATAATACTCAACTCTTACATATAGGTTTCGAGTGAGAAGATGGCAACCATCCCACAGCCTGGGTGGTCTACCTATACAAACCCTAATGACTATATCTTTTCTATATATGGTTTGCTCTCTTAAAACTAGGTTACAAAGGTTTCTATTTATAACCTATTCCCAATTGGATTTAGGCTTACAATCTTAGCACTACTAGCTGTTACAAATCAGCAAATATCTTCTGCTAAAAGAAAGGTCTTCAATCACAAGTTTCCTAATTTATCTCCTAAATTAGAAACTGTTGAATCTTCAATATTCTGATTTGATTCTTCAATATTCTGACTTGATTCTTTTGACCTTTAAATCTGCACCACATAGGACTACATAATATTCCATAGAATATTCTGTATCTATTGAGTATCAGACTGAATCTTCATTCCAGTTCTGCAGGCGCGATGTCATGAGTTGATGTCATGACATTCCATATAACATCTTACTTTTGTACATGTTTTATTCTTTCATATTTGCAAGACTTATATAATCTATTACATTTTCCTGCTATTATATTTTAGCCAAACATAGATGTCAATCAGCCAATAAAAACATCAACAATCTCCCCCTTTGGCTTATTTTGGCTAAAACTATACATTCATTAAAATGCAGCAAAACATTTATGAGCTTCAACTTTCAAGACAACAAAGAAGAACAGATCTTTTACATTCTCAGAATTGGGCTCTTCTGTTCTTCAAGGCTCTTCTTGCAAATGCCTGCCTGCAAATTCCTTTGTTTCTTTTGACAGTAGCAAAACCAGAAACTCTCCCCCTTTTTAGCCATAATATGACAAAGATATAACCGATGTCATAATATGCAGTGGAACATCTTCATGCAAAACTAGTGTACATAAGGAATACAATGGGATAGAACCTTTATCTTTGAGGATCAATGGTGGCATAAGAGAACCCTTACTCAGTCTTTAACTAGAAACCAAATCCTAGCTTAAGGTCTAAGAGAGAACTTGAGTGAAATCTGACCACCACTCCTCGTAACTCAGAACACAAATCACAATTGTGTTCATAACTCAGATCACAAATCACAATAACAAGAGAACCTATACAGAGGACTGTATATGGTGGAACACTTTTGTTGCACTCACAGAAAAACTCATGACAGAAGCAAATAACTTCCCCAGCCCGTGTTTTTCTTTGACTTGCCAACTTTTGGCAAAGGAACCCTTCACAGTACCAGACGCAGACACGACTTATTTGGACACACACGAAGGACATGTTGAGAAAATTTGATTTCTGCAATCTGTGGAGACGTTAATTTATAGCCATTTGAGATTATAGGAAATAACTATGGTCTTGGTCTCGGTCAAACGGTTGATTAGGAAACAGTTCCAAAAACAATTAATCTTTCCAAAGCAGTTTTTGACTGTTTTTCTGATAGGAGTTATCTTTAAAACCAGCGCATGCATAGTCATTGATTGAACTTTACACCGTCCACTGATGTGTAGAGATAAACTCAAGATAGATTACCTTGTTTGACTCAGTAGATTTAATGTCTTTAAACATGTCATGACATCCTGTCAGACATTGTCACTTTCTCACCTCTTAAGCACATAGCTCAAGATTCTTCAATAGACTTTGACAAAGCATCCTATGGACCAAGTAACAAACCTCCCACTTACTCTACTGACTCACTAGTCATAGACATAGACCTCTGTTGTTCTGAGCACCTTGAGACTGTTTAATGCAACCGTGAAGAACCTTTCAACACTTGTTGACACACAGCCACCTCATCAGTCCAGAGAAAGAATTATGGATTCTAGTTGCACATGGTTAGATTCAACCATTCACAGACAACTGACGATAATGTTACACCTTGTTATATCAAACTTTAGCACAAGGGCATGCATGTGCTTCTTCTGAATTAGTACACCTTCTCTATGATGTTAGAGTATTTCTGACCAAGTCAATTTTCTTGAAGAATATATCTTGACCTAAGAAGTCACACCCCCTATCGGAGATAGTCTGGGAAGAGAACAAGGAGATCTCTGAAAAGGGGAGGCAAGGAAGTAGTAGAAAATTAATGTTGCTTCTTCAAACTTCTCATGCACAGTCCTAGACATTCTTCCAAGATAACAGCTGTCATACCCCAAAATTTGCCCAATCAAATCTACGTCATCAGGGGTATTAAAATAAGGGTCATGGGGTTTAACATCTCTATTGTTAAACCCATTCTCTTATAAACCATTTTTTCAATTAAAGGTAGGGGTATACATTAAATAAAGGGGTGTATTTAATTGGGCTTATTATTCATAAAATATAAGGCCCAATTTCAAAGTTCAAAATTATTTTTAAAACTTGGGTTTTATAAAAATTTCCTGGTTTATTTATAATATTTTGGATTTTTATAATTATTAAAAGTATAATAGTTTACTCTTAAACTATTTATATTTTAATAAATAGAAAAAAAAATTTGCCTATGCTTCATACACTTTCAATTGGCTTTTTATTTCAAATAAATAACATAACACAATTGGTAAGGAAGCAAGGCTTGCAAACAAAAGGTTATGGGCTCGAATCTTGCTTGGTGCACTTTGGTTATTTTTATTTTTATTTTTGGCTTTTGTACCTGGACACAAGTATGTCCAGGTTCGTAACTTTTGTACCTGGACACAAGTATGTCCATGTTCGTAATCTTGGTGACCAAGATAGTTTTTTGGGCTTTTTTATTGGGTTATTTCCCTTTTGGGATTTTTAACCTAATTTCTAATATTATAAATAGGACCTTTGACAATCCTATTAGGGACTTTTTTTCTTCCAATTCACACACTGACAAACCTTTTGGGAAATTCTTTTTTCTACGGTTTTATTCCTACGCTTTTTTTCTACGCTTCTCTTCTCCCTCAAAGGGTTTGCCTTAGGGTTGTCTTGAACAACCCTAACGTTGACAAACCCTTTCCCCGTTTTCAAATCCCTCAACTCAAACGCTTTTGGCCGATGATTAAACTATGAGGCCTCCCCTTTACTAAAAGGTTTACATCAAGGTTGTTTCGCTATATGTTTTAATCAAATCAATTGATTACGATAGTTAGCGATAAAATTATTTTCGTCGAACAAATTAAGGGTCAATTTGTTAACCGTTTTAGTCGAATTAATCGATTGCGATGGTTAACAATGAAGCGATTTTATCTACAAATCAAAATTCAATTTGCTATTTGTTTTAACCGAATCAATTGGTTACGATGATTAGCAATTTTCATAAATTTGTTATTCGTTTTAACCATTCTATTGGTTACGATGATTAGCATTTTTTTATCAATTCGTTATTACTTTTAATCGAATCTATTGATTATAAGAAGTAACGATAAATGAATAATTAATAATTCTAAAATACATTCAATTTGCTAAAAGTGATAATCGAATCTATCGATTAGAATTGCCAGCAATTCTTATTAATCTGTTAATTATGGTGATCAAACCTATCGATCATTGCGATTAATAGTGCATATTTAAAATCAAGGTTGTACGCTCAATCTTAAAACACATTTCAAAACCACAAATATCAAACTACGGATTATCATAACTTCGATAAGGCAATTCACAAAGCCTTAAAAAAAACAACTTCATATCAAAAATCTAAGGCGTACAACCCTTCCCCGAACTACGTAGACTCTGATCCTCCCTAAGGAGGTACGTAGGCACTTGGGTAACCAAGGCGAGTCCCCCTCCCAAAAAAAAGGGGTTTCTGGCTGTTGTTGTCTCGATCTGACAATGGTCGGCCTCCCATAAGAAAAAGGTTTTCACTACATGTGGTCACATGGTTTTTTTTATTAGTCAACAATTGTCGAAACCTTTTTATAAAACCTAAAGACTAAATGGGTCCCTTTGAGTACAAGGGAGGCAAAGGGTGCCTAACACCTTCCCTTTGCCTAACTAACCTACTTGCCCAAATCTTTGTTTTTTTTTTAGGGTTTCCCACTTTTCCCTAAAATGTGGGTGGCAGCTCGTTTAAACGTAAATTTTTAAGCAGGTTGCTACAGCTGGCGACTCTGCTGAGGATTTTTTAAATTTTAGGTTTACCCTAATTTAGTTTTGGTTTTAGGTTTTATTATTGTTATTATTTATTTTATCTAACAATTTTATTATTTATGTAATTATTATTATTACTAACCATTTTATTGTTCTTATTATTATTTAATTCTAATAATTTTTTTATTATAATTATTATTATTACTAACATATTTTTCATTCTCGTATTATTATCATGAACATATTCTTAACATATTACTACTAACATATTTTTAACATATTATTTTAACAAGTACAACAATGTTTGGTTGTTCTCTTTTTTTTTTCTGCAATGGAAAAGTTAATGAATTATCAAAAGAAAGGATGAAGGCAAAACAGGAACTTGATTCTGAATCGAGCCAACATTGAATCCATCGTGCAAAGGAAAAAAGGAAGAACTGAAACCGCCGCCGCAAAACGCATCGCTACGTAGACCATAAGACCACCATCAACATCACGGTCGCCACTTGCAACAACACGCGGGTAGCCACTCTCCGATCTGGATCTAAATTTTCCATCCACTCACGAATGATATGTGGTTGATCTCATATTTGAAGTAGAGGAAATAAAAAGAACATGTTAATGGAAGAAGAGGAAACTGTTTGTTCTGCAATTTTGATATGGGAAGGAGAAAGGACTGAGTGGTAACGTGTTATACATACTCCACTTTTTTTTACTTATCTTAGTTTTTATCATATATTTTCTTTATCATTCTATTTTATTCTAATTGATATTTTCTTTTTGGTTGTTTAGTTGAGTTTCTATGGTGGTTTCACATTAATTTTAACCCATTATAATTAGTTTGTTTTGAGATTCAGTAGAAAGACTTGCTTATTCTTTTTATACAACGTAAGAGATAGAAGAAAATTGGTTATCTAATAGAAACGGCAATCGGACCACCCGACGAAACCGGATCTCCAGCCGCCGCCCACACAACCGGCGACCTCCATCCTCCACGAGAAGCTTTGGATCACCGACGTCATCTCACGCCCAGAGCCGACGGATCTCCGACCAAGGCTCCAACCACCACGCAGTCCGCCCACTCACCGCCGTCAGAACACGTGTCACAGATCCGGTACGGCCTTCTTCTTTCAAATTTCCTTTTAGCATGTTTAGAGAAGAAATGGATATTTGTTGTTTTCTTTCTTATACTCTTTTTTGGAAAGCCAAAGAAAATGTATCATTAAAACACCACAGCATAAGTAATGCTGAGAAGAGGAAATAGAATCAAAGTTACACCAGTACAGAAGTTAAAACAACAAATCACCCCTCAAAAATCAGCACAGCATCCCCACACTAAAACACACTAAACCAGCTCCAAAAAAACCCCACACCAACATACAGGAAATAAAACGGCAAATATGTAATAAGCAAAATACAATTAACTGCAAGACAGAAAGACATCCTGTGGCTCTACTGTCAAACGCTCGGCAAGTTGTAGCAGGACACAGATAAAAGCAGAGTTGGTTATGCTAAACTTCAGAAAGAATACAGACAGGTTCCCAATTCATCGGTTAGCTCTTCCCTTTATGCAGTCCTTTGGGTATGCCATCCAATGGTCGAGATCGAAGTTGAACCCGGCTGCCTTACACTTGATCCACTTCCAAGAAAACAGTTTGATATCTTCCAGGATTAATGAAGGTTCTCGTATGACATTCTTGAAAATGTTCTCGTTACGAATCCTCCACAATGTCCATACACACGCGAACCAAATAACGGACAATGTCTCCATAGCGCTCTTGCCTCCGCCATTAAGACCACGAAACTGGAATAGATTCTACAAAACATCATTATGCAAAACAGAGTGTAAATTTAGCCATCTTAGGATCTCGCTCCATGTCGAAGAAGATGTGAGCTGTTGGAAATTATGAGGATTAATTCCATCAAGTTATGTTCCAAAATGACAAATGTGAGAATGGCAATAAATGCTTCATAAATAGTCCCACATAGAAAGTGGAGCAAACTTTAAAAGCATTTATATATCACTTGGAACAATGTACATTCCAAAAGAGCCAAAGAGGATAAAGTGCCACATAGTCATATGTGGTGGTCCCAAGCCTTATGCCACTTGTCTCTACCAAAAACACCCTCGCCGGTGTCGCCACCGGCGACACCGGCTCCGGCTCCGGGACCGGGTCCGAGGGCGTGGGCGTAGAGGCGCTAGTGGCGGCTTGTAGACGGCACTTAGGCACGTCGCATCGGAGCGATCGGGCTATTCGCGGCGTTAATGAGGCGGCGCCGGTGGCGCTCCGGCCGCCTCCGGCGGGCGGCCCGGCCTTCGGCCGGCATACTGCGAATATGTTTTAATTATTGCCTAAAGTTTGATTTTTGAATTTGAATTCGAAATACATAACATTCCATGAAGTGGTGCATTGTATTTTTATGAACCATTGCAATTATATATTTTAAATAATATTGTTTCATGAAGAGTTGCAACTTATGAAACACACTTTTGCATGGGCTATAAATACAAGCTTGTTATTTTCGGAATCTACACTCAAAAATCATTATCCTCTAATATATTTTCCAGACAGCTTCCTTGCATTCGAGTTTCTTCACCGGTCTTGTGCAGACTCGAGTAAGGCTGAATTATCCTGGGTATTCAGGCCGTTCCAACTCTAAGACAATCGAGAGTGTGCTTGAAATACTTTTAAGGAAAGTGATTCCGTTCGCGATTCAGCCTGGATCCATTCGATCTCACCGATATTTCTAACAATCTTAAAAGTATTAGTTCTTCAATGGCTTCCGACGCTGCAGTTTCAAGCATCAAAGTTATGAACCAGGATCTTGTCAAATTGGATCGCTTTGATGGAACAAATTACACCAGATGGCAAGACAAGATGACATTCCTTCTGACTGCCCTGAAGATTCAATATGTCTTAGATCCTGACTTGCCGCCAATTCCAGAACCAACAGATGATGATTCTGACGAAGTCAAAAAAGAACGTAAGAAACGTAAGGAGGACGAATTGCTGTGTCGTGGACATATCCTAAATACATTATCTGATCGTCTCTACGACCTCTATACGGACAATCCCTCCGCGGTTGAGATATGGAAAGCCCTCGAGTTTAAATTCAAGGCCGAAGAAGAAGGTACGAAAAAGTTTTTAATTTCTAAGTACTTTGATTTTAAATTTGTAGACGCCAAACCAATTCTTCCCCAAGTGCACGAATTGCAAGTCCTGGTGAACAAAATCAAAGCAGTGAAAATAGACATCCCAGAAACCTTTCAAGTTGGTGCAATCATTGCAAAATTGCCACTTTCGTGGAAAGGCTATAGAAAGAAATTGCTGCACAGTTCCGAGGATTTTTCCTTGGAGAAAATCCAGAAACACCTTCGAATCGAGGAGGAATCGAAGGCAAGGGAAAAATCAGAATCTGCAGGTCTTTCCAAAGCCAATGCTGTGACCAACAAAGAAAGAAAGAAGCATGATAGCAACAAGCGTCATCTAGGACCAAAAAAGGAACTTAACAAGTTCAAGAATTCTGGGGGTCAGAAAGGTCCAAAGACCGGATGCTTTGTTTGTGGAAAACCTGGACATTATGCTCGAGATTGCAAGCACAACAAATCAAATAATGAGATCAATGCTGTTCATTCAAATGATGACATAATCGCTACTGTGAGCGAGATTATGGCAATCTAGGGCAAAGTTCAAGGCTGGTGGTACGATACATGTGCCACGGTGCATGTCTCCTATGACAGGGCTGCATTCAAAACCTATTCTGAGACAAATGATGGACAAGAGGTACAAATGGGAAATGAAGTACGATCTAAGGTTGTTGGAACTGGATCGGTTGAACTTAACTTCACTTCCGGAAAGAAAATTACTCTTGTCAATGTGCTTCATGTCCCAGACATGAATAGGAATCTTGTTAGTGGGGATTTATTGGGAAAACCTGGTATTAAATCTGTTTATGAATCGGGCAAACTTATATTGACCCGTAATGGTGTATTTGTTGGAAAAGGATATTCCGCTGAGGGAATGATCAAACTATGTATTACCAACAATATGATTAATGAAATTTCTAATTCTGCTTATATGCTTGATTCTGTTTCTTTATGGCATAATAGATTAGCACATACTGGTATTAGTTCAATGAAGAGACTAATTAAATCTGGAATGATATCATGTAACATCAATGATTTTAACAAATGTGAATTATGCGTTAAATCAAAGATGATTAAAAAGCCTTTCAAAAGTGTTGAAAGAAAGACAAATCTACTTGATCTTATACATTCAGATTTGTGCGAATTTAATGGCATGTTAACCCGTGGGGGAAACAGATATTTCATCACTTTCATTGATGATGCTTCTAGATACACATATGTATATCTCTTAAAGCATAAAGATGAAGCTTTTAATGCCTTTAAGATTTATAAAGCAGAAGTAGAAAATCAATTAAGTAGAAGTATAAAAGTCCTTAGAAGTGATAGGGGCGGTGAATACTTCTCTACTGAATTTGATGCATTTTGTGAAGAACATGGCATAATACATGAATGTTCGGCGCCTAGAACACCGCAACAAAATGGCATAGCCGAAAGAAAGAACCGAACATATCAAGAGATGATGAATGCTATGTTAATGCATTCAGAATTACCTTTCAATTTATGGGGCGAAGCGTTACTATCCGCTTGTCACATAATAAATAGAATTCCTTTAAAGAAAACTGGTATTTCTCCATATGAGGTATGGAAAAACATGACACCGAATATTGGTTATTTCAAAGTGTGGGGGTGTGTCGCTTACTATAAAAATATGGATCCTAAGAGAACCAAGTTGGGTCCTCGAGGGATAAGATGTGCTTTCGTTGGATATGCACAAAATAGTAAAGCATATAGACTTTTAAATTTAGAGTCTAATATTATTGTTGAATCCCGGGATGTAGAATTCTTTGAAAATCTTATCACTAAGGATAAAGAATCGGAGTCGGCCACAAATAAAGAATCTTGTGAAGAAGATTCCTCTCGGATTGTAGAAATACAACCTGAAGGCACTCCTCAGATCATTGAATCACAACCCGAACCAAGGATAAGCAAAAGAGTCCGGAAAACAAAGAACTTAGGACCAGACAAAATTGATTCTCAATCCATTTCGTTTTATCTGGTCGAAGGCAATAGTACAAAATTCGTTCAAAGTATTCCGGTCATACTTCAAGTAGGGGATGATCCTAAAACTTATAACGAAGCAATAACTTCCAGGGACTCCTCTTTTTGGAAGGATGCTATCAAAGATGAAATGGATTCAATTATGTCCAACCACACTTGGGAACTTGTCGACTTACCAAAGGGATCAAGGCCCATTGGATGCAAATGGGTGTTTAAAAGGAAATATCATAGTGATGGTACCTTAAACACTTATAAAGCAAGATTAGTGGCAAAGGGATTCAGACAAAAGGAAGGTATAGATTACTTTGATACCTATGCACCAGTAGCAAGGACAACCACAATTCGATTGTTGTTTGCCTTAGCCTCTTTGAATGATCTTATAGTTCATCAAATGGATGTTAAAACAGCGTTCCTAAACGGAGATCTCGATGAGGAAATCTATATGGAACAACCAGAAGGCTATGTACTTCCTGGAAATGAACTAAAGGTGTGCAAACTAGTCAAATCCTTATATGGATTAAAACAAGCACCAAAACAATGGCATCAAAAATTTGACTCTACAATATTGTCAAATGGATTTATTCCTAATTCTTGCGACAAGTGCCTATATACAAAAGTGTACAAAGACACTGTAATATTTTTGTGTCTCTATGTTGATGACATGCTAATAATTAGCAACAAAATGAATGGGATTTTAGAAACAAAGAAATTTCTAACTTCCACTTTCAAGATGAAAGATCTTGGACTTGTTGACACAATTTTAGGAATAAAAGTCAAGCGAAATAGTGGGGGTTATGAACTTAATCAAACACATTATATTGAGAAAATGCTTGATAAGTTCAAACACCTACAATTCAAGGAAGTAACCACTCCATTTGATCATGTAATCAAGCTTGAAAAGAATGATGGAAGAGCAGTGGCTCAACTAGAATATGCAAGTGCAATCGGATGTCTTATGTACTTAATGCAATGTACCAGACCTGACATATCTTTTGCAGCTAGTAAAATGAGTAGATTTACTAGCAATCCAAGCAATGAACATTGGAAGGCAATCACGAGAATTTTTGGCTACTTACTGAAGACCAAAAATCTAGGCCTTCATTATGGTAAGTTTCCTGCCATATTAGAAGGATATACTGATGCGAGTTGGATATCAAATGTTGGAGATCATAAATCTACAACTGGTTGGATATTTACACTAGCTGGAGGAGCAATTTCTTGGAGGAGCAAGAAACAAACATGCATCACTCTTTCGACCATGGAATCAGAGTTTGTGGCTCTCGCTTCCGCTGGTCAAGAAGCAGAATGGTTGAGGGATCTTCTTTTGGAAGTTCCACTGGCTAAAGACAATGTTTCAAAAGTTATGATACACTGCGATAGCCAGGCCACTCTAGCAAGAGGATTCAGCGAAGTGTATAATGGAAAGTCTAGGCATATAGGACTTAGGCATTCGTTCGTGAGAAAGTTGATTAAGGATGGAATCATTTCACTCACATATATACAAACAAGCTATAATTTGGCTGATCCGTTTACTAAGCCACTGGCCAGAGACTTAGTAAAAACAACCTCGAGAGGCATGGGGTTGAAACTCCTTGAGTAAGAGTTCCGACAACGGTGGCAACCCAATCTTATGTTAACAGAACATTAACTTCAAGATTTTCAATGGGTAACAACAAGTCGTTGATTTGGATAATTGTCAAACATTTCGTGATAATGTTGACTTTGAAACGAGGGTTGAGTTTACTTTAAAAAACTCTTAATGAAGTTCAATACCAAGGGTACGTGTCTTGTGGAAAAGGACACAATATGAACTTCACCTATGTGAATTTCGAGATGGTGTCGTCTCAAAGTGAGAGTTGGAGTTTCTCTCATGGAAAATTCATGAAACAGGATAGCACATGGCCATAAATAAGTGCTAAGCGAGTTATGCAGAGGAAGAACCCTTAAAGAGTGTGTGTAAGGCGACACCGGTCTAATCATATGGATTCATGGTTTAAAAGCTTTGCTACCTAATATTCCGATTAAACTTTGTGTTGTCCTCACTAAGGTTAAGTTTTAAATCGAAAGATACCTAACTGTATTAACACTCTTTATATTATATTTCTGGAATTATTAGATTTGTCATTATTAGAACAAGTGGGGGATTGTTGGAAATTATGAGGATTAATTCCATCAAGTTATGTTCCAAAATGACAAATGTGAGAATGGCAATAAATGCTTCATAAATAGTCCCACATAGAAAGTGGAGCAAACTTTAAAAGCATTTATATATCACTTGGAACAATGTACATTCCAAAAGAGCCAAAGAGGATAAAGTGCCACATAGTCATATGTGGTGGTCCCAAGCCTTATGCCACTTGTCTCTACCAAAAACACCCTCGCCGGTGTCGCCACCGGCGACACCGGCTCCGGCTCCGGGACCGGGTCCGAGGGCGTGGGCGTAGAGGCGCTAGTGGCGGCTTGTAGACGGCACTTGAGCACTTAGGCACGTCGCATCGGAGCGATCGGGCTATTCGCGGCGTTAATGAGGCGGCGCCGGTGGCGCTCCGGCCGCCTCCGGCGGGCGGCCCGGCCTTCGGCCGGCATACTGCGAATATGTTTTAATTATTGCCTAAAGTTTGATTTTTGAATTTGAATTCGAAATACATAACATTCCATGAAGTGGTGCATTGTATTTTTTTGAACCATTGCAATTATATATTTTAAATAATATTGTTTCATGAAGAGTTGCAACTTATGAAACACACTTTTGCATGGGCTATAAATACAAGCTTGTTATTTTCGGAATCTACACTCAAAAATCATTATCCTCTAATATATTTTCCAGACAGCTTCCTTGCATTCGAGTTTCTTCACCGGTCTTGTGCAGACTCGAGTAAGGCTGAATTATCCTGGGTATTCAGGCCGTTCCAACTCTAAGACAATCGAGAGTGTGCTTGAAATACTTTTAAGGAAAGTGATTCCGTTCGCGATTCAGCCTGGATCCATTCGATCTCACCGATATTTCTAACATGAGCTACATTTTCTTCCTTTCCGCAGCCGAAAGAACATGAATTTTGAGATTCTTTCTTATACTGATTGTGTGAAAAGTTTAATACAAATATACCTGTTTAATGTACTTTAGGTTGTATTTTTTTTTTTACTCTTATTACAATTGTTATGCCATGTGTCTTCTGTTGATTAGTGGGTTCCTCAATTTGAAAAAAAGGAAGGTTAGTGGAGGTACCGCCCCACCATGCTATTGTGGTTTTTTTTTTTTTAGGTAACTTATTTTATTAGGTCATCATTTAGAATATAAAAATTCAAAAGTAAATATCTTGTTTTATTAGCTCAATTAGTAAAGAGTTTAAAAATATGTCCTTAATTTTAGACAAAGTCATCCGGTCTTGTACATAGTTGCTAGCACTCCCCGACCAATTCTAAACATGCATTTACCTGTACTACGATTTTTATGTGTGGTTTTAATTCGAGTTGGATTTATTTAACATTTTTTCCATGTTGTCTAAGCTAGGATCTCCTTTTTACGTTACTGGTAATAATTGTCTCAAACTTGATAGCTTAATTTTATTTGTAGTAATATATTAAAGTTTAATTAATAAAAATACATGTTAGTAAAGAATAATTAATTGAGAATTGTTAACTATATGTTGCTACTAATTAGCGGCTTTATTTTACCCCTTTCTAATTTTGTTTTAATAATACTAACTTGTTAATCTTAGTTTTTATACAAACCAAATCATTAATATAAAATATTCCTTACATGTACAAATCTTATGTCTCTCAATTGTAAAACATAAATAATTTCTCATGCATATAAATCAATTTTTTTAAACCAAGAATTTTCAGAAATTAAAATCAGCCAACGAACGAACTAAAGTTAAGGTTTAGCCGAATTGATTATTTCACTTGTCCTTTAGTCTTTGGATTTTCAATTTTGTTTGATGTTTCTATTTTTTTTCCGTGGATATTTATACATTTATTTCGTTATTTCTGTTCTATATATAATTATCATTTTTTCATACTTGTTGGTGGGATAATATATATTGTAAAGCTTAAGTGTGGGAATTATCCTTAAGACCAGGGAGGACTTGAATCGCCTACGAGTCTTATTGATAATTCCACTCAGAGTGGGTTGAATATCAAAAAATGTCCAAAACGAGACTTGACTTTGTTGAGGGCAGGACTTGGTATTTGGCTGATCTCTCTAAGAACCTACCCCTAAAACTCGAACCTCATGGATAAAATGAGTTGTTCTAAAATCCAAAGAGACAAAAAGTCTCGGAGGCTACGAACGACCCCGTGAGACCCGTGTTAGAACATACCAATGGGAAGGGTAGCCTCCCTAAGCCGTCATGCCGAACCTATGAACTTAGGACTTTGTGCTTTTGTGCTTGTTATATGTTTGCGATTTATATGCTACGAATATATGCGTTTCAATTCTGCAGGTTTTTCTACGTGTTCCCTAACCTGTAGGGATTCTATTTACAAGGTGACGTCCTTCCCACGAAGGACATTTCTATTCATGTACGTCAATTGGCTTCCCGATGACCATGAGACCTAGTGGCTGTCTTGAACAGTCACCCCGCGCCAGCATCTACGCACTCCCTAGCCCGTAGGGAGTTTCTTTTTATCTTTGTATTTTTACAACTACGTGTCCTTCCCACGAAGGACATCTTCGTTTATACACGTCAACTGGCCTCTCAATGGCCATGAGATCTAGTGATTGTCTTGAACGGTCATCCCGTGCTTACTCCTGCGTACCCTCTAACTCGTAGGGTTTTGGATTTCCATTCATACATCTTCAATCCCAAGCCTGTAGGGATTTTACTTCGTTTGATATCGTCCTTAGATAGGTTGCGTTTCGCATAGAGAACCTTCCCACGAGGGACAACTTCATTGGTACACGTCGAACGGCCTCTCGATGGCCATGAGATTTGGTGACTGTCTTGAACGGTCACCAGCCGCAACCTTCTGCATACTCCCTAATCTAAGGGATTTCCATTGGCGTGTCGTAACATCTATCTTGCAAGGATTTCGCTAGGGTCTAATGTCACCTCAAAATCCGCATAGGCTATCCGTAGGATTATATATATCGCACGTCTGTATTGCATTGCATACAAGGAGTCATCATATACAAAAAAGGAGTCTTTTGCATACGCATGCATTCGCATTTTTATGCGTTCATACATTTACATTTGCATTTCTATCTTCGCCTGCATCCATGCTTATCGTACTAGCCGGTTTCCCGAAATTCCCGAAGAAAATCAAAAGGATCACAAATTATGGAGAAAGGAGGATAAACTATTAAGAATGATCTTAGTCTTACTAAGGAAAAGAGGATGCCTTTCGCCATGTTAATGCCTCCTCGCGACAGGATTGTAAATACAATAAAGGTTGTCATCGAGCAAGGATCAGTTCAACAAAGAAGTTCCCCCATAGATACACTCATGGGGTATCTAGTCATAAAGGGGTTCATCTTAGAACATAACAAAACTTACAAAGACGCTTTACGATAACTTGAGGGGCAATGGTTTGTCCAACTGGGGCAAAATCCTGAACAAAGATGCATAACTACGATGGAGGGAAGGCGACATGTGTTAACCCCACTGTCGCACGCTCGCGAAAAATGAACAGAGTCGCCACCAATATATTTATCCCATAAGGGAAAGGAATACCAGAAAACCTAACAAAGGAAGGAACAGGGTCTTGCGACCAGAGAATCAAGGTACGGGAGTCGGTTACGCGAGGGGAAGGTATTAGCACCCCTCGCGCCCATCGTACTCGATGGTATCCACCTATGTTTGTTTCTATCTAAAGGGTGTGTACTATGTCTATGTCTATATGCGAATGAATGCAAAAAGAAATACGGGGAAAAGAAGGAAATATTTACAAATGTGCTCGTTCAAGCCCCGCGACTTGATGCCTACGTATCCTTTTCAGGAATCAGAGCGCCGTAGTTCGGCTCAAGATTTTCTGTTTGTTTTTGTGTTTTTTAGCTGGGCGGCGTTAACGTTCGCACTCTTGCATAAGGGATCGACCTAGGATGCAATGGAGCGGAAATAACGGTGCCCTTAAGAAAGCGAGAGAAGAGAGAGAGAGTTTGAGTGTTTCGAGGAAATCCCTTAAGCAAGGGAAACTCGAGTTACTCTTTGGTTGGTGTTTTTTAGAAGTTGGGAACTTACGCCTGAATGGGACCCTTAAGAAAGAGAGATCCAAGCACTCGAACATTCCCTTAAGCAAGGGACGTTCAAGCTTCCATTCCCTTTTTAAGAATTTTCACTTTGATTATTAGTGTTTTAAGTATTTTCTTTGTATTTTTTAAAGGGATTTTATTTTGATATTTATTAGATGTTTTGATGTTGTAAAGGAAAAAGAATGAAAAAGTGGGGGACTAGCCTAATTTCTAAGCCTTGAATTATTTCTAGTCTAAAGTTAACAAGGTGACTAAATTCTAAAAGGAGCACTAAAATGGTATTGACAAAATAGGCCAAAAATATGGCCAAAAAACAAATAACAAAATCACACAACAATTACAAAAAAATTAGCATGAAAATGGTACAAAACATAAAGAAAACGGTTCAAGTATTAGTGCAAAATTAAACTAAAAAAAAAACTATTATTTTTATGAGTTTTTAAATGAGATTTCTAAAAGTCTAACATTAATCCTAAGATCACCTAATTGAAACTAACAAATTTTGTTATTGATTTTCATGAAGAAATTTCTAAAAGAAACTAAAAATTAAACTCTAAAAAAAACTAAAAAACTATCAAGTTTTAATGGAGTCAGGGGGTGTAGTTGAATTTTAGGGTCTGAATAGCAGTCTGGCGCAGGGCCCATGGAGGTCTGGCCCACCAGGTTTGTTTTTGTTTCAGAAACAAGGAGGTGCGTGGGCCTGAAGGGAATGCAGAGCTAGCAGCTCGGTGAAGGCCCAAAAGCTTGTTTTGTTATTGTTGTTCATTCTAAAAAACGCATGGGCCCTTAGAGAGGGGGTGTGATCAGTATTTTGTTTGGCCCATGACATTACTGATTCAATTTGTTATTCGATCCAGATTTTATTATTATTCAAAAAAACAATTAAATATAAAATAAATAAAAAAGGGAGAATTAGATTGGGATTAGGGTTAGTATTGTGTACCGTTTGAACTTATCTCAACTTAAGTCTCATGGCCGCGACGGCGATGTCCTTCTCCGGTGAAACTATTCTCTCCATTGCCGCGAGTAGAGCCATATCCCCACCGATTCCCTGCGTCTGCGTTCTCTCATCATTTTCCCTCTCACTCAGATTCTTATTGCCTCAATTTCTCATTTGATTCTCAGATCTTCAATACAATCTTCCGTCTCGACCTCAAACTCACACCGTGATTCAAGTTTCACTATCTCCATTCGCACATCTCCTTCGATCTCATCGCCTCTCTCGTTCTCGAAGTTAGTTGAGGAAGATGAACAAAATGAATGGTGAATATTGATGAATGAAGTTCATGAGGTTGTGAAGATGAAGAAGGTCGAAGCGATGAAGATGCGTTGACAGAGTTTCACGAACTTGTTTGGAGCAGAGATGATGAATATCGATGATGATGAAGAGCTGAGAGTTTTTGGATTGATGTTGTGAAGAAGATCGATTGGAGATGAAGGCTCTGAGAATTCGATTAGAGGTGAGTTTTCTTGTATGAATCTCTGAATTTCTGTGTTCGACACTTCTCTATCTTCTTTTCTTTTTATATGACCGCTTCTCTCTTCTTCTTCTTTGATTTTTTTTTGAAATTCTGTGTTATTGTTGTTGCGTGTTGAACGAATTTTGGAATGAGAATTGAGCGATTGTGAGGATGATGATTGAGGATTGTGTGCAAAGAGTTGAACCGAGTGTTGCAGGGATGGTGGGAGATTGAAGGTGACGTGAATTGAAGATGAGGATGGAGAAGGTTGAAGATGAATTGATGAAGATGGTGGAGATTGAAGGAGGTGAAAGATGAGTGTGAGAGAGTGATGAAGAGTGTGATAATGGTGAGAGAGTGGAGGAAATGGCGTGTAACTTGAGATTGGAGGTGATGTTCTGTTTATATAGATTGAGGTTCCGAGATTCAGTTAGAGAGTGAGGATTGAGGGCCGTTAGATGATGATTTTCTGTTATGAACTTCAATGGTGAGATTTTGTTTCGGTTAGAGGCTGATTGGGTTAGTTATAAAGTTTGTTACTTCTGTTTTTTCTGTTGGAGTTTGTTAAGTAACTGTTAGGAATTAGTTAGTTACTGATTGTTAGTTATGATAGTTAGGCTAGGAGGTTAGTTGCAGAATTGAAGTGTGAATTGGTTGTTATAGGGAGTTTAATTCTGTTTTGAAAGTTGCAGTTAGGCTCTGTTAGTCATGTATGATTACGTTAAGTAGCTCCTGTTAGCTGATTTTTCCATTGTTGATAATTGTGAATGCAGGGCTGGAGTCGTAAGGTTCGGGTGATGAAGCTTGTCAACAGTTGACCGAATGGATGCTGAATTAGCTTTGAAGTGCCAAGTTGTAGATGACATTGAGTTATTGGAGTGAAAGCGAGATGATAAACCCTTATCGCATTCGGATGGCCAGCATTGTTGCACTGAGTAGTTTGTAGATGAATGAATGCCATCAACCTGAACTGGACCGAATATGGTAAGCTTAATGTAACTTTGTTTTGACTGCGTTTACGGTTCGAAAATGCTCAACTATATGATCAGTTTAGGCATGATGCCATTGCTTGTCACTGTTGGAGGACTTTCATGGTTTTTTCCTCTTGTTTCAATTCTGAAAAAGTATTGTTCTTTGACATGTTTGGTTATTGGATTTGTTTGTGAATCATGACTGTTGTTACAAGACAGTGAGCACTTTCTTTTGTTTTGTGATCAGGTTATTGATGCGGCAAGCAATGTCACAAGGATCCGACGTGTCGGGGCAACAGAGTAGGTTCACTTAACACATCACAATACTACACCCAATACGCACGTGTTGCAGGCAAGCTTCGGTCAGCGATGTATTCAGCATGCGGATGCCAATGAAACACGATGTCATCGATGCGGTAAATTGGCACCTGGTGTGATAAAGCTAGTTGCACATGATACAGATACCACAAGGTAGATTGAAACCTTGGCCATGAAGAGGGCTTTGAAGAGAATCACTTTATGGAAAGCTGCACCCACAGGTTGTTTGAGATTAAACCACTGCCATGTCCTATGCATTTAAACACCTTAGTCTTGCCCGACAGTATGATATGAAACTGTACTTTGTATGCTCTGATTTGTAAGGAGTGATAGTGTTCTTCCTTACTGGCAGGTTTGAAGCATGAAGTCAGGATATCTGAAACAAAAAGTTGAACATATAGTGATGGGATCTTGAGGAAGAAGTGGAGGCAGCCTGAAGATGCTGAATGGATATAGGACTTATGAAGTCAAACGGGGGATTGGTCAAAGTCAATGGTATCAGGGGTCTGGTCAATGATCAACTATAGTCAACTGTTGACCAAAAGTCAACGGATGATTAAAAAGTCAACTATTGTCAAATTGCATATTTTTGTGTGGTTTTCTTTGTAATGTATTTCGGTGTTAGAACAAGATTTGTTCTTATCAATTATCTTAGTTTTGATGATAACAATAATATGAATTTTGCTTAAGATAATATGGTACTCTAATCCAATGCAATTTCCCTTTCAGGAAATATATATAAAGAGTACGCATAATTCAGCGCTCAGAAGTTGTGTCTCAAATGGTTCAGCATGCAACATCAGAACATGGTCTGGCAAGACATCAGAAGATGGTCGAAGCAGAATCAGAACATGGGTCTATGGAAGCATCAGAAGAACATGAGATCAGAAGCACTGAAGATCAGAAGATGGTATCACGCTCAGAAGCACCTCAAGGTCAGAAGATCAGAAGATGCTATGCACCAAGCTGTTTGACTCTGATGATATTCAAACGACGTATTCTCAAACATCAGATCAGAAGGAAGTACAGGTGGCAATCTACGCTGACTGACAAAAGGAACGTTAAAAGCTATTCTAGGCTACGTCAGTAGACACAGCGTGAACAAGGCTCGAGGTAGTTGACAAAAGCGTATAACATTAAATGCAATGCTGTACGGAACACGCAAAGCATTAAATGCACTCAACGGTCATCTTCTCAACGCCTATAAATATGAAGTTCTGATGAGAAGCAAGGTTACCAATTCTTAACAACTCTGAACGAAAATAAACTTGCTGAAACGCTATTCAATCAAAGCTCAGAATCTTCATCAAAGCTCACTACATTGCTGTTGTAATATTTTAGTGAGATTAAGCTTAAACGTTAAGAGAAATATCACAGTTGTGATTATCGCTTTTAAGAAGCATTTGTAATACTCTTGAATAGATTACATTAAGTTGTAAGGAACTAGAGTGATCGTGTGATCAGTATACTCTAGGAAGTCTTAGCAGTTGGCTGAGCAGTTTGTAACTAGAGTGATCAGGTTGATCAGAATACTCTAGGAAAGTCTTAGGAGTGAACTAAGCAGTTTGTAACTAGAGTGATCGTGTTGATCAGTAGACTCTAGAAAAGTCTTAGAGGGTATCTAAGCAGTTGTTCCTGGAGTGATCAGTGTGTGATCAGAAGACTCTGGAAGACTTAGTTGCGGACTAAGTGGAAAACCATTGTAATCCGTGCGATTAGTGGATTAAATCCTCAGGTTGAGGTAAATCATCTCTGCGGGGGTGGACTGGAGTAGCTTCGTTAACAGCGAACCAGGATAAAAATAATTGTGCAATTTATTTTTATCGTCCAAGATTTAAAGTCACACTTATTCAATCCCCCCCTTTCTAAGTGTTTTTCTATCCTTCAATTGGCATCAGAGCGCCGGTTCTAAGGTGCAAGCACTTAACCGTGTTTAGAAAAGATTCAGGAAGAGAAAAACGCTTCATTTAAAAGATGGTTGATGAAAGTGAAAAGTCTACACCTACACCTGCATCTACATCTGGCTCTACTGAGCAATACAACGGTAACAATGGTTATACTAGACCGCCGGTATTTGATGGTGAAAACTTTGAATACTGGAAAGATAAACTGGAAAGTTACTTTCTGGGTCTAGATGGTGATCTATGGGATCTTCTGATGGATGGTTACAAACATCCAGTAAATGCCAGTGGCGTAAAGCTGTCAAGGCAAGAAATGAATGATGATCAGAAGAAGCTTTTCAGGAATCATCATAAATGTAGAACTGTTTTGCTGAATGCTATCTCTCATGCTGAGTATGAGAAGATATCTAACAGGGAAACGGCCTATGACATATATGAGTCCTTGAAAATGACTCATGAAGGAAATGCTCAAGTCAAGGAGACTAAAGCTCTAGCCTTAATCCAGAAGTATGAAGCCTTCAAGATGGAGGATGATGAAGACATTGAAAAGATGTTTTCGAGATTTCAAACTCTGACTGCTGGATTGAGAGTTCTTGACAAAGGATACACCAAGGCTGATCATGTAAAGAAGATCATCAGAAGCTTACCCAGAAGATGGGGTCCGATGGTGACTGCATTCAAGATTGCGAAGAATCTGAATGAAGTTTCTCTGGAAGAGCTTATCAGTGCCTTGAGAAGTCATGAGATTGAGCTGGATGCAAATGAGCCTCAAAAGAAAGGTAAATCTATTGCATTAAAATCTAATATCAAGAAATGCACTAACGCTTTTCAGGCCAAAGAAGAAGATCCTGAAGAATCAGAATCTGAAGAAGAAGATGAACTGTCCATGATTTCCAGAAGGGTAAATCAACTCTGGAAGAGCAAGCAAAGGAAGTTCAGAGGCTTCAGAAGTTCAAAGAGATTTGAACATGGAGAATCTTCTGATGACAGAAGATCTGACAAGAAGAAGGTCATGTGCTATGAATGCAATGAACCAGGACACTTCAGGAATGAATGTCCAAATCTTCAGAAGGAAAATCCCAAGAAGAAGTTTCATAAGAAGAAAGGTCTTATGGCAACCTGGGATGAGTCAGAAGATGATTCAGAAGATGAGCAGGCCAACTGTGCGCTGATGGCGACAGAAGATGACGGATCAGAATCTACATCAGAATCAGATTCTGAAGAGGTATTTTCTGAACTTACTAGAGATGAGTTAGTTTCCGGTCTAACTGAACTTCTGGAACTCAAGTCTCAGATTAGTCTCAAATACAAAAAGCTGAAAAAGCAATTTGAATTTGAAACAAAGAAGCTTGAGTTGGAAAATTCTGAATTAAAAGAAAAACTTTTAAAATTATCCAATAATGTTGGATCTCCTTCTGATTCAGAAAAATCCACTCCTAGTCTAAACCATATTCTGAAAGAATATGATTTAAGTTTCAGGAAGTTCTTATCTAGAAGTATTGGCAGAAGTCAGCTAGCTTCTATGATATATGCCGTATCTGGAAACAAAAGAGTTGGCATTGGTTTTGAGGGTGAAACCCCATACAAACTTGAACCTGTTGATGAAATGAAAATTACATACAAGCCATTGTATGATCAGTTCAAGTATGGCCACTCCCATGATATTAGGCACACTTCACATGCACAAAGTTTTCACATAACACACACCAAGAAGCATGTGACACAACCTAGGAAATATCATGAAACTCATATTAAAAATTATCATGCTGTTCCTCCTATTGCTTATAATGTCAAACCCAAGTTCAATCAGAACTTGAGAAAATCCAACAAGAAAGGACCCAAGAAGATGTGGGTACCAAAGAAAAAGATTATTTCTTTTGCAGATTCTCTTGATAACAAAGAAGACAACATTCAACATGACATGACACCTGAACTCAAGTTGCTCTTAACACTTGAAGGGAAGAAAGATTGTCTTCCAAGTTCTGGTTCTTAAATCTGTCGAAGAAACTATGTTTGTAGGAATTCAGAAAAGAGGCTTATTAGTCTTGGAACCATCTATGATGTTTGCCTCTAAGGCTTTGATGTTTCTTTCTTGAGTATTCTGAATGCTCTAAATGCTATAGAATATACAACATTGAAACATTGATTGTGGACAAATCAATAAACATCTGTTTTGATGATAAACTTGTTTCTGATGAAACAAAGAGCTTAAGAATCTCTGCAGATACAGTTTTATCTTATCAGAAGCTGCAGAACAAAGAAGTGAACCTCCAGAAGCTGTGTATATCAGAAGTAATGGATCAGAAGATCATTCAGACTTACATCAGCACACTTCAGAAGGAGTATTTCCAGAAGAGAAACTTGATCAACTCAGAAGCAGTGATCAGAATCTGAAGGCGTAAAATCTCTCTGATATTTACAGCTGTCATCTATTATCTGATGATGAACACGTATCTGTACGGTTAGTACAAAGCGTGCAGTTGAAAAGACGCCGACCTAGGTAACTGTTTTAAATCATTTCATTTACCACGTTCTCTCTCCTCACGTCACTCATCATTTAATAAAATTGATTTCCTTTGATTCTGGAACTGTTCAATTTATTTTTTTAAATCCGTCTCTATATATGCTTTTCAAATCATATCATACATCTTTTTCGCTCCTTTGTCTTTCTCTCTCTCTTTGCATTCTCTCGTTTGAAAAGTTCTTAGCCGTTTTCTAAAAACCCTAACCGAAAACCCAATATTTGTTCTTCTCCTTTGATCGTTCTGGTTCAATGGCTGCTTCTTCATCTCATTTTGCTGGTTCATCTACTCTTCTTCATATGCACGAAGAAACACACCAGGAACTCACCCCTGTTGTTGCATGCTCCATCCCCAAAGATGAATTGGAAGTTTTGTGTGAACTCATGGTCGACTTTGACAACCTTGAAGAAAATCAATTTCACCTTAAAGAAGACATCATCTTTCAAGGATGGACCTCGTTGTTTGCTGAGTTCGTTGGCCCTGTTTATCCGGATCTTGTCAAGGAGTTCTGGGTACATGCTGTGGTTGCACCAAAAGCTATACTCTCTTTTGTCCATGGAAAGTCTGTTGTTGTTACTGAAAACATCCTAAGAGTGATGTTTGATCTGAAAAATCCTGAAGGGGTTTTTGAGTCTGATCAAAGAGAAGATTGGGAAGATATTCTATCCACTCTCTATTCAAATGTCAAGAAAACAAAATATGTTAAGAATTTGAGAGATATCTACAGAATCTGGACAAAGATCCTTCTCGGGTGCTTCTACCATAGGAAATCAACTCATGCCTCGGATTTCATCAGTAATGATCAAAGGTATATTCTTTATTGCATTGCCACTCAGAAGAAGGTTGATGCGATTTACATTATCTTCAACCATATGTGGAAAGCAGTAAAGGATTCCAGGAATGCTTTCAGAAAGGAAAATGCTGGAACAACCATTCCTTTTGGTAGGATTATTACAAACCTTCTGGTACATTCCAAGATTGTTGAAAGTCTGGAGTCCGAAGGTATCATCAAAGATCTTGCTGTCACCACTGGAGCCTGTCTGAATGCCTTCTCTTTAAAGAAGATGAAAATAATTGACACTTTTCTCAAAGTTCCTGAACCTCTAGCTGGAACAAGAACCATAAGAGAACCAGTTCTGGCTGACTTTGAAACCTTCTTCAATAGTGAGGTACCTGAAGTCAGAACTGATTATCTGAAATCTCTTGAAGAGAATAAGAGTTTTAAAGATCAAGACAAAGGTGCTCCTTTCAAAGTAAATCGCAAGAGGGAAGAAAGGACTAAAAGAAAGCATGATTATCCTTCTGCTGTCTCTAAACAAGAGGTTTCTAAGAAGGTGATTGCTAATGTTGTTAAGGCCGTATCTGATGACTTTGAGAAAGAGAAAAAGAAGAAGAAGTCAAACAAAAATGATGAGATGGTTGAGGCTGTTGAAAAGAAGATAACCAAGAAGAGGAAGATGATTATTCAAAGCTCTGATGAAGACAATATCCCTCAAGAAGCTGAAAACCAACAAGAAGTTCAGGCTTATGTCAGAAGGAAAGAAATCTCTAGAGGCAAAGCAAAGATTATTGAAGAGCCGAAGAGTAAAAAGCTGAAGAAAACAGAGGATGTGACCAAAGCGCTTCTGAATAGTTCCAAAGGTATATGCATTTCTGAACCTATTTCTGTTCCTGTTGTTCGTTCAGAAGTTACACCAATAGAGGTTGTACCTACCCCTGAACCAGAAAAAGCCACATCAGAATCACCCGTTGTTGTCCATATTCTTACACCACCATCTTCTCCTATAACCATTCCTTCTTCACATGCAAACAAATCCAATTCTCTTCCTCCCTCACCATTTCCTTTCACAAATACTCCACCATCTCCTCAATCCATTCAGTCTCCTTCACCCTCCACCAATCTTGTTCTGAACATACCACCCATTCAAACTCTCTTTCCACCACAAACAAATATCTCCATCTCCCAACCACCTCCACATGCCAACCATAATCCTGTCCCTTCCACCTCCCAAAATAACCTTAGTGGCTCTATTCTTCCAACTTCTGCATTACCTGAGCAGTTGCTCCGTGATTGCAACTACACTCCCAGGTCTCGACCTGACACTGAAGTGGTAGTGTTAGATTCTGATACTGAAGCAGAATCCTCTTATAAGTTGAATAGAGATCCTCAACCGTACTTCTTTCCCAACCCTATCTTTTCAAGGTACCCTATTGGTGAATTTTTTGAAAAAGCAAAGAGGAATCTCAGAAGCATATTTGATACTCTCAGAATTGCTGAAAGTTCTGGATTGAGTGATGTTGCTATGCGGAACCTCTGGAGGATCTTTCGCAAAGAATCAGATGCTCTGCTTCTAGAACTTCAGGAAGTCTGTGCAGCTGCTGCCCCACGTCCTCGTGGAATTCTGAGAAACTATGAAGACTTCTGGTTTGCTCGTCTCAAAGGTAGATATCTGTTGGAAGAGAAGCCCTTTGTGGATGAGATGGAACAGTTGAGACTGGCTGCTGCAATGGAAGCAAACCCATGCAGGGACATGGTTATCTGGATTCCTGAGTATCCTGTTCTGCTTGGAGACTTCAAAACCTTATTTGACTTTCTGAGGGAAAACCCTTCTATGAAAGACCCTAGCTTGGTCATTCCAGAAGTTGTTGACCCTCCAGAAGTTGAAGGTCCCTCTGCTCCCAGGAATTTAGCTGCCATTCTTCAGGCACTAGAGAATGGAGACTCTGAAATTCCTGCTGCAGAGTATGGAGATGCTTCTATGCAAGAAGCAGATGCTGAAGATCATGTTGCTGAATCAGACCCTGTTGAGGAAATCCCAGCAAATGATACTTCTATGGAAGCTGCAGATCAACATGCCATTCCTGTAGTTGAAAGCGGTGAAGCTTCTTCTGATGAACCTTCTCGTCTTGCAAGGACTTTAGAAGCGATTCAGAGGAGACAGGATGAGCAAAGCTCACTCAATGACAAGTATGATGCTTTCATTGAAAGGCAAGAAGGACACAACAACGATGTCAAAGAAATGCTGGCCAAGATCTTGTCAAGACTAGGGCCATCTTAAGATTGAGTCTATGTTGTTTCTCTCTTTTCTTTGCATCTGTTTTGTTTCTGTGCATCTGATTTTTTCATCTTGTGCTTTTGTACCCATTGGTTGAACCTTAATGAAATCATCTTCTTCCTCCATGTGTTCTGTTTTATTCATCTGAATCTTTTCTATTTTTTGATGATATGACAAAAAAGGGGGAGAAATACTGTGATAAATGATTTGATTTAATCAGTTGCATTCACTAACAAGAACTGCAAGTTCTATATGGTTTAAGTGTTTTGCAGGTACAGAGAAGTGAAGTGAATCTTCAGAAGCAAACACAAGAAGCAAAACCATAAGAAGCGTTATTCTGTAAAAGGAATAAGCTCTTGGAAACTGAAGCAAGCTGAGTGCTGTCAAGCTTCAGAGATCAGAAGCAAGAAAGAAGAATGAATCAGAAGCACTGATAATAGAATTTGAATATCATTGTCTATCCTGTTCTGACAAAATTCTATTTGCTCTGATACATATAATGTTATGGCTCTGACACATTATTTGCTCTGATACATTATTTCAGCCTATATGGCTCTGATACATATAATGTGTTCAAACATACATTTTATGTTCTAACTCGCTCATGCTGACTTTTGTCGTTTAGTTTTTGTTCTGTAACATTTCAGGATGTAGAGATGCTCTGATGATGCTCTGGTACATTCAACAATGTTCTGATACAAATCTAGCATGAAGTGATGTTGGTAGACATTCGAAGTTCTGAAGCTATCCGAGGGAAGCAGAAATCAGAAGAGGTGAATGTTCTAAAAGATCCAGAAAACTCAAGTTCTGAAGCTGTCCTGAATGGAAGCAGAAATCAGAAGCTGTGAATGTTCTGAAGATCAAAGAAATTCAAGTTCTGAAGCTGTCCTGAATGGAAGCAGAAGTCAGAAGCTGTGAATGTTCTGAAGATCAAAGAAATTCAAGTTCTGAAGCTGTCCACGATGGAAGCAGGAATCAGAAGCTGTGAGTGTTCTAAGGATCTAAAGAAATTCAAGTTCTGAAGCTGTCCAATGGAAGCAGAAGTCAGAAGCTATGAATTCTCTGAAGGCAGAAGCTTATATGATCGTCTCTACCGAAATAATCAGGGAAGTCTTTTATCAAAGTTCTTCGAGTATTTATTTCAGGGGGAGATTATTTATCTCAGGGGGAGATTGTTAATCTCAGGGGGAGACATATTCATATGCTTATGCTATAGCTGTGTAATTTGTCTTTTGCCGTCTACTCTTTCTGATCGCAAATTCATATCATTTATATATGTTTTTGTCATCATCAAAAAGGGGGAGATTGTTAGAACAAGATTTGTTCTTATCAATTATCTTAGTTTTGATGATAACAATAATATGAATTTTGCTTAAGATAATATGGTACTCTAATCCAATGCAATTTCCCTTTCAGGAAATATATATAAAGAGTACGCATAATTCAGCGCTCAGAAGTTGTGTCTCAAATGGTTCAGCATGCAACATCAGAACATGGTCTGGCAAGACATCAGAAGATGGTCGAAGCAGAATCAGAACATGGGTCTATGGAAGCATCAGAAGAACATGAGATCAGAAGCACTGAAGATCAGAAGATGGTATCACGCTCAGAAGCACCTCAAGGTCAGAAGATCAGAAGATGCTATGCACCAAGCTGTTTGACTCTTATGATATTCAAACGACGTATTCTCAAACATCAGATCAGAAGGAAGTACAGGTGGCAATCTACGCTGACTGACAAAAGGAACGTTAAAAGCTATTCTAGGCTACGTCAGTAGACACAGCGTGAACAAGGCTCGAGGTAGTTGACAAAAGCGTATAACATTAAATGCAATGCTGTACGGAACACGCAAAGCATTAAATGCACTCAACGGTCATCTTCTCAACGCCTATAAATATGAAGTTCTGATGAGAAGCAAGGTTACCAATTCTTAACAACTCTGAACGAAAATAAACTTGCTGAAATGCTATTCAATCAAAGCTCAGAATCTTCATCAAAGCTCACTACATTGCTGTTGTAATATTTTAGTGAGATTAAGCTTAAACGTTAAGAGAAATATCACAGTTGTGATTATCGCTTTTAAGAAGCATTTGTAATACTCTTGAATAGATTACATTAAGTTGTAAGGAACTAGAGTGATCGTGTGATCAGTATACTCTAGGAAGTCTTAGCAGTTGGCTGAGCAGTTTGTAACTAGAGTGATCAGGTTGATCAGAATACTCTAGGAAAGTCTTAGGAGTGAACTAAGCAGTTTGTAACTAGAGTGATCGTGTTGATCAGTAGACTCTAGAAAAGTCTTAGAGGGTATCTAAGCAGTTGTTCCTGGAGTGATCAGTGTGTGATCAGAAGACTCTGGAAGACTTAGTTGCGGACTAAGTGGAAAACCATTGTAATCCGTGCGATTAGTGGATTAAATCCTCAGGTTGAGGTAAATCATCTCTGCGGGGGTGGACTGGAGTAGCTTCGTTAACAGCGAACCAGGATAAAAATAATTGTGCAATTTATTTTTATCGTCCAAGATTTAAAGTCACACTTATTCAGTCCCCCCCTTTCTAAGTGTTTTTCTATCCTTCATTCGGGTCTTGAGATGTAATGGATATGTAATATTTTTGATGATGGAGTTTGAGTAATTTGACTTTTCATATGGATGTTGACTTTTGACAATGTAATTCGACCTCGAATACACCTTTGACTTTTATTGACTTTTCATGTGACTTGCCTTTCAAGTAATCAACTAAAATCCTCTCCAATCCTTGTAATCTTGAATAAATGAATCCAAATAACAACCTTGATCTATATGTAGTAATTGGTCCCAAAAGAGAGAATCCATAAGACTTAGTCAACATATGACCAAAAGTTCACAGTGACCAAAATGACTTCCCAAAGCTTTTCTCCATGATGTGTAACAAAGATCCTGACCAATTGACTTATGGTATGAAACTCACAGCTAAACTTGAATTGCAAACAAATGGGCACTCCAATCTCATGCATAGATGAAATCCTGACCTTTAAATTCAATTGATGCCTTCAATCCATCACCAATGATTTAATGAACCAAGATTATTTTTTAATGAATGAATGCATGATGTGTTAGATGACCTAATGGAGGTATGTACATGAATGCAAAGCCTAAGTCAGTTAGAAATTAAAGGGTAGGACAAATTTGGGGTATGACAGCTGCCCCTATTTAATCGTCTTACACCTGAAGGTGAGATTGGCGTTAGCCTTTCGAACATTCGAGGTGGAAGAAGATTAAATACCAAGACCAGAAATTTGTCCTGAAGAGAAGATGGTGTAAGTGTTATCCTTATTTTTGTTTTGATATCTGCTGGGGAAAGAGAAATTTTTGTTTTTTCTGATGGGAAAGTTTATGGTAAGGGGTTGAAATGGGGTAGCTTGTAACGTAGCCAAGGTGCCAATACAAGGTTCTCAATGGAAATGATTGTTGTATGAAACTGTGATTGGAAAATACGGGTTTGATGGAAAGGTAGGACCTACGATCCATGACTCGAAACTAGGGTAAGGTCAACGGACCTACGACCCACAAGAATTGAAAAAGATGAAAATAAGGTCAACGGACCTACGATCCACAAGAAATGAAAAAGATGGGGATAAGGTCAACGGACCTACGATCCACAAGAATGAAAAAGATGAGGATAAGGTCAACGGACTTACGATCCACAAGAAATGAAAAAGATGAGGACAAGGTCAACGGACCTACGATCCACAAGAAATGAAAAAGATGAGGATAAGGTCAACGGACCTACGATCCACAAGAAATGAAAAAGATGAGGATAAGGTCAACGGACCTACGATCCACAAGAAATGAAAAAGATGAGGATAAGGTCAACGGACCTACGATCCACAAGAATTGAAAAGGATGAGGATAAGGTCAACGGACCTACGATCCACAAGAAATGAAAAAGATGAGGATAAGGTCAACGGACCTACGATCCACAAGAAATGAAAAAGATGAGGATAAGGTCAACAGACCTACGATCCACAAGAATTGAAAGAAAGGATAAACATCAACACTGGGGTTGGAGGACATCAACGCTGAGGTTGGAGCATATCAGCACTGAGGTTGGGGGACATCAACACTGAGGCTGTGAAAGGAAAGGCGTCGACACTGAGGTCGAGGACATCAACACTGAGGTTGTGAAAGGAAAGGCGTCGACACTGAGGTCGAGGACATCAACACTGAGGTTGGGACGAGAAAAGATAAACATCAACACTGAGGTTGTGAATGACGATTGGCATCGACACAGAGGTCGGTGGAGGAATGATAGGCATCAACACTGAGGTTGGACAAGAAAAGGATAGACATCAACACTGAGGTTGGAAAAGAAAGGTATCGACACTGAGGTCAAGGGAAGAAATAATTAATATCAACACTGAGGTTGGGGATTGGGGATTAGTTTTGGAATGGTTTGCCAGAACGGAAGGCAAAGGATACACAACACGGGGGTTGGATCTAAAAGTTTTCCCGTACGAGGGGAAGGGACCATGGAGACTAGTGACGACTAGACACGACCCAAAGGAGTAGTACATACTGAAGAATCACGGGATATCGATGCTTGCGAAGCATGAGAACTACATTAATCCCTCAGGCCAAAAGGCGGGGCATAATCCTTCAAGAGTGGCAATCGTTCGAATTGCCACACACCAAGTATGGTTTATTCAAACGATTGAAAAATGAGATGGGTTGACTGCTCACCCTCATTCGCACTCTAATTTGCACGCAACATACGGAAAATAACCATCACAAGACTAGAGACGACTAGACTCGACAAGAAGGCGATAGTAACCACTGGGGATTACGGGAGTATCGATGCTTACGAAGCATAAGAATTACATTAATCCCTCAGGCCGAACGGCGGGGTGTAACTCTTCAAGAGCGGCAATCATTCGAATTGCCACACACCAAGTATGGTTATTCAAACGGTTGAAAAATGAGATGGGTTGAATGCCCACCCTCATTCACGCTCTAATCTGCACGCAGCACACGGGAAATAACCTCGGAGACAACGATTCTGACGAAGAAAGACATTGTGTTCGATCCATACTGGAGAGAAAAACGAGACTTCTTCTGGGGATTGAGGACACCAAGTATCGGCACCGTGGCTTTGGGAGATTTGTAATGGAGTAGCAGATATCAAGTGAAGTTTATACAGATAACATTTTCTGTGGGGATGTATCATCGTCTTGATTGAATGTTGGTTTGTATTATCTGGATTATGCTTTGTATGCATGTTTGAATTTTCTATGGCGTAATGATCCACTTTGATGGATATGCTACGCTTTTGAGGATGCAATGTCATATGCAATGAAAACTATATGCAAAGTGCCAAATAAAGGCATCGGTGTGATAGAGAAGCATGATCATTGGGGTCCATTGCTCGTTGTCTTGGGCTACCAATATGAATCGGTGTTGGAAACCCTACGGTACCAAAGATCTTTAGCAACCGCACTGAGGGTTGGAATGCAGCTTTGTTGGGGAGGAAGTGACTTCATTTGACTTTCCCTACACCTTGAACTGCTTGGGGATGGTGACTTTGAGGAGATTCCCTCGATTCACCACGTTGAGGATGAGAAATTCAGATAAGGATACCAGGTTGGGGAAGTAGATCAACTCTTAGGAGAAATAAACTCCTATGCTTGAGGAATGGAACACACTCTCAGGAGAAATAAACTCTTGTGCTTGGGGAGAGACCAAATTTCCTGGAGAAATCTGACACTCAGAGAGAGGCAAGATAACTCAAAAGATTGTCCTCCAAGCTTTATGACCAACGGAGGAATTCCCCTCAAAGGGTTCTTGGAGAGATTCGTCGAATCTCGACGTAACTGCCCCCAGATTGGTTGAACTCAAGAGAGATTCCTCGACATGATTGCCCTAGATTGATCAAAGCTTGAAGAGATTTATCGAGATGATTGCCTCAGATATGCTGAGTTTGAGAGGTCAAACCTCAATTCAATTGCCCCTGATTGGGTACATCTTACTAGAGTCCTCAAGCTTTCTCGTTTTGAAGTTAAACAAACATGGAAACAACTTTACCACGCTCAACGGAGTCTTCAAACTCTTCCCCTCAGGGTAATCAAAGGAAGCATTAACTGTTCATGCCCAACGGAGTTTTTAGAGAACTTGCCCCTTGATGGTCAACATTTGAAATGATTAGCTTTTACTCCTCGGAGTTCTCAAGTCTCTTGTACTTTGACATGATCAAGTTACTCACTGATTCTCATCATGGTAACTTCCTTGACGTTAAGCACATATTTGTATGCAAAAGAATGTTAATTTTAAGAATGATGATTCTAATGCAAAGCCTATGTTAGTCTTGAAGTTTTAAAACTTTTTATGAAATGAGGTTGCGACCTCTTGTGACCGAATCACTGATTGACACAACCTCGATTTTTGTGTATGGAAAATAAAGCAAACGTACGATACCAACATGGATATGAGTCTCGCTTCATTGGGAGTCAGTTAAACGCTATCTCTTCGGGGTGCGCTTTCAAGATAAACCCTACTTCAATTAGGACTTTTAAGGGTTGTGACTTGGCCGGGTTCACGGTTTAAAGAAACAAAGGATATTTAGGCTCAAAATCATTTGTACCCACCCCCTTCGTGATGTTCTCCAGTCCTATGTTCAATTTAGCTTGATACGAGTGTTCATCCCTCACAAGGAATTTTGAAATGGTTGAGGAATCAATGAGGTTCTTTGGACATGGCGGTCGCTCACCTTTTATTCTTCTGATTCATTGTCACACGACTTTGTTCTTGCTTGGCAATTTCATCGTCCTTTTTTTTTCGTGCTTCTTTTGCCATTTTCTTTTCATCCTTTTCTTCTTATTTTTTGCCATTTCTTTTTTTTGCTATATATATATATATTTATTTTTTTTAACAAGTCGTGTGACCTCGCATTATCTTTGATTCGTTGGAGGTGATTGCGACCGCCTCACTCCTTGATTTGATGAAGGATTACCATTGTGGTATCGTCATCTCTTGATCTCTTGATGGAATAAGGATAATCGTCGCGGTTTTGACATCCCTCAACCTTTTGGAGGATAACCATTGTTGTATCCTTAGATGCATACCCTTTTGGTGAGTTTTGAAAGCTCGATCAAGTTAAATGAACACTGCCCTGCCCCAAGGTTAAAATAAGGGTTTTTATGATTAGAAAAGAAACTCCTACTTCAAGGCTCAAAGGGGTTATCGAGGGTCTATCTCCCTTATATCTCCGGTGTTTGGGGATTTGAAATAATGCCTGTACATCCTCAGTAGGGTTTTATTCAAAAACACACGATTAGAGATTTTGCATTTTTATTTTTCATCACTCTCCCTCGGCTCTTTGCCTAAGCAAGTGACTAGTAAAGTTGGTATCGTAATGCCAAAAACATTTTATGAGTGAAAACGAATGGATTACTTCAAGACGAACATAAACAATGTATCATGATTTTCATTCAGAAATTAACAAGTTTTTACATGCTAGCAATGCTTAAAAAAACAATGAAATGTTACAAATGAGAATGCAATAAAGGAACTAAATGAATGCCATTGTTGAGGAGACTTGGCTCTGTCTGGACTTATTGATCTTGAATACTTTTTGCAGTTCTTTCCAAACACTTCAGATTACTCCAAAAGAGAACTCCAACGAAGTCACCCATGAGTCGTAAACTTTTGCCTTGCTTTAGGGATTCGAGCAATGCAAGTGATGCAATGCTCAAGATAAGAGTACGTCTTGCTTATCCCTCGTGCGGGAGCCCCAAGCAGTTGCTAGAGTAGTAATCTCCATCTTAAACGGAAGAACCTTGTACGGTTATCAAATTGAAGAGATCTATTTGTGGTGGAGAAGACCCAATACTCGAATCTTAACCAATTGAAGTTCCAACAAACAGGAAAGCAAATGGGCACAAGGCAATAGAATCACATCAATTTGTTTCTCATATTCTTCTTGTCTCTGTTAACAAGCGAATGCCACTGATAAGGAAATCATAAGAAAAGGCGACTGAGATGTGAAGTAGAACCTTGAGAATGAGAAGCATTGTGTAGAACACTCTTGATTACCACACGGAAGAAGATCCTGACGAAGTCACCTAGGAATTTGTAATGCTTTAAGGGATTCGAGCAATGCAAATGATGCGATGCTCAAGATAAGAGTACATCTTGCTTATCCCTCGATCGGGAGCCCCAAGCAACTTCCACACATGCACAAGAGATGATTACCAACTTAGCTTCAATATCCAAACCATTCGGAGTGAGAGTAAATGAGCCTTGCAGTTCTTGATATCAGACACTAGGCACAAACCAACAAAGTATAAGTCCATGGAGTCACGACCTTCTATGAATTTCAAACTTTTCTCCAAGAAGTGAACCCTTTTGTCAATTTCAATACTCGGAAACTAGAAGACTTCAATGATGTGAATTCTCCTTACCAAGAATAGGAATCTCAACATTACTTCAAACATTTTGATACATAAGACCTTCTCATGGGTGAGATCAACATTTGCATTTGGCCTAGGAGGAACTCGTCTCAATTCTTCTTTTCAAAGAGAAAACGCTTGAATAACCTCCATACACTGATTTATGCCAGTCTCCATTTCTGTTCTCATCTCATTCAAAACCCCACAGAGTTGTTCCAATGTTAACTTTTGAGCACATAGCGGTGAGAAGTCAACTTTGTTGCTGAAGTCGGAATTTGAAAGGAAGGGCTCCCACAAGCTTCTGATTGAACCATGAAATGCATGATGGTATGGATGCATGTTTCATTTATGGAGAATCCTAAAGTCTTTTCACACTTTTTCTTTGTTCTTTTTTTTTTTGAAATCAAAGCATTTTTTGTATAGGATATCTTTTCTCTTTTTCTATTTTTTCTTTTTTTTTTTGGAAATAGACTTTAGGATCTCTCACAAATGAAGTGGGTAAAGCAATGATGTTATGCAACGCAAAAGCATGGGATCAAGGTCCATATGATCTTAGTAACCACTGTACAATCCTCTGAATAACTGATGTGAAGCCTCTGTATAAGTCAAATGTCACAGGATCAAAGGTTCGACGCCTTTTTGAATACCAGAATATCAAGCACCATGAGAACAGACCAAATAAAGGTCCGACCTCAAATATGAAGAAGCAATGGTATGTAGGAGTCAAGGTTTCCTGTCCCACCCCAATCTCACGGGTATGAAGTCTAGACACGGACAAGTGGTCCCTAATGGTCACTAGGGTCTACAGTTCCCATGGGGTACAAAGTGTTTGAGGCAACAAGCGTGCCAGACACAGTGTTCCATGAAAGAACCTCGCCTAGTTGTGGTACCCCATGTCAAGCTCGATCGTAGCAAGAGCCACGGGAGTCAACATGAGCATCCACGCTAATCCTATGTTTCACTGGCCTGGGTAGTGGGCCTTTTACCTCACACAAACCCCCCACCTGCAAAACAAAGCAGAAAAATATGTGGCCCCCACGGGGACCCATAATATAGTCCAGATGCATGCGGAAAGTAAACATGATATGCAAGCAGGAAAATAGACATGATATGCAAACATATATACAAGATGTAAACATATAAACAAATAAATAAACACCCAATAAAAGAAACAACAAACAAAGGCTAGGATCGACTTGCTTAGGTGTCCCCAGCAGAGTCGCCAGCTGTCGCACGCTCGCGAAAAATGAACAGAGTCGCCACCAATATATTTATCCCATAAGGGAAAGGAATACCAGAAAACCTAACAAAGGAAGGAACAGGGTCTTGCGACCAGAGAATCAAGGTATGGGAGTCGGTTACGCGAGGGGAAGGTATTAGCACCCCTCGCGCCCATCGTACTTGATGGTATCCACCTATGTTTGTTTCTATCTAAAGGGTGTGTACTATGTCTATGTCTATATGCGAATGAATGCAAAAAGAAATACGGGGAAAAGAAGGAAATATTTACAAATGTGCTCGTTCAAGCCCCGCGACTTGATGCCTACGTATCCTTTTCAGGAATCAGAGCGCCGTAGTTCGGCTCAAGATTTTCTGTTTGTTTTTGTGTTTTTTAGCTGGGCGGCGTTAACGTTCGCGCTCTTGCATAAGGGATCGACCTAGGATGCAATGGAGCGGAAATAACGGTGCCCTTAAGAAAGCGAGAGAAGAGAGAGAGAGAGTTTGAGTGTTTCGAGGAAATCCCTTAAGCAAGGGAAACTCGAGTTACTCTTTGGTTGGCGTTTTTTAGAAGTTGAGAACTTACGCCTGAATGGGACCCTTAAGCAAGGGAGATCCAAGCACTCGAACATTCCCTTAAGCAAGGGACGTTCAAGCTTCCATTCCCTTTTTAAGAATTTTCACTTTGATTATTAGTGTTTTAAGTATTTTCTTTGTATTTTTTAAAGGGATTTTATTTTGATATTTATTAGATGTTTTGATGTTGTAAAGGAAAAAGAATGAAAAAGTGGGGGACTAGCCTAATTTCTAAGCCTTGAATTATTTCTAGTCTAAGTCTAAAGTTAACAAGGTGACTAAATTCTAAAAGGAGCACTAAAATGGTATTGACAAAATAGGCCAAAAATATGGCCAAAAAACAAATAACAAAATCACAAAACAATTACAAAAAAAGTAGCATGAAAATGGTACAAAACATAAAGAAAACGGTTCAAGTATTAGTGCAAAATTAAACTAAAAAAAAAACTATTATTTTTATGAGTTTTTAAATGAGATTTCTAAAAGTCTAACATTAATCCTAAGATCACCTAATTGAAACTAACAAATTTTGTTATTGATTTTCATGAAGAAATTTCTAAAAGAAACTAAAAATTAAACTCTAAAAAAAACTAAAAAACTATCAAGTTTTAATGGAGTCAGGGGGTGTAGTTGAATTTTAGGGTCTGAATAGCAGTCTGGCGCAGGGCCCATGGAGGTCTGGCCCACCAGGTTTGTTTTTGTTTCAGAAACAAGGAGGTGCGTGGGCCTGAAGGGAGTGCAGAGCTAGCAGCTCGGTGAAGGCCCAAAAGCTTCTTTTGTTATTGTTGTTCATTCTAAAAAACGCATGGGCCCTTAGAGAGGGGGTGTGATCAGTATTTCGTTTGGCCCATGACATTACTGATTCAATTTGTTATTCGATCCAGATTTTATTATTATTCAAAAAAACAATTAAATATAAAATAAAATAAAAAAGGGAGAATTAGATTGGGATTAGGGTTAGTATTGTGTACCGTTTGAACTTATCTCAACTTAAGTCTCATGGCCGCGACGGCGATGTCCTTCTCCGGTGAAACTATTCTCTCCGTTGCCGCGAGTAGAGCCATATCCCCACCGATTCCCTGCGTCTGCGTTCTCTCATCATTTTCCCTCTCACTCAGATTCTTATTGCCTCAATTTCTCATTTGATTCTCAGATCTTCAATACAATCTTCCGTCTCGACCTCAAACTCACACCGTGATTCAAGTTTCACTATCTCCATTCGCACATCTCCTTCGATCTCATCGCCTCTCTCGTTCTCGAAGTTAGTTGAGGAAGATGAACAAAATGAATGGTGAATATTGATGAATGAAGTTCATGAGGTTGTGAAGATGAAGAAGGTCGAAGCGATGAAGATGCGTTGACAGAGTTTCACGAACTTGTTTGGAGCAGAGATGATGAATATCGATGATGATGAAGAGCTGAGAGTTTTTGGATTGATGTTGTGAAGAAGATCGATTGGAGATGAAGGCTCTGAGAATTCGATTAGAGGTGAGTTTTCTTGTATGAATCTCTGAATTTCTGTGTTCGACACTTCTCTATCTTCTTTTCTTTTTATATGACCGCTTCTCTCTTCTTCTTCTTCTTTGATTTTTTTCTGAAATTCTGTGTTATTGTTGTTGCGTGTTGAACGAATTTTGGAATGAGAATTGAGCGATTGTGAGGATGATGATTAAGGATTATGTGCAAAGAGTTGAACCGAGTGTTGCAGGGATGGTGGGAGATTGAAGGTGACGTGAATTGAAGATGAGGATGGAGAAGGTTGAAGATGAATTGATGAAGATGGTGGAGATTGAAGGAGGTGAAAGATGAGTGTGAGAGAGTGATGAAGAGTGTGATAATGGTGAGAGAGTGGAGGAAATGGCGTGTAACTTGAGATTGGAGGTGATGTTCTGTTTATATAGATTGAGGTTCCGAGATTCAGTTAGAGAGTGAGGATTGAGGGCCGTTAGATGATGATTTTCTGTTATGAACTTCAATGGTGAGATTTTGTTTCGGTTAGAGGCTGATTGGGTTAGTTATAAAGTTTGTTACTTCTATTTTTTCTGTTGGAGTTTGTTAAGTAACTGTTAGGAATTAGTTAGTTACTGATTGTTAGTTATGATAGTTAGGCTAGGAGGTTAGTTGCAGAATTGAAGTGTGAATTGGTTGTTATAGGGAGTTTAATTCTGTTTTGAAAGTTGCAGTTAGGCTCTGTTAGTCATGTATGATTACGTTAAGTAGCTCCTGTTAGCTGATTTTTCCGTTGTTGATAATTGTGAATGCAGGGCTGGAGTCGTAAGGTTCGGGTGATGAAGCTTGTCAGCAGTTGACCGAATGGATGCTGAATTAGCTTTGAAGTGCCAAGTTGTAGATGACATTGAGTTATTGGAGTGAAAGCGAGATGATAAACCCTTATCGCATTAGGATGGCCAGCATTGTTGCACTGAGTAGTTTGTAGATGAATGAATGCCATCAACCTGAACTGGACCGAATATGGTAAGCTTAATGTAACTTTGTTTTGACTGCGTTTACGGTTCGAAAATGCTCAACTATATGATCAGTTTAGGCATGATGCCATTGCTTGTCACTGTTGGAGGACTTTCATGATTTTTTCCTCTTGTTTCAATTCTGAAAAGTATTGTTCTTTGACATATTTGGTTATTGGATTTGTTTGTGAATCATGACTGTTGTTACAAGACAGTGAGCACTTTCTTTTGTTTTGTGATCAGGTTATTGATGCGGCAAGCAATGTCACAAGGATCCGACGTGTCGGGGCAACAGAGTAGGTTCACTTAACACATCACAATACTACACCCAATACGCACGTGTTGCAGGCAAGCTTCGGTCAGCGATGTATTCAGCATGCGGATGCCAATGAAACACGATGTCGTCGATGCGGTAAATTGGCACCTGGTGTGATAAAGTTAGTTGCACATGATACAGATACCACAAGGTAGACTGAAACCTTGGCCATGAAGAGGGCTTTGAAGAGAATCACTTTATGGAAAGCTGCACCCACAGGTTGTTTGAGATTAAACCACTGCCATGTCCTATGCATTTAAACACCTTAGTCTTGCCCGACAGTATGATATGAAACTGTACTTTGTATGCTCTGATTTGTAAGGAGTGATAGTGTTCTTCCTTACTGGCAGGTTTGAAGCATGAAGTCAGGATATCTGAAACAAAAAGTTGAACATATAGTGATGGGATCTTGAAGGAAGAAGTGGAGGCAGCCTGAAGATGCTGAATGGATATAGGACTTATGAAGTCAAACGGGGGATTGGTCAAAGTCAATGGTATCAGGGGTGTGGTCAATGATCAACTATGGTCAACTGTTGACCAAAAGTCAACGGATGATTAAAAAGTCAACTATTGTCAAATTGCATATTTTTGTGTGGTTTTCTTTGTAATGTATTTCGGGTCTTGAGATGTAATGGATATGTAATATTTTTGATGATGGAGTTTGAGTAATTTGACTTTTCATATGGATGTTGACTTTTGACAATGTAATTCGACCTCGAATACACCTTTGACTTTTATTGACTTTTCATGTGACTTGCCTTTCAAGTAATCAACTAAAATCCTCTCCAATCCTTGTAATCTTGAATAAATGAATCCAAATAACAACCTTGATCTATATGTAGTAATTGGTCCCAAAAGAGAGAATCCATAAGACTTAGTCAACATATGACCAAAAGTTCACAGTGACCAAAATGACTTCCCAAAGCTTTTCTCCATGATGTGTAAAAAAGATCCTGACCAATTGACTTATGGTATGAAACTCACAGCTAAACTTGAATTGCAAACAAATGGGCACTCCAATCTCATGCATAGATGAAATCCTGACCTTTAAATTCAATTGATGCCTTCAATCCATCACCAATGATTTAATGAACCAAGATTATTTTTTAATGAATGAATGCATGATGTGTTAGATGACCTAATGGAGGTATGTACATGAATGCAAAGCCTAAGTCAGTTAGAAATTAAAGGGTAGGACAAATTTGGGGTATGACACCCACACCAAGGGGCAAAAGGGTCATAGGTTTTCTTTATCAACTTACAAACTCTGAAGGTTATGAATGGTGTGATACTATCCTTAGAAAAAGCAAAAGAGGTTCAGTCAAAGGAAACTCATGAAGTTCTGATACGACGAAAACCCACCGCTAACAATTTATTCCCGACAGGTTTGACACGCCCAAGGAAAGTTCGAGATTACCCTTTACTTCTACAAGTCCATGAACTAAGGAGTAAAACAAGGTCAACGTATTTACAAAGGAGATTGTCCCTAGGATCAATAAGTCTTGTCATACTCAGAACTTCAATCCCTACGATCGCTAAGTGTTACTCAAGATAAAAGTTGTACCTTCGGATTAGCAATTCTAATGGGATGACCATGCAGGTGTTAGAGTCAATTCATTCGCTCACTACTACGACTTTCCACTCGCACACTTCTATTTTCAATCTCAAATTTAGGGTTATTAACAAACATAAAGGAGAATGACGAATACAAATAACTAAATCTCGCTAAAACATATGCTTTCGAGGTAAGACCGAGCCGACGATGTACAAGCATTGTTTCAATTCCTAAATAGTGGAGATATAAGGATGTTAATCCCTCGTCACCCCCTCGAGCCAGGAGTTGGAGTTTGTTTCTACTAAACCTTGATTTCAACCAGGGGCACGGTAGATTTTGATTAATTCAATGGTGTATTTTGGTTGTCAAGAGAATCAATCAATGAAGCAAAGGTTCAAGCATAAGAATCAAGCAAAGCAAAGGTTCAAGCACATCTTCTTCCTCGCATTCATCCAAGAATCATTCAAGATCAAGGACATATCAAATTCGAAGCTTACAAATCAAAGTCAACATGGCAGTCACAATATTCAGAATCCAAGGATCAATATTTCAAAAGGAGCATTCAAAAAAGAAAAAGGAGGAAAGTGCCTGCTAAGTCAAAATGGAAAATTCCATGAAAGAAAACAAAATGACTTAGGCAAAAATTAGGGCATCCCGATGGATCAAATTCAAAAGAATTGGCTCATGCAAAAATAAGGGATAGGAAAAAAAAACAAAGGGGAAATACAAAGGATAATCTTGTGACTGCTGAATTATCAAAGCTACCATCAATGCTTGGACCTCTACAACATTTTTCATCGGTGCTTGGATCTTCACTAATGCTTCCGCTTAACATCAGAACTAAAACGATTCTCTTGCAAACAGAGCACAATCATTGGATTAAACGAATCTTAGGATTTGGAGAACATCAAGGAGAAAGGGGTGGGTTAAATAAATTTTGAGCCTTATATCTGTTGTTTCTTAAACCATGAACCAGGCCAAGTTACAACATTCAAAAGTCCTAATTGAGGCAAGGTTAACTACGAAGGCATATTAAGCAGGATTTTGTTATACTGACTCCTAGGTTTGTTAAAACTATTTCTAACCACTGCGCTTCTTCAAGCATTCATTCCTAATCACCCTGTCCTAATTCATAACGGACTTCGATTCCAAAACTTGCATACGCATTGCATTGGAGTTACTTCTCAAAGGATACAACGTCATCTACGAATATACACTTATCATTGAGGAGATCTCGAAATTGGTTAAATCAAAGGCGATCATTTCTAATAAAGACTCTGGAATGGGGGAACCACATCTAGAGGGTTCTCCTAAACAGGGACAAAATTTCAAGGATTACAGGGGCATGCAATCAAACATCCTATTTACTAGGGGCATTCTTCCTAAGGTTCAATCAACTTGGGGGCACATCTCGAAGCAATAACAAACAGGGGCATGTCAAACATGGGAAGAATTCAAATTCAAAAGGATAGAACACTATGGATAGCCCTCTATATCCTGGAGATCAAGGGCATACCCTTCAATCTAAACGTCGGAGTATATGACAAGGTTATTTCTCGGGGCACTTCCTTCATGGCTTGGAGATCATAGGCATCTTTTTCCACTAAACATTGGGGCATTGGATATCAAATCCATAAGGTAAACAATTCAAAAGGGTAAAGGCGTGGAGAACCTCAAAGGGTTAAAGGCGTGGAGCATTTCAAAAAGCCAAACTGGGGCAAGGCGCACAACAAAAGGAAAAGGCGTTCTCACACTTTACAACATCGAACAAATCTTTCTCCTAACTACGATCTTTAAAATTCAAAAAAATAGGGATTTGGGAAGTCGCACTAGCATCATACCCCACCTTATCAAACAAACCTACAACGCCAGCGAGCTATATACGCTTTGGTTATCAACAACCTATCATTGGAGCATCATGCAAATACATATAAATCATGCATTACATACATTGGTTGATACATTACACCACACTTTTTTTAGGTAGTCTTCTTTAGGACAATTCTTACGATCCTTTCTAGGGACCTCTTCAGGCAGTCTTATCTAAGACAAATTGTCATCCTTTCCAGGAACCTCTCCAGGTGGTCTTCTTTAAGACATTCTTTTTCTAAGAACCTTTCTAGGTAGTCTTTTCTAAGACATTCATTGTCATTTCCAAGAACCTTTTTAGGTAGTCTTTTAAGACATCTTTCAGCCTTTCCAGGTAGTATTCTTTAAGACATTCCTTATCCTTTTCTAAGAACCTTTTTAGGTAGTCTTTTAAGACATCTTTCAGCCTTTCCAGGTAGTTTTCTTTAAGACATTCCTTATCCTTTTCTAAGAACCTTTTTAGGTAGTCTTTAAGACAAATTTTATCCTTTCTAAGAATCTTTTCAGGTAGTCTTCTTTAAGACAAATGTTCATATCCATTCCGGAAACCTTTTCAGGTAGTCTTATAGAAGACATTATTTCATTCCACCCGTTACATCAATCAACATATGCATGAGCATAAGCATTATCCCATACATCAAAACATCCAAGTCATTACTCTGGTGCTAAACCACATTGTCCATCTGCTTCCCGGTAACCTTACCGATGACAGTAACCTTGCTGTTGGTTTATTTCCAATCACCTGATTGATGTATCCCGGTAACCTTACTGAAGACAGTAACCTTGTTGTTGGTTTATTTCCAATCACCTGATTGACGCTTCCTGGTAACCTTACCGATGACAATAACCTTATTGTTCGTTTATTTCCAATCACTTGATTGACACATCCCGATAACCTTACCGATGACGGTAACCTTACTGTTTGTTTATCCCCAATCACCTGATTAATGTATCCCGGTAACCTTACCGATGATAGCAACATTGCTGTTCATTTCACTCATAAAACATATCCATACGCATTAGCATATACATATCATCTAGCGCATTCACAAAAATCCCAGTTTCCAACCCTCGTGTTATGATAGGTTTGTTTTCCGACCCTCGAGTCGTGAGTTTCCAACCCTCGTGTTGTGATTGGTTTGTTTTCCGACCCTCGATTCGTGAATGTCTGACCCTTAAGTCGTGAGTTTCTAAACATATCGTTTCCTTTTCGACCCTCGAGTCGTGAATATTTGACATGCTATTTTTTCTGACCCTCGAGTCGTGAGTCTCCAAGCAAGTGAATCTTTTTCATTTGCAAAGCAATCTTCTATGCAGGTAAACTTGTCCGCACCGGGGCAAGTGTAACGACCGTTTTTCTTTAATTATTTATTTATGTGAATTAATTGTGCATTATGTGTTAATTATATGTTTAATTGATTTTATGTAGTTTTATTTGGGGATTATTAGAAATAATATAAGATAGTAAGTGTTGTTGATAATTGGGCCTAAGTCGGTATTAGTAAGTGAGGGGTGTTAGTTAGAGCCCATTAGTAATTTAAGAGAGTAAGGGTTTAACTAAAACAAGGGTTTTAGAGAAAATAGAAATTAGAAGTTCATTTTGGGGTTTTGGTGAAAGAAGAGAAGAGTAGAGTGAAGAGAAAGAGGGGAATCTCAAGATTGAAGCTAGAGTTGTCTTCAATCCAAACCTAAGGTAAGGGTGAGATTCTTTCATGCTAAAGGGATGTATGATGATGTTTTGGGTGGGATTTAATTGTATGTTGCATCCATGGAAGTTGTGTAGAAATTGAATAGAGATTGTTAGGGTTTATGAACAATTGCTTGATTTGATGATTTGGAATGTGTTTAAATTGATGTTATGATGTTATTATGTGTTGTAATTGTGTTTATACCATGTATTCTGTGATTGTTCGTGATGTTTGATGTTTTCCAACTTGATTGGGTTGAGTTTAGGGGTTTTGGGATGGGTTTCGTATGCTGTTTTCTGTGTTTGGGGTTTTATGAAAATCGCCAGTTTGCGCCGCGAACCCTTGTACGCGCCGCGAACCCTTGGCTGAAACTTTGGAAGTTCTGGATCTGCTCAGTTCGCGCCGCGACCCCTTGTTGGCGCCGCGAACTGCTTGGCAGAAAGTTGGAGATTTTTGGATTCGCTCAGTTCGCGCCGCGACCTCCTGTTGGCGCCGCGAACCCTGTTTTGCAGAATTTTTCCTAAACTTTGAAATGATGTATCTTTTGAACCGTAACTCCTTTTTAAGTGCCGTTTGAACCTACGTAAAGCCCTAATTGATGTCTTTCCATTGAATATTCTTAGTGTAACTTTGAATACTCTTAGAATCTTCTTGCATTGGATTTTTTTGACATTGGATATCCGGAATTGATTATGTCGTTTAAGTTGATCATGTCGTTTACGTGGATTGTGTTGTTCGAGTCGATTATGTCGTTAAGTGTGATTGTGAATGTGCATCATTGAGTCACATTCATTGCATTGTTTGAGACGGCCCTAGTGGAAAATGTTTGAGACGGCCCTTGTGGCGAATGTTTGAGACGGCCCAATGGCAATTGTTTGAGACGGGAGTTTTACTCCAATGGTACCACATGCATTTGCATTGTTCGAGTTGCATAAGTAAAGTCGTGTGATGAGTCGTATTTGAATATTTGTGTGTGCATAACATGAATGTTATCTTGTGTCAATTTGATGGTTGTTTCGTTGAGCATATGTGATAAATGCCTATGTATGCCTTAATTGAGATTGATATTATTGTTGTTGGTAAGATGTTGAATGATGTGAATAGTAGTAAGTGATATATGTTGAGAAGTGGTGACCGATGTATGATTATTTCTCCGCTTTGAATATTATCATACGCTTCTTTATAATGAATGATATCTCACCCCTTTTGTTTGAATGTTGCCCTCCGTTGGTAACGTGCAGGTAATGACGCGGAGTAGTCATGTACCTATAGCTCGAGTCGGTGTGTGTCAATGCTCTGATACGTAGCACTCGGGGAACGTTGGATTACTTGTTTACGTCTTGTTTCTTGTGTTTATCCTTGTTGAACTTTGTCCTTATGTTATGCTAAGACTTGTTAGATGTATTGAGCCGTGTTTGGCCTTGACATTATGAGTTGTATTGTTGTTGACTTATGATTTTCCGCTGCGATGCAAGTACTTAATTTGATGGCAATGATTAATGATTTTGATATTGTTCTCCTACATGTGTGCTATGTATCTAAGTGATTGAGCATGATGTATGTATGTGATTTTGTGGCTTTAAAGGTGACGCTCCGAATCGTTATGTTCTATTTGCTTGAAATTTTTGTACTCTGATATTCCTCTTTATTGCGGGGTAGATTTGGGGTGTTACATTAGTGGTATCAGAGCAGGTCGGTCTTGTCCGGCCATGTGTCGTGTCGTAGTGTAGTCTAACAAGCGTATATTGTTGTTTGTGCTGATTGCTTTTGTGTTGTAGTGAAGACTTGTGATGGCTGGGAGGAATGATGCTGCGATAGCTGCTGCTTTGGAAGCAATGACTCAAGTTTTGGAGAACCAACAGCATGGTGGAGAGAGTGATGCTTCTCGGAGTTTGGCTACCTTCCAAAGAGAGAACCCTCCTGTGTTTAAGGGAACTTATGATCCTGATGGCGCTTTGACATGGCTTAAGGAGATTGAGAGGATTTTCCGTGTCATGGATTGCACTCCTGAACAGAAGGTTCGGTATGGGACTCATATGCTAGTAGTTGAGGCGGATGATTGGTGGCTAGAGACCCGTAGGAGATTGGAAGCGAGTGGTGAAGAGATCTCTTGGATTGTGTTTTGCATGGAGTTCTTAAGGAAGTACTTTCCTGAAGATGTCCGTGGCAAGAAGGAAATTGAATTCCTTGAGCTAAGTCAAGGGAACAAATCTGTTGTGGAGTATGCTGCTAAGTTTGGTGAGTTGGCAAAGTTTTACCAACACTATGATGGGCCGAATGGTGAGTTTTCCAAGTGCATTAAGTTTAAGAACGGTTTGCGCCCAGAAATCAAGAAGGCGATTAGTTACCAGAAGATTCGTATCTTTGCTGATTTGGTTGATTGTTGTCGGATCTATGAAGAGGATAACAATGCTCATTATCGTGTGATAAGTGAGAAGAGGGGAAAGGGTTATCAAGGTCGTGGTAAGCCTTATGAAGCTTCGAGTGGAAAGGGCAAGCAGAAAGCGGTTGAGGGTAAGAGAACTAGTGGGGGAGATGCTCCTGCTGGTATTGTGTGCTTCAAGTGTGGCAAGGTTGGTCACAAGAGCACGTCGTGTAATGTTGATGCTAGAAGGTGCTACCGTTGTGGGAAGTTCGGTCATGCATTGTCCGATTGTACGCATAAGGATATGGTGTGTTTCAACTGTGGTGAAGAAGGCCATATTGGAAGCAAGTGTCAGAAGCCCAAGAAGGAGCAATCTAGTGGAAAGGTGTTTGCCTTGTCGGGAACTCAGACCACTAGTGAGGATTCGCTCATCAGAGGTACTTGTTTCATTAATAGCATTCCTTTAATTACTATTATTGATACCGGTGCTACGCATTGCTTTATATCTACTGATTGTGTTGATCGATTGGGTCTTGTGTTGTCTGCTATGAACAGGGAGATGGTTGTCGATACTCCGGCTAAGGGTTCGGTGACCACTTCTCTTGTGTGTTTGAAGTGTTCAGTGTCGATTTTTGACAGAGACTTCCTTGTTGATTTTGTGTGCTTTCCGTTGAGAGGTTTGGATGTGATCTTAGGGATGAACTGGTTAGAGCATAACCGTGTTCACATCAACTGCTATGATAAGTCTGTGAGGTTTTCTTCTCCTGAAGAGGAAGGCTTAGAGTTGTTATCGGCCAGACAGTTTCATTTGTTGATGAAAGAAGATGTTCAAGTGTTCGCGTTGATTGCTTCGATGTCTGTTGAGAATCAGGCTGTAATAGAAAGGTTGAAGGTAGTATGTGAATTTCCTGAAGTTTTCCCTGATGAAATTCCCGATGTACCGCCTGAGAGAGAAGTTGAGTTCTCCATTGATCTTGTACCTGGTACTAGACCTGTGTCTATGGCACCGTACAGGATGTCTGCTTTAGAATTGTCTGAATTGAAGAAGCAGTTGGAAGAGTTGCTTGAGAAGAGGTTTGTGAGACCTAGTGTGTCGCCGTGGGGAGCTCCAGTGTTATTGGTTAAGAAGAAAGATGGAAGTATGAGACTTTATATTGATTATCGTCAGTTGAATAAGGTGACAATCAAGAACAAGTATCCACTTCTAAGAATTGATGACTTGATGGATCAATTGGTTGGTGCTCGTGTGTTTAGCAAGATCGATTTGAGGTCGGGTTACCATCAGATTAAAGTGAAAGATGAGGACATGCAGAAGACGGCTTTCAGAACACGTTATGAACATTATGAGTATTCCGTGATGCCCTTTGGTGTTACTAATGCACCTGGAGTATTTATGGAGTACATGAACCGCATTTTCCATGAGTATCTGGACCGTTTCGTGGTGGTGTTCATTGATGATATTTTGATTTACTCTAAATCAGAATCAGATCATGCTGAGCATTTGAAGTTGGTATTGCAAGTCTTGAAAGAGAAGAAGTTGTATGCTAAGTTGTCCAAGTGTGAGTTTTGGTTGAAAGAGGTTAGTTTTCTGGGGCATGTCATCTCGAGTGATGGTATTGTTGTGGATCCGTCTAAGGTTGATGCCGTGTTGAGATGGGATACTCCTAAGTCGGCTACCGAGATTCGAAGCTTTTTGGGACTAGCTGGTTATTATAGAAGGTTCATTGAAGGTTTCTCTAAGTTAGCCCTTCCATTGACTAAGTTGACCTGTAAGGGTAAGGCTTTCGTGTGGGATGTTTCTTGTGAAGATAGTTTTACCGAGTTGAAGAAAAGGTTGACGTCGGCACCGATTTTGATATTGCCTAATCCGGAAGAATCGTTCGTGGTCTATTGTGATGCTTCTAAGATGGGTTTAGGAGGTGTGCTCATGCAAAATGGTAAAGTTGTTGCTTATGCATCAAGACAGTTGAGAGTTCATGAGAAGAACTATCCTACGCATGATTTAGAACTTGCTGTTGTAGTGTTCGTGTTGAAGATTTGGAGACATTATCTTTATGGTTCTAGATTTGAAGTCTTTAGCGACCATAAGAGTTTGAAGTATCTGTTTGATCAGAAGGAATTGAATATGAGACAACGAAGGTGGTTAGAACTGTTGAAGGATTATGATTTCAGTTTGAATTATCATCCAGGAAAGGCTAATGTTGTTGCCGATGCTTTGAGTTGCAAGGCTTTGCATATGTCGGCAATGATGGTTAAGGAGTTGGAATTAATTGAGCAATTTTGAGATATGAGTTTGGTATGTGAAGTGACTCCTACGAGTGTTCGATTGGGTATGTTGAAGATTAACAATGATTTTCTGGATAGTGTCAGAGAAGCCCAGAAGTTGGATATGAAATTGGTTGATTCGATGATTGGAGTCGATCAAGCTGAGAATGGTGATTTTAAGTTAGATGCGCACGGTGTGCTGAGGTATCGTGATCGGATTTGTATACCTGATGATGTGGATTTGAAAAGATCTATTCTTGAGGAAGGTCATAGGAGTAATCTGAGTATTCATCCCGGAGCTACGAAGATGTACCAAGATTTGAAGAATTTGTTTTGGTGGCCTGGAATGAAGCGTGACATAGCTCAGTTTGTGTATGCATGTTTAACTTGTCAGAAGTCGAAGGTTGAACATCAGAAGCCTGCTGGTTTAATGCAACCGTTGGAAGTCCCGGAATGGAAATGGGATATTATTTCCATGGATTTTGTGACAAGTTTGCCGAATACCGTGAGAGGACATGATTCGATTTGGGTGATTGTTGATAGGCTTACGAAGTCGGCTCATTTCATACCTATTAACATCACTTATCCAGTTGCGAGGTTGGCAGAGATTTATGTCTGTGTGATTGTGAAGTTGCATGGTGTTCCTTTGTGTATTGTTTCGGATAGAGATCCGAGGTTCACTTCAGATTTTTGGAAGAGTTTGCAAGAGGCGCTGGGTTCTAAGTTGAGGTTGAGTTCGGCGTATCATCCTCTGACCGATGGTCAAACGGAGAGAACGATTCAATCTTTGGAGGATTTGTTGAGATCTTGTGTTCTTGAGCAAGGAGGTATGTGGGATACTTATCTTCCATTGATAGAGTTCACATACAACAATAGTTACCATTCGAGTATTGGGATGGCACCTTTTGAAGCGTTGTATGGTCGGAGATGTAGGACTCCGTTGTGTTGGCATGAATCGGGTGAGAGTGTAGTACTTGGACCTGAGATTGTTCGAGAAACTACCGAGAAGGTTAAGTTGATCCGTGAGAAGATGAAGACTTTGCAAAGTAGGCAGAAGAGTTACCATGATAAGAGGAGGAAAGATTTGGAATTCCAAGCTGGTGATCATGTATTTCTAAGAGTTACGCCAACGAATGGTGTGGGAAGAGCCTTGAAGTCGAAGAAGCTAACTCCTCGTTTTATCGGACCATATCAGATTTCCGAGAGAGTTGGTAATGTGGCGTATAGAGTGGCCTTACCGCCTAATCTTTCGAATTTGCATGACGTGTTTCATGTGTCGCAACTTCGAAAGTATGTTTCGGATCCTTCGCATGTGATTCATATGGACGATGTGCAAGTGCGGGATAATCTCACGGTGGAGACTATGCCTATAAGGATTGAGGATCGCGAGACGAAGACGCTTAGAGGCAAAGAGATTGCTTTGGTGAAGGTCGTTTGGTCGGGAACTACCGGTGAAAGTATGACGTGGGAATTGGAAAGTAAGATGCGCGAGTCGTATCCTGAGTTGTTCGATTGAGGTAATTTTCGAGGACGAAAATATTCTAAGTGGGGGAGAGTTGTAACGACCTTTTTTCTTTAATTATTTATTTATGTGAATTAATTGTGCATTATGTGTTAATTATATGTTTAATTGATTTTATGTAGTTTTATTTGGGGATTATTAGTAATAATATAAGATAGTAAGTGTTGTTGATAATTGGGCCTAAGTCGGTATTAGTAAGTGAGGGGTGTTAGTTAGAGCCCATTAGTAATTTAAGATAGTAAGGGTTTAACTAAAACAAGGGTTTTAGAGAAAATAGAAATTAGAAGTTCATTTTGGGGTTTTGGTGAAAGAAGAGAAGAGTAGAGTGAAGAGAAAGAGGGGAATCTCAAGATTGAAGCTAGAGTTGTCTTCAATCCAAACCTAAGGTAAGGGTGGGATTCTTTCATGCTAAAGGGATGTATGATGATGTTTTGGGTGGGATTTAATTGTATGTTGCATCCATGGAAGTTGTGTAGAAATTGAATAGAGATTGTTAGGGATTATGAACAATTGCATGATTTGATGATTTGGAATGTGTTTAAATTGATGTTATGATGTTATAAGACCCATAATATGTGTTGTAATTGTGTTTATACCATGTATTCTGTGATTGTTCGTGATGTTTGATGTTTTCCAACTTGATTGGGTTGAGTTTAGGGGTTTTGGGATGGGTTTCGTATGTTGTTTTCTGTGTTTGGGGTTTTCTGAAAATCGCCAATTCGCGCCGCGATCCCTTGTACGCGCCGCGAACCCTTGGCAGAAACTTTGGAAGTTCTGGATCTGCTCAGTTCGCGCCGCGACCCCTTGTTGGCGCCGCGAACTGCTTGGCAGAAAGTTGGAGATTTTTGGATTCGCTCAGTTCGCGCCGCGACCTCCTGTTGGCGCCGCGAACCCTGTTTTGCAGAATTTTTCCTAAACTTTGAAATGATGTATCTTTTGAACCGTAACTCCTTTTTAAGTGCCGTTTGAACCTACGTAAAGCCCTAATTGATGTCTTTCCATTGAATATGCTTAGTGTAACTTTGAATACTCTTAGAATCTTCTTGCATTGGATTTTGTTGACATTGGATATCCGGAATTGATTATGTTGTTTAAGTTGATCATGTCGTTTACGTGGATTGTGTTGTTCGAGTCGATTATGTCGTTAAGTGTGATTGTGAATGTGCATCATTGAGTCACATTCATTGCATTGTTTGAGACGACCCTAGTGGCAAATGTTTGAGACGGCCCTTGTGTCGAATGTTTGAGACGGCCCAATGGCAATTGTTTGAGACGGGAGTTTTACTCCAATGGTACCACATGCATTTGCATTGTTCGAGTTGCATAAGTAAAGTCGTGTGATGAGTCGTATTTGAATATTTGTGTTTGCATAACATGAATGTTATCTTGTGTCGATTTGATGGTTGTTTCGTTGAGCATATGTGATAAATGCCTATGTATGCCTTAATTGAGATTGATATTATTGTTGTTGGTAAGATGTTGAATGATGTGAATAGTAGTAAGTGATATATGTTGAGAAGTGGTGACCGATGTATGATTATTTCTCCGCTTTGAATATTATCATACGCTTCTTTATAATGAATAATATCTCTGTGAATACAAGATTACACTCAAAGAGGTTTTTGATTTATGGCAAACTCAAATGAGCATTCAAACAACAAGGAGGAATCAGAAAAGCAAAGCATTTGATCACTCATGAAAGCACAAGGTGATCCACTATGCATATAAGTCGACTCAACACTAGCTGGACATGAAAAATGCAGAAAATCAGCAGTTAGGTCGACCTACTGTCAACCTAGGTCGACCTAAAATGAAGGAAAATCCATATACCTCTGCTAGGTCGACTCACAGACCATTTAGGTCGACTCAAAATGAAGAAATCTTCACATCAGTCTGCTAGGTCGACCTACATGGCAACTAGGTCGACCTAATCTGTGAAAATGTCCCCAGAATGCATCAGAAGAGGATTCTGGTCGACCTACTCCTTCAACAGGTCGACCTAACTGGGAGAAAAATTCTGCAAGCTCTGTTAGGTCGACCTAAGCACTACAAGTGGTCGACCTAACTGATCAAGAAAGTTCAAAAATCAGTTTTTCTTGGTTCTAACTGTTATGCAATCATATATATTGTGCAAGGGTAATTATTCAAGCAACACCAACGACTGAAAGATACATAAACGCTTCTCATCTTCGTTCTTCATCATCTCCAACACAATTACACATAATCATTCTTGCGTTGCGGGTTAGTGATGAGTTCGATAACGTCCATGGAACGGAATTGAAGATTCCTAGTGGGTGAAGGTTTGTGGGGTTTGTTGGTGAATAAAATCTGCGGGTTTTGTCCTCCACGACGGGTGGTTCTTGGGGGTTTTTATCAAGAGGCGTTCATTGAGGATTTGGCTGAGTGTAACGATTGAGGACCGGGGAGTTCAAGGAATCAAGACACTGCAGAAGGGAATCAAAGTGAAGCTCTTGGATAACCTTGATCTGGCTCAAGATTAAGGGGGAAGAAGATTCAAAGGATCGACATAATTGTGTTAGAACAAGATTTGTTCTTATCAATTATCTTAGTTTTGATGATAACAATAATATGAATTTTGCTTAAGATAATATGGTACTCTAATCCAATGCAATTTCCCTTTCAGGAAATATATAAAGAGTACGCATAATTCAGCGCTCAGAAGATGTGTCTCAAATGGTTCAGCATGCAGCATCAGAACATGGTCTGGCAAGACATCAGAAGATGGTCGAAGCAGAATCAGAACATGGGTCTATGGAAGCATCAGAAGAACATGAGATCAGAAGCACTGAAGATCAGAAGATGGTATCACGCTCAGAAGCACTTCAAGGTCAGAAGATCAGAAGATGCTGTGCACCAAGCTGTTTGACTCTGATGATATTCAAACGTCGTATTCACAAACATCAGATCAGAAGGAAGTACACGTGGCAGACTACGCTGACTGACAAAAGGAACGTTAAAGCTACTAAAGGCTACGTCAGTAGACACAGCGTGAACAAGGCTCGAGGTAGTTGACAAAAGCGTATAACATTAAATGCAAAGCTGTACGGAACACGCAAAGCATTAAATGCATTCAACGGTCATCTTCTCAACGCCTATAAATATGAAGTTCTGATGAGAAGCAAGGTTAACGATCCTGAACAAAGACAATTCAAATTAACTTGCTGAAACGCTGTTCAATCAAAAACTCAGAATCTTCATCTTCATCAAAGCTCACTACATTGCTGTTGTAATATCTTAGTGAGATTAAGCTTAACTTGTAAGAGAAATATCACAGTTGTGATTATCGCTTTTAAGAAGCATTTGTAAACTCTTGAATAGATTACATTAAGTTGTAAGGAACTAGAGTGATCAGTTGATCAGTATACTCTAGGAAGTCTTAGCAGTTGGCTGAGCAGGAAGTCTTGGCAGTTGGCTGAGCAGGAAGTCTTGGCAGTTGGCTGAGCAGGAAGTCTTGGCAGTTGGCTGAGCAAAAAGTCTTAGGAGTGAACTAAGCCTAGAGTGATCGTGTTGATCAGTAGACTCTAGAAAAAGTCTTAGGAGTGAACTAAGCAGTTGTTCCTGGAGTGATCAGGTTGTGATCAGAAGACTCTGGAAGACTTAGTTGCGGCTAAGTGGAAAACCATTGTAATCCGTGCGATTAGTGGATTAAATCCTCAGTTGAGGTAAATCATCTCTGCGGGGGTGGACTGGAGTAGCTTCGTTAACAGCGAACCAGGATAAAAATAATTGTGCAATTTATTTTTATCGCCCAAGTTTTTAAAGTCACACTTATTCAATCCCCCCCTTTCTAAGTGTTTTTCTATCCTTCAATTGGTATCAGAGCGCCGGTTCTAAGGTGCAAGCACTTAACCGTGTTTAGAAAAGATTCAGGAAGAGAAAAACGCTTCATTTAAAAGATGGTTGATGAAAGTGAAAGGACTACACCTACACCTGCATCTATATCTGGCTCTGCTGAGCAATACAACGGTAACAATGGTTATACTAGACCGCCGGTATTTGATGGTGAAAACTTTGAATACTGGAAAGATAAACTGGAAAGTTACTTTCTGGGTCTAGATGGTGATCTTTGGGATCTTCTGATGGATGGTTACAAACATCCTGTAAATGCCAGAGGCGTGAAGCTGTCAAGGCAAGAAATGAATGATGATCAAAAGAAGCTTTTCAGGAATCATCATAAATGTAGAACTGTTTTGCTGAATGCTATCTCTCATGCTGAGTATGAGAAGATATCTAACAGGGAAACGGCCTATGACATATATGAGTCCTTGAAAATGACTCATGAAGGAAATGATCAAGTCAAGGAGACAAAAGCTCTTGCCTTAATCCAGAAGTATGAAGCCTTCAAGATGGAGGATGATGAAGACATTGAAAAGATGTTTTCGAGATTTCAAACTCTGACTGCTGGATTGAGAGTTCTTGACAAGGGATACACCAAGGCTGATCACGTAAAGAAGATCATCAGAAGCTTACCCAGAAGATGGGGTCCGATGGTGACTGCATTCAAGATTGCGAAGAATCTGAATGAAGTTTCTCTGGAAGAGCTTATCAGTGCCTTGAGAAGTCATGAGATTGAGCTGGACGCAAATGAGCCTCAAAAGAAAGGTAAGTCTATTGCATTAAAATCTAATATCAAGAAATGCACTAACACTTTTCAGGCTAGAGAAGAAGATCCTGAAGAATCAGAATCTGAAGAAGAAGATGAACTGTCCATGATTTCCAGAAGGCTAAATCAACTCTGGAAGACCAAGCAAAGGAAGTTCAGAGGCTTCAGAAGTTCAAGGAAATTTGAACGTGGAGAATCTTCTGATGAAAGAAGATTTGACAAGAAGAAGGTCATGTGCTATGAATGCAATGAGCCTGGACACTACAAGAATGAATGTCCAAATCTTCAGAAGGAAAGTCCCAAGAAAAAGTTTCATAAGAAGAAAGGTCTTATGGCAACCTGGGATGAGTCAGAAGATGATTCAGAAGATGAGCAGGCCAACTGTGCGCTGATGGCGACAGAAGATGACGGATCAGAATCTACATCAGAATCAGATTCTGAAGAGGTATTTTCTGAACTTACTAGAGATGAGTTAGTTTCCGGTCTAACTGAACTTCTGGAACTCAAGTCTCAAATTAGTCTCAAATACAAAAAGCTGAAAAAGCAATTTGAATTTGAAACGAAGAAGCTTGAGTTGGAGAATTCTGAATTAAAAGAAAAACTTTTAAAATTATCCAATAATGTTGGATCTCCTTCTGATTCAGAAAAATCCACTCCCAGTCTAAACCATATTCTGAAAGAATATGATTTAAGTTTCAGGAAGTTCTTATCTAGAAGTATTGGCAGAAGTCAGCTAGCTTCTAAGATATATGCTGTGTCTGGAAACAAAAGAGTTGGCATTGGTTATGAGGGTGAAACCCCATACAAACTTGAACCTGTTGATGAAATGAAAATTACATACAAGCCATTGTATGATCAGTTCAAGTATGGCCACTCTCATGATATTAGGCACACTTCACATGCACAAAGTTTTCACATTACACACACTAAGAAGCATGTGACACAACCTAGGAAATATCATGAAACTCACATTAAGAATTATCATGCTGTTCCTCCTATTGCTTACAATGTTAAATCCAAGTTCAAACAGAACTTGAGAAAATCTAACAAGAAAGGACCCAAGAAAATGTGGGTACATAAGGATAAGATTATTCCTATTGCAGATATCCTTGGCTGCAAGAAGGACAAAGCACAACATGTCATGGTACCTGGACTCTGGATGCTCGCGACACATGACAGGAAGAAGGTCTATGTTCCAAGACCTGGTGCTTAAGTCTGGAGGAGAAGTCAAGTTCGGAGGAGATCAGAAGGGCAAGATAATTGGCTCTGGAACTATAAAATCTGGTAACTCTCCTTCCATTTCTAATGTACTTCTTGTAGAAGGATTAACTCATAACCTCTTATCTATCAGTCAATTAAGTGACAATGGTTATGATATAATCTTCAATCAAAAGTCTTGCAAGGCTGTAAATCAGAAGGATGGCTCAATCCTATTTACAGGCAAGAGGAAGAACAACATTTATAAGACAGATCTGCAAGATCTTATGAGTCAGAAGGTGACCTGTCTTATGTCTGTTTCTGAAGAGCAGTGGGTCTGGCACAGAAGATTAGGTCATGCTAGTTTGAGAAAGATCTCTCAGATTAACAAACTGAATCTTGTCAGAGGACTCCCCAATCTGAAATTCCAATCAGATGCTCTTTGTGAAGCATGTCAGAAGGGCAAGTTCTCCAAACCTGCATTCAAGTCTAAGAATGTTGTTTCTACCTCAAGGCCATTAGAACTCTTGCACATTGATCTGTTTGGCCCAGTCAAAACAGCATCTGTCAGAGGAAAGAAATATGGATTAGTCATCGTAGATGATTATAGCCGCTGGACATGGGTAAAATTCTTAAAACACAAGGATGAGACTCATTCAGTGTTCCTTGATTTCTGCATTCAGATTCAATCTGAAAAAGAGTGTAAAATCATAAAGGTTAGAAGTGATCATGGTGGTGAATTTGAGAACAAATCCTTTGAAGAATCTGTCATACCCTAATTTTTGACCCCCCTGAGATGACATATCTTCAGGATTTTTCATCAGGTCAAGACAAGTACCCAGAGCAGTCATTTCTCCATCTGGTACCTAATCGAGGATGCTCAAAGACAAGAAAGCTCAGGCAAAGGATCAATCAATAACAAAGACTAATCTCTAATACAATCATGGGGCTCAAAGACTTCATTTTTCTCATCTATGATTGATTAGACATCCAGTCATCTGAGTACAGGTTTACTCAGGTCACCAGACTAGGGTTTTGAGCCTATCAAGGACTAAAATCAGGGATCACATTTGGGAAACCCTAAAAAGCCCCAGAGGGTCATTCAAAGACATCAATCTTCTTCAAATAACTCATATTACAAGATCTACTGGACATCACACTTCAATTCAAAGTCTACAGTCATTATTTTCACCTGGTCGACAAATTAGGGTTTTGACCTAATTCACCAAGATGGTTGACTTTTGATCAGGGAATGAATCCAAAACTCAAGACATGATTCAAGGATCTCTACTACCTCAATATAATCCATTTACATCATTCATTTGAGGAAAAGATCTTGTTTCTACACAAAAACCCAAAAATTCACTTTGTCAGGAAAAAGTCAACTGTGAAGGATCATCATTGACTTTTAAGGTTTTTGGTCAAAAAATGACTTTCAAAGATCAATATCATCAATATATGGATGTCAAAGTCATTTGGCCAAAGAAATTCAAAGAAATTCATCAAGGAGCGAAAAGTCGGGAATTAGGGTTTTTGAAGGCATGGTGAGAACTCAAAATTTCACCTACACAACTCAAAAAACTTCCAACATGAAAGTTGTAGATCTTGCAAAATAAAACAACATCTTACAAAGGAACTTTTTTCAAAAGATCAACCATTTATGAAGTTTTGGAAATTTTGAAGTTTAGGTCATAAACACTTAGAAATTTTTCTAAGTGTTTTAACCTAGTTTTCTTCCAACTTTGGCCTCATTTTTCACAAATTTCCCAAAGGATTCTGAAGAAGACATAAACTAATGATTTAAAGTAGATGTTTAGGGCTTTCCAAATTGTGTTCAACCTTCTCCAAATTCAATTTGAGCTAAGAGTTATGCTTGTCCAAAGTTGGCCTCATAAACTAAAATTATAGGTCATGTACAATTTGGAACTTTGCAATTTTGTGCATCTTGCTTCACTAAGTGGTGCTACACGACCTCTAATGCATCTGAAAACATACCATGCATCAATTTCCATCATTGCATAAAGATTGAAGAGAATATTCCAAAACCAAGCCATGTGATTAAGTAATGATTACATTCTTGAATTTATGGCAAATGATGAATCATCAAGGAATCTTCTCACTAGCCAATTGGAACCCTCCTCTGAATCAGAAATGTCCCCCAAGATCCTGCAAGATCAATGGTTGGGGAAGCTAGCCCGAAAATGCATCATTGCACTTGGATATTTTCCAAACTTTCTTCATGGCTAAGGAAGCAAATCAACTTCACTAAGGAAGCTCACTCCTCTACTTCAGTACTGAACCATTTGCCTATAAATATAGAGGCATTCCTCATTCAAAATCACACCAAAGCAACCATAATACTTGCTTTCTCATTCTCTCCTTTTGCTTATTGTTTTTCAAAGTTCTTTGGCAAGAAGAATCGATTTCTTCAAACCAAGGCTCATCTTTGAAAAGTAAGCCTTCTATCATCCTCAGGGGGTTCATTTGAGGTGATCCAAGCACCTGGATCACTTCTGTAAGTAGAAGAACACCATTATCGAGTTCATTTTGGAGCACTTGCAGTTGGAGGACCATCGAGCAATTCAAAGAGTTTCCAACAAAGCCAAGCATCCAGGCACGTTCCTCTGGTCATAGTGAAGCTAACCAGATGGCTGCAGCTCATCTGTAACTCCAAATTCAACAACCTCCATGTTCACTTGAAGCTGAAATCGAGGGAGGTCCATAGAACAATTCAGAAGGATTCAAGTCACAATAAGCATTCAGTTAGCATCACTGGGTTACAAGGAAGCTATCCAGATCATCCATACAAGCCCAGGTGCTCTCAATCATCCTCACGACCTCCATTTTCAGAGGTAAGTTTTCAAGCTCCAGCTCCTTAATTCAAGTACTCTTTATGAAATAGCTCGATTCTATCTTGTTCAGCATCATCAGAGGATTAAAAACCCTCTATCATCATTCATTTATTCATCTTGTGCATCATTTAATTTTAAAATTAGGGTTTACGTGTTCTTCGTGTTCATGCTAAAATTAGTTAGTTACACTTAAGATAAATAAATTCTGAATCCATGGCCATGTTCCTCGTCCAAAATCAAGCAAAATTGATGTTTACATCACACCATTTGGTTGAGAAACAAGGGAGTTAGAAATTCAAAATTTCTGAGCTCAAGGTTGAAGACGAAGATGGTGGCGCGCGAAATTTGAATCTCATGGGTCTTTTTAAAATATAAACAATTCGTTGCATCTGAATAACAAGCTGCGCGCGCAGCTCAGCTGGTTATTGTTTTGTGGTGTGACCAAAGGGGCGTGGGTTCGAACCATACTAGGGCCAAACCAATTTTTTACCCCTTATTTTCTTTCTTTTTTTATACAAACTTCACTTAATTATTTAATCTATCAAATTAAGTCATTTTTACTTCATTTTTCACACACATGTCACTTAATACATATATTTTGTGTTTAATCAAAAAAATCATAAAAATATTATTTATTTCCTATATTTTAATTAGGTTTAAAATCATATGTTTTAAGTTATTTTCTTAAATACTTAATATACATTTTCACTTTGTATTAATCTAATTAATTGTGTGAGTAATTATATGATAAAAACCCTAATCATTTAGGTCTTAATTAGGTATAGATTTTGTCTGTACTTCAATTAAGTTGACTTTTGTCAAAATTCAAATTATGTTCAAACTTCAAAGTAAACAGACAATCGAGGTCTTCAAACAACAGAACCCCGTATCTTTTCAACTGTTTTCATAAACAGTAAACCATTTTTTTAAACAGGGCCTCTAATAGAGTGTAAGTCCCAAAAACCTTCTCTTCTTAGCTTGTTTTCAAAACTGTATTTTCAAAATCTTCTTTCTGTTTTCAAAACATTCTTCTGGTATTTGAAGGGCATTATTCCCGGTGAAACTCTTCAGATACCTATGTGACCTTTGTCCATCTTCACTTCTTCTGTTTTCAAAAACCATTAACTGTTTATCATATATATTCAACTGTTATCAACAAAACAACAAAAATACTGTTGAGGCTCTGTACATACTTCTTCAATGGCCTCCACTCCATCCAGGTTAGGCTTTACAAGCTTTCAATTTACAGTCTTTATTTAAATTACTGTCAAATATAAACTGTGCATATATTAGTTTAGAACTGCGTTTGAGTATAAACCTTAGGACAGTTAAACTATATATATTATAGGAATATGACCTAGGATTGAGAATGTCTTCCCGGTGAAGGCTCTTTCCTAATTAGAGATCTGTAGTTCAAACCCCCAAGATGAATTATTCCCGGTGAAACATCTTGGCAAAAACCTTAGAATCCAAATAATAGGACACATCCACCCAAAGAGGAATTATTCCCGGTGAAACCTCTTACCCATTTGCCTAGAGCCAAAATAAGTTCAAAACCACATAAGCTTTCTCTTGTGCTATAACAAGGACCCTCGATTAGCCTCCTCTTGGGCTTTGTACAAGGACCCACAGGCTTCTTAAAAGCATTTCCAGCTTCCTCTTGAGCTTGTATACAAGGACCCATCAGGTTTCTTACAAACATAGGAACAGGTCTTTAGTCACCTTTTAGCCTACCCTGGTGAGTTTCTTCCAATTTAAACCAGACTTAAAACAAGCTAAGTTTGTCTCAATTTCACATTGAGTACATTTTTGGAATGAGAGACATGGACAGTCTCTGTCACCCTTATCTTCATCAATCCTCCTTAGTAGAGTCTAGGATCTATGTTTTGGTCATCCTCAGCATTGAGTCAGCCTTCATCTTGGGCTTTAAACAAGAAGTCTCCACTAGATAATCTTTCTGCCATCCATCATTTCAATAAAAATCCCTGGAAAGGGTTAGCCTCCAAAGTCATTTAAAATCAATCCATTCCTTCATTTCAATAAAAATCCCTGGAAAGGGTTAGCCTCCAAAATTAATAAATAAATAATAGACTTCATTCTCTTAGGTAACAATTTCCCCAAAAGAGTCAAAATCCCTGGAAAGGGTTAACTTCCAAAAGAAAAACAGTCTTTTTAATCTCCAGTAGAGTTAAAACCAACAAAAACAGTTAGCCTCAACCTTGGGCTTCATACAAGGCACCCAAACAATAAAACTCCCCTGTCAAGAGTCAGCCTCAACCTTGGGCATTGTACAAGGCAGATAATAGAGTCTCCCCAGTGAGTTCTTCATCACTCAGTAGCCACAACCTTGGGCTTTGTACAAGGCAGATAAACCATATCTTTCATGTGTCAGAGATTCCTAACACTTAGGATCTTTCCCCATATAGTCATACATACTTAATTCATTTAAGAGTCCGCCACAACCTCGGGCTTTGTACAAGGCAGAAAATAATATTTTCCCTAACTAGAGTCATAGTCTAAAAAACCCCAATTATCCTCAATAGTTAGCCACAACCTTGGGCTTTGTACAAGGCACACAAATAGAGTCTCCCTAAGTAGAGTCAGCCTCAATTCTGGGCTTTGTACAGAACACAAAAATACCCTGTAATTAATCCCCAATGGAGTCATCTCCCAGAGTCAATAATATCAATTAATCAATCAAAAAGCCTCAAGCTTGGGCCTCATACAAGCCAGCTAAAGTCAAATCTTTTATACAGTAGATAGACATAGCTTATCTCTATAGAGAGATATTTTTACTACTCTACCACATTCAAACAAACAAACATTTCAATTTCAATTTCAATTTCAATTTCAATCAAAGTCTCCCATTTAGGACTCTGAAAGACATGCTCTGGCACATCCCCAGACTTGTACACTTTCCCTAATTTGGACGAGCATCTTTCTTTCATTTAAGAGGCATCTGACTGGCATACTTGCACACACACAAGTAAGGTCCCCCTCTTGAATGAAATGAATCCAGTTATTCTGTCACTCTTTCAAAATGTTTGTGGTAGAATAGTACAAATACCTCTCTGTAGAGATAATTTCATGTCTCTTTACTGTAAACAGAGATTTAATTCCAAGCTTCAACCTTGAGCTTCAAGCAAGGCACCAAAAACAATTAATTTCCCTAGTTAGTTCCCCGAACTACATTAAGCTCTGACTTCCACTAGGGATATGTAGGCATGAGGTTCACAAGGAATCTCAGCGAGCTAATAAAATACCAAAAATAGTCAGTCTGTCTGTCTGTCTGTCTTTTCAAATCAAATCAATTCCTTCTCCTAACACAAAGGAGAAACTTTCCCAATCATTAGCAATAAACACAATCACAATGACACAGAGAAGGTTCCTGTAGAGTACTACAGATATGTAGGGTGTTTAAACACTTCCCTATATATAACCGACCTCCCGGACTCCAGAATTTCTAGTCTAGGTGTAAATCCCCACACTTAGCAAACTCCTAGGGTTTAGTTGAGATCTTTTTTTCCCTTTCCTACTCGTAGGACAAATAAGAAAGTTCGTGTGATATCGTAGGAAGAACTGAAATAAAATTCATCCCACCACGGGCGCATTCTCCTTCCAAATTTCGCGTGAAGGGTTTAGCGTGCCGTCCTCCCAAGTGAAACGGGGAGGTAAAGAAAACGACACCACAGAAAAATGGCGACTCTGCTGGGGATATAAGTGTTCAAAACCTTGGTTTTTCATCCAAACCAATGGTTGACCTGTTGCTGGTCCAGCCCCAATGAGGAATTAGGGATGCCAAATTCCCCCTCAAACAAGAGAGGTCCTGCCTAACCTCTGTGTCATATCATGTGTTTGTTGCATATATTTTTGTTTACTTTGTTTATTCTGTATCGGGAAAGGGCTTGATTCCCCCTTGTGGTGAGAAATCCTATACCCGGATTTGAGTGCAACATAAGATAGGATGGAGGATGTCTTCCCGGTGAAGGCCCTCTAATCTTGGTTTCCAAGTCTACTCTTGGGATTTGCCTGGCTGGTTGTGATTAACTGCGCCACTGCATTCCGAGACTGATTTGTACCAGGAGGACCTAGAAACACATTAACCCCACTTAAAGCCTTTTTTAGGACGTAGAGCGGTGATTACGGAAGTAATTGTCACGCAGATACTACACTCAGAGAAAACTCTCTTATAGATACCAATCAACGTATCTTTAAGGTTGAGCAAAAACTTTGAGACCCCTAGAACCCGTTCTACAGGTACAAAAATCCTTAACCTTAGTTTACCATTGGGGCGGGATTTGCGTTTTGACTTCATGACCACTATACCCTTCAACGCCATGTTTGTTTAAAACTCTTGTGTGTGCATTCATGCATTCATGCATCATTCCTTCATAAACAACTAAAAACAAAAAGAGTCTTTTTCGAGTCGTTTTTCAAGGAAACTAAATAACGAACGTTTTGAACTTCAGAGAGAAAGAGAGAAACGGAGAAAGGACTTAAGGATCTATACCATGGATTACGGGAGAAAGAGAGCCAGGAAATACACCTTCAAAATTCCCCAGGTCGAGGAACTGGGAAAGCTCGGAAAACTGGTGGTCAACCCCCAGGCTTTCAAGGAGAAGTATGGAAAACTTCTGCCTTTGCTCAATACCAACATGGTGGATGGGATCCTTCCCACCTTGGTGCAGTTTTACG